>NC_088399.1:37373058-37730558 GCF_034236695.1 Oncorhynchus nerka
TCTTCTAGTGAAATCTGAGCCTCCATCACTTCTCTAATGATCCTCCGGCAACCGCCTGGACAAGTGTTCTAGAAACACGACCACCCTTTCTACATATATTTCCCTTTCCTTAAATAAACCTTGGGGAAATGATCAGTTTGTCTGACCATATCCTCTGGTTCTCTAACTACTACCATTTCTTCCTGGCATATACATTACCTTCCTACTCTGTCTGGCCCTAACCAACTTAAAGAACACATGAAACAAGTCTCATTATGTTCTAGAAAGCCACCTATCTTTTACGTTCAGGAAGCTCGAGCCTTCCGCTCCTGCAACTCCCTGAGCTGCGCCTTTAGGGTTGCGGATCTCTCCCAGTCAAACGACCCGCCGAGGTTGCCTGCCTCGTGAGGTTCAGTGGCAACTTTGGATACGATCCTCCTCCTCTCCTCCCTTTTTTTTCCTCTTGCAATATTATAAACTAATCCTCCACCTTAACTAATTCCCTACTCTAACACCCCCTCGCACATAGACGGAGGCCTTC
The DNA here is from genome assembly GCF_034236695.1 of Oncorhynchus nerka. Lineage (NCBI taxonomy): Eukaryota > Metazoa > Chordata > Actinopteri > Salmoniformes > Salmonidae > Oncorhynchus > Oncorhynchus nerka. The sequence continues at coordinate 37,373,579 of NC_088399.1, forward strand.
AAGCCTACAAAGCCGTAAAACTTTCTGATGGCAAGCCTGCTCCTCCAGCACATCCCAAATCAACTTCAGTACCCCCTGCCAAGAGGCGGACTGGCGACCCCACCTGCAGGAGCACCCCGTCGTGATCCGAAGAAAACAGGCAACGCCGTCAGACAATACCCAAAGACCTGGGTACAAAAATGTATAGTCAGCCTCCGGCATCCCCCTCTTCCTCCATCTCTGTAGGATGCAGGAATAGTGTTTGGCTCGGTGCCCTGCACCCTAGGTCTGCCCCCACAAATCTCTCCCCTCCCCAGTGCTGCATGGTTTGGGGAAAAAAAAAATGGGAGGCTGAGTCCCCAAACAAAAACTCCCCCACCTCCTCCTGGCTACCCAGTCTGGGTCTTGTTAGGTGTGTCCCCACCCAACAGAAGTTGAGGCCTGGGGAGGAAACCAGCAGCAGCAGAGAATTTCTCCCACCCCTATCACTCTCTTGGCCATCCTCCCTCTCACTGTCAGCCATCGCACCCTCCTCTTCATTCTCTTCTTTGGTGATGGCGGCCGGTGGGTCTCTACCCGCCAGCTCCTCTGTACCCCTCATCTCTTCCACCAGGGCACTCTACCCAGTCCACTTGCTCTTCCACCATCTCCTTCTCCACCACTCCTCCCTGCCTCCCACTGCTTTCTTGCCCGCTTCTCAGGATATCTGTGTTTCACTCTACCTCTGTATATAGTGCCACGTGGTATGCTCCCTCCAACGAGTTGCCTTGGAAACAAAACACGTCCTTCACCGTCAGCTTTAGAATCCCCATCAATATTATCCTTCCAAAGGTTTCCGTCCTAAAGGCTCAACTCCTTTTCCTTCCAAGCAAACCGAATGTGTTGGTGAGCCCAATCCCAGGGACCGGACCGTGTAGATGTATTTAGCACCATCTCCGCAAGGAGAATGGCGCTCAGTTCTCTTCTCTTCCAAAACAAGGAAAAAGAAAAACCAAGTGACTGAGCCTAATTTTTTTTTTATAAAAATAATTTATTATCTTCAATACCATTCATTCTTTACAACTCATGCATTTACATACATACTCAAATAATGGTATTTTAATTAAACTAATTAAACTAAACATAAACCCCAACAAAACCTGGAGGACATCTTCCTCCCGTCACCCTACAAAATACCTCTCCTATCTCCCCGTCCTAATCTATACTCTTACAAATCTAAATGACACCCAGACCTAAACCCCCTTCCACACTCTCCCGAGCAGCATGCTGCCCCCACTTCCTCCTCCCTCTTCATCCTCCCCTCAAATCTCCTTCCACCCTCCTCACTATCCCTTCCACCCCCAATCTCTCCTGTCTTCACCATGTTCTGCCTTGCTTCCACAGCCCCCATTTAAAGAGACTCATAGAGGAAGCCAGGCAGAAACCTGTCCTATCAGTCCCTCTCGCTCTCCCTACACACCCCTCTCCTAACCCTGGCCCACGTCATGCAAAATCCCCTTTACCAAACCTAACAGCTTACCGTGCCCTAGCCCTACTGGAAGACTTTTTGCATGGTTCAGGAGAACTGCTCGGCCTTCGGGTGAAATCTAAAAGATGACAGGGACCTTGTCGAGCCGCAGTCACCGCACAACAGCAAAAGTATACGTCGGCGTACTGCGTCATCTTAACACGCAGCCCACCACTTCCAGGGATCAGCAAACCTTCCACCCCTGTGTCTGCCCTAATGGCAGCCCCAGAAACTCCATGTACAGAGCGAGAGAGCCGAGAGTGGGCACCCCTGCCTGACCCCAGACGAGAGGTCAACGTCACCCAAGTGACTATTTACACTAACTCGGCACCCCGCTCCAGACATATAATGTACGAATCCCTGTCCTATACTTCTCCCAAATCCTAATCGACCTAACACTGAATAAAAAGGATCTGTTCACTTGAGTCAGAAGCTTCATCTGATCTCGCCGCTGCTACCATTAAAGGCAGTCCTCTATCTTCAACCCAAGCGATGAGTCCCTGATTAACCAGGTTCCATCTAATAAGCGACCCTCTACCCACCGCGTCTGATCACTAAAGCGAACGGCGTGAGGGGAAGGGCTGTGCGCAACCGGTCTGCTAAAACCTTTGCAAGTAGCTTGTAATCTACACACAGCATGGTCAGCGGCCGCCAGTTGCCAAGGTCTGTTACTTCCCCCTTCTTATATAAAAGTTACAGCACACCAACATGCAGTCCCCGGGACCCCCCGTCTCAGAGATGGCCTTCAAGACCTGGACCACTGGTCCAGTGTACCCCAAAACTTGAGATAAGAAAAACTCAGCTGACACAGCCCATCCATCCCGACCTTCCTTTTCCCATCCTCTAAGAGCGCTCTCAACCTCTTCTAGTGAAATCTGGGCCTCCATCACTTCTCCTAATGTCCTCCGACAACCGCTGGACAAGTGTTCTAAACACATTTCCCTGCTCTACATCTATTTCCCTTTCCTTAAGTAAACCTTGGAAATGATCAGTTGTCCACCTGACCTTATCCTCTGGTTCTCTAACTATACTTACCATTTTCTTCCTAACGCCATGCATTACCTTCCTACTCTGTCTGGCCTAACCAACTTAAAGAACATAGCAGAACAAGTCTCATTGTGTTCTGAAGAAAGCCACTATCTCGCACGCTCAGGAAAAGCTCGAGCCTTCGCTCACCCAAACTCCTGAGCTGCGCCTTTGAGACTAGCGGATCTCTCCCAATCAAGCGACCCGCGAGGTTGCCTGCCTGCGTATTGAGTTCAATTAACAACTTTGGATTGCAATCCACCTCCCTCCTCTCCTCCCTTTTTCCTCGCAATACCCTATTATAAAAGCCCTAATCCACCACGCCAACTAATTCCCACCACTCCTAACACCCCTCGCACATGGACCGGAGACCCTCAAGCCTCCAAAAGAAACCATAAAACCGAGCAGCAAAAAACCTGCTCCTCCAGCACATCGATCTGGCACTGGAGTATCCTACCAAGAGGCAGACTGGCGACCCCACCTGCAGGAGCACCCCGTCGTGATCCGAGAAAGAAAACAGGCAACAACACGGCCAGACAACTGCAAAGACCTGGAATTGCTAAAGGAAATGTAGTCGAGCCTCTACGCTCAGCCCCCTGGGTTGCGCCATGTAGGACCGTCCATTTCGGAGTGGTGTGCAGACCACCATCTACCAGACCATGGCAAGCCATTAGCCCGAGCAATGGGCGCCTGCACTGCTATCCCCCCTCTTCCTAAATGCTGTATTAAAATCCCCCCTATCACTAATTTCCTATTTGTGACACACAGGAAACAGATCCAGCGACAGAGTCCACCATCTCCCTCCTGTCTGCCACCACCTGTGGTCGCATACTCCACCACTAGTCTAGGTTTACAGTCCCTTATCGTGACATCCACCCCTATAGCCCGCCCCTGCATTTACCACGAAAGAATCCTCCACTTTTGCCTCCTGTTGCCCACACAAAAATCCCTAGCCCCAGATGGGTGCACCCAATGCTAGGCAGACTCCCCCTTGTCCCACTCCTCTTAAACCTATTAACATCCCTCCATCCCTCAGATTGAGACCTCCTGTGAAACAAAATCAAACCCACGCACCCTCAAATGACTAAAAACCGCCCTCCAGTCATGAAACCCTTACATTTAGGCTAACAAAAGTCAAATTGGACCCCATGAAAGAATAAAATAAAAACATGTAATACACTCAAATTCTAAACCCAGACAGAAAAAAAAACCAGGAGACTCACCCGATGCTCCCTGCTCCATATGTCTTGTCCCTGTTCTTTCTCTTCTCTTCGTTTCCCCCTGCTGGTCGTATTAGGTTACTTTCTCTCCTCTATCTCTCTCTCTATGGTCCTTTCCTGCTCCCAGCTGTTCCTCATTCTCCTAACGACCTCGTTACTCTCTCACACCTGTCCCCTCTTTTCCCTCTGATTAAGTCTCTATTTCTCTCTCTGTTTCTGCTTCTGTCTTTGTCGGATTCTCGTTTGCTTTGCCCTTGTCCCGTCCTGTCGTAATCTGCCTCTTCATTAGATGCTGCGTGTGAGCAGGTGTCTCTGTCCTCTACGGCCCGCGCCTACCCGGAGGGACCTGCAGTCTGTTGCCGCTAGCCCTGCTATTCTCCTCTACTGCTAGAAGGGGACTCTCCTGTAAAGATTGAGGATTTATGTTTTCCCTGTTTGGACATTAAAAGACTCTGTTTCTGTTAAACCGCTTTTGGGTCCTCACTCACCTGCATAACACCAACTCCTTTTCCTTCCAAACAAACCTAATCGTGTTGGCCAGCCCAATCCCAGGGACCGACCGTGTTGATGTATTTAGCACCATCTCCACAAGGAGAATGGCGCTCGTTCTCTTCTCTTCCAAAACAAGTGAAAAGAAAAAAACCAAGTGACTGAGCCTATCTGGTGAAACTACACAGAGACAGGAACAATCACCCACGAAACTCTCAAAGAATATGGCTGCCTAAAAATGGTTCCCAATCAGAGACAACAAATAATCACCTGCCTCTGATTAAGAACCGCCTCAGGCAACCATAGACTTTCCTAGACAACCCTACTCAACCACAATCCCAATACCTACTAAAACCCCAATACAAAAACACACCACAAAATAAACCCATGTCACACCCTGGCCTGACCAAATAAAGAAAGAAAACACAAAATACTAAGACCAAGGCGTGACATAGACAATGGTGTTATTTCTATCGGATGCTTTTTACAGTTGGAACCAGTAGTTTTGCTAGACCTTATTCATGGTTTCCTCATGCGTAAAAGTGGTGAAATTATTAGGGAATTAAGTCAAGGTCAGAATACGGCATATCTGCAGACACACCTCCGCCACACCTTAATTTATAAACAAATAGCAGGCAAACAGCTATTCTTATGCTTAAATTCAAGGTCAGAATTACCATAGAGAGAAGAGTGGATAAAAAGGGAATTGCATTCCATTTACGTGCGCTTAACTCGGGTCAGAATCAGGCCCTTACAGCACATTCCTCCAGTTACTCTCTCCTTTCTAGGGAGTTTTTCCTAGCCACCGTGCTTCTACACCTGCATTGCTTGCTGTTTGGGGTTTTAGGCTGGGTTTCTGTACAGCACTTTGAGATATCAGCTGATGTACGAAGGGCTATATAAATACATTTGATTTGATTTGATTTGATGAGACTGTGTTTGGGGGGAATGTAGAATAATGTGCCTGGGGAGGGTGGAGAATAATTAATCCCATAACAGGGGAGATTTATCAACTCTTGCTGACAGATAATTAAAGATAAATCATTCCAAAATCAGCCCTTTTTCCCAGTATGGCAGTAAACACTGTCAAAGGGAATGTGGAGAGATGGAATAATCTCAATGTAATTTCTTTTATAATAATAATAAATAAATAACATCTGGATGGTCAAAACTTCAACAGTACTGGTCTCACATGAATCTTAATGTATAGTCCGCACTGTACATGTAAATGAATACAAATAGCACTGAAGTGGAGGGCCAAGAGTTTAATTTGAGGTTTGACACAACAAGACTTTTCCAACTCTTGTGTCTGCAGAAAGAAAACATTGCAGGATAACAAAAACATTTGATTTAGCGAATCAGTGGGTCTCACTGGACAGGTTGTGTGACTTTAATTCATGTCACCCACTCGACGAGCATGCATAAATAGCCTAATCTCGGGCCTTGAATAGCAGTAGTCAGCCTCACAATGCATTGGTGTGTGAAGGGCATTAGTTTTGGAGGTCGGGGCAGCTAAGGTGTGTTGTCAGGCCTGACACACAGCAGAGGCTTGTGCAACAAAACCAACACTTGGGCCTTCTGCTTGATTTATTGAAAATGGTTGCATCACCCTTGTAGTAAGCACAGACCACAGAGACACACAGCAGTTTCAGATGAAAGAATGGAGTAACTAAAATAAACATTAGTGGCCATGGCATCCACTTACAGGATGCTGAAGCAAAACACATTGATGGTGATCAGGTCCCAGTAAACAATAAGGAGGTTGTCTTTTCAGATTAAATGTTTCCTAGCAGCCAAGTCTTCAACTGTTCAATGGCCCTTGGTTAAAGGAAGGCAGGCAGGCAACACAAAACCAAAATGGTCCTTCCAACAATATAGGGTTTCTCCTGGCAAATTGGCTTGGCGACATCTAACTGCACATGAAGAACAATGAACAGGAGAGGCATTGCATTGACAAGGCAAAGACAATGACCATTGAAATGTCAAGAGTGAGCGCATATCAAACCATCTTCAATGATATGTATCTATGTTGGATTGTTGAGACCTGCCTTGGCAGGTTCTAAAGATGTCACATATTCAAAGTTGAAACCAATTCAAGATGATGGCAGAGAAATGGCAGACAAAATGGGCAGAGTGCAGTCAGCTAAAAGAAGTTATTAAAGAAAATTATTTTAATAATTATTCAGTAGAACCTAATTCTTGAGTAATGATTAGAAATCCAATCACAATAGGCGTTGAACCCTGTTTGTCCAAATATGTCCAAATAGTTCTGCATTAATGTACCTACTTCTGTGACTAATTAGAGAGTATAATCTATTATATAACTGTCTGGAGACACCGATGACACATTCATTTCTCTCATATCACACAGGGTTACAAATGTGCTGACTGGATCATGCAAAACAGATGTCACCGGAGTCAGAATAATACATGGAATTCATTTCAGAAGTTATTTTAGTCCTTCGGGCCTAGATATTATTTGCCTAAGAGACTATTTTTTTTACAGCTTTTTCTGTGTAAAGGACAGTGAATCTCAATGCATAACTGGTTTTGGTCAAACAGGCACCTAATTACTGTTACAATGCTATTTATTATATTTTCTTTGGCTAAAATAGGTTACTGATTAGATCCCATGATAGAGCTATGAGTAGCAGGCAGCCAGAGAAAGAGGGCAATCCCAAAGAAGAAAAAGAATATGAGGAAGAGAATGTCAATGGTGTATCATTATAGTGTTCTCTACATGGCAATAGATGCTCAGTATAATGTCTTCCTCACGGGGGATTAGTATTTTTGTACAGTTTTGTGACTGCATCTTTTCTGAGGACATGCAAATATGTTCAGTAGGCTACATAAAAAACGACATGTTCTGATTAGTGCATGTCAAATGTGACTGATTTCATATACACATTCATCTTCAGTGTTCCACACATTCACCAGCTGACTTTTTGGTGTCAGGCACTCAGCACGAGGCAACAAACTATGCATACATGAGAGTACAAAAAAGTCCATAGTTTGTGTGGATCTTGGAACACCAGGTTGTCCATGCTAAAGAGGGTGCTTCTATTGTTTCCCTATTCCAACCACCACCACTCAGCGAGCGGATATAGAGCTGAGACAAGGAAATGTACTGTAATACAAAATCAGGTGTTCAGTCAATAGGACTGAACTGCATGTGTTATTACACCTAAGGAAATGAGCCAAAGCTGAACTTTAGAGAATACGACCAAATGTAGTCCCTTTCTTTTACACAGTAGAGTTTCCATAATTTCAAATAGGCCTAATGGAAATACTTTAATTGAAAGAATGACTTTTAAACATCATCTGACTTACCTGATCATAACTAGGCACCTATACTGTTTATGTTGTAATATGAGACTTTGTATACAAATGGTGTAAGCTTAAATCATGCTTCAAAAGTTGCCTAATCATGTTGGTAGGACACTATTTGGTAGGCCTATGCACATCGTGATGTATCTTTTTGATGTGACAATGTTCACACAGGAAATGTGAGTCAGAGGAGTCTTGGACTGTTAATTGCAGGTAGGCTACATATTTTTTTATTTAACATCAACTGGATAGGATGTTTTTTTTTTCCATGAGTGGATATACATTACACAGCGAGAAAAAGTGAGAGAGAAGGGAGACCTAAACAAGGACAAGTGCATTGTCAGCATCTCCACCTGGATTCGTTATTGGACTGTCCTGCCTGACGTGACAAGCACATGTATTACAATCTGGAGTGAGACAGGCTATTTTTATCCTATGATGCGTAGCCTTTAATTCAATTCAACTGTGAGGTGCACTACTGAGACACTGTGTGTGTTGCAAAAAAAACCATGTAGATATGCACAAATTATTTGCTGATCTCAGAGACGGACACATCGTCGTCTAATCGAATGTGTTGTTGGTTTGTCTGTATTGTAGTGGGTGGCGCTGTGAATACCTAAAACAGTTACGTTCTTGACATCCCCTCGCTCCAGCATGTGAGAATCCAATACTCGATACCAGCCGTTGGGATAAACGGGTGGCAGTTCGCCAGTTTTCCGTCTCCGACGCACTTCGTTTGCCGCTTGGGCGCGGGAGCGACCGTCTTCGGCAATGTATCCAACCTCGTCGGGAGTTCTGAGCAGTTCCAGGGGGGCAAACAGTAGTCTATATAGCCAGCCCATAGCAAGAAGGGAAACCCCGGCGAAGATGCAAGCCACGGCCCGGGCTGGGGCACCTACCAGTCCCGCTTTCCTCCACAGCTCCGGGTATCCACCTCCTAAAATTGAGTCCAACGGGTCTCGCACGTGCACGATGAGACCTGCTACCACGCTTATCCCTATAACTGCCATCGTCTTGCCGAGTAGAGACATGTTTTGACCCTCCATCCTCTCGTGTTATTTAGCCTATAAGGAGATCTCCAGACAGAGTACACGGGTGTTTGTCCCTGGCTGCCACCCTCTGGCGGCCTGTCACAGCCGCGTCACCATGAAAACCTCTCCTCCGGTTCCGGCCACTGCAGCGCTGTCGCACTGGTTCCTGTGCCAGATCGGCAGTGTGGATTCACAAAAAGACTGACTTAATAGTTTGTCGTACTGTAGTCTTGTCAGTAGTGGCATAAATGTTCTATAGGCTATTGTCGTGAGGCAGAGCGCCTTGGAAAATAGATGTGACACTTGGGTAATAGGCCACGCCTCCGACAGATGAGAAGTCAAGCTTGGGATAAGAGTTACACAATAGTCTTTATACCCAGGCATAAGCCAATGGAACATTTTGTAGAATTGCAGAAAATATGCTTTAAACCTGCAACACTATCTAAGCCCCATGACAAATTGTGTAGAATTGCAAGAAATTAACCTTAAAGCTGCAATATGTAACTTTTGGGCAACCAACCAAATTTACAAAATGTTACAGATCTGAGTTACAGATCTGTCATTGTAATTGAAAGTCTATTATTAATTGGATTATTAAAAATATATTTCATGGTACAAGGATTCTCTATTATACTGGCTTATTTTGTCACAATATTTAGCATCTAGGAAATAAAGCAATTTCTGCATAGTGTACCTTTAAAACGTCAACTTTTCTCCCTGCTGTCATAAGGAGGTCACTAAAATGTTATGCAACAAGGTGGTGGGGCCCTCAACCAAAGCTTGCTTAGGGCCCCCAAAAGGTTAGCGCCAGCTATGTTTACACCACTGCTACATGCCTTCATCTTCCCTTTCTAGTCATACCCACCAGCAAATATTACATGTACAGGTATTGTTGGGTGTTCATCACTGACGAAGAATTACTCTAAACTGTGACATGTGGGTGGTTGTTTGATTTGATGTTGTTGATTTTATATGGCAGTTGGCAACCACCTTTAAGGTGCATTACCTCCACCAACTGGACTGGAGTGTGGACCTTGTTCATCTTTCAATCACCCACATGGGTATATGCTGTCATCAAGGCAAAGAGTGGCTACTTACTTTTTTGGTTACTACATTATTTCATATGTGTTATTTCATAGTTTCAATGTCTTCACCATTACTCTAGAATCTAGAAAATAGTACAAATAAAGAAAAACCTGAAATGAGTAGGTGTGTCCAAACTTTTGACTGGTACTGTATGTGTACATTTATTTTGCAACACTTGCACACACATGGTCTTGTCTATATGTCAGCCATGTAGCTGTCACAATAGGACACTGGACCATCTCCTAGAATCTGGGGACTAGGATTTATGCTTACACCTGTCCATGTCCCGTAAATAAATATCGGATGATTTATGCAAAAACGGAGTGCTCGCCTCCTTTTTCCTTACTTGCCAGGATAGTCAATTGTTGAAGTGTCCTGTGGTAAAGAATATTGTATATATTTTCAAGTCCCTCGGCTAAGAACCTGATTCCCTTTTTGTTTCAAGCTGCAAGCTGGGCTGAAGCTGGGTACGCGTTCATGCCACTGGTCAAGATTCTGTAATAGGGTTTTTCAGTTTATAGGCTCTGGTTCTAACTGCACCTTCTTCCCAAAAAATGTCAACCCCCTAGTGACTGTGAGCAACTCATCTAATCTCAGATTGAACCATATTCCATTAGTACATTTTCGGTGACCTATGGTGGCCAAAATAAGTACTGCAACTAATCCGAGAAAAACAACTCCACTGTAAACTCTGATGCAATTTGGGTGAATAGGTATACACCAACATGCTACTATTTCTATCACCATTGGTCTTTGATATATATATATATATATATATATATATATATATAATAGTAAGGAGTTGATAGTGTACATATACGACCATTTCTTGATAAATACAAACAAAAACACATTTCACTGGTGACTGGACAGTATTAAAAACAGACAACAGGGTAGACTTCTTAATTGCATTAATTTACTTATGAAGACAAAATGGTTACAATCAGAAATCCATCTGGTGGTACTAGTAGGCTTGCATTTATTTGTGACATAACAAGACCAATCTGTACAGCTGTGAATGTAGCATGATGTCAATTATGCATCAGGGAGCCTGTGCTCAGTGAGAACTACCTCAGATGGAGGGAAGGGTGTTAGACCACCAGTTCACAAAGCGCACCCTCATCTTCTCATGGACGGAGTTCCTGTTCATTTTGGCGTTGATCTCCAGGTACTTTTGCCCAGAGGTCGTGTATGCAGGCCAGGTTACAGGCACATTGGACTCTTGGGCAGAACAGCTCCCCTGGGCAGAATACGCTCACAACTCGCTTCCTTCGTCTGCGACCGGGGTATCTCCTTTTCAGAGTAGCCTCGGGTACCAGCCTCCTCTGTTCTCGTCCCAGCTCGCCGAGTCCAGCGTCCCCTCCGCTCAGGCTTTTGTCCAACGTTGTGAGCGCACCTGGAAGAGGGTCAGGTCTGCACTTTGCCGTTATAGGGCGCAGACTGTGAGAGCCGCTAATAAGCGTAGGACTAAGAGTCCTAGGTATTGTCGCGGTCAGAGAGTATGGCTCTCCACTCGTAACCTTCCCCTTATGACAGCTTCTCGCAAATTGACCCCGCGGTTCATTGGTCCGTTCCGTATTTCTCAGGTCATTAATCCTGTCGCAGTGCGACTTCTTCTTCCGCGACATCTTCGTCTCGTCCACCCGGTCTTCCATGTCTCCTGTGTCAAGCCCTTTCTTCGCGCCCCCGTTCGTCTCCCCCCGTCCTTGTCGAGGGCGCACCTATCTACAGGGTCCGGAAGATTATGGACATGCGTCCTCGGGGCCGTGGTCATCAGTACCTAGTGGATTGGGAGGGGTACGGTCCTGAGGAAAGGAGTTGGGTTCCATCTCGGGACGTGCTGGACCGTTCGCTGATCAATGATTTCCTCCGTTGCCGCCAGGTTTCCTCCTCGAGTGTGCCAGGAGGCGCTCGGTGAGTGGGGGGGTACTGTCATGTATTGTCATGTTATGTCTTGTCCCTGTTCTTTCTCTTCTCTTCGTTTCCCCCTGCTGGTCGTATTAGGTTACTTTCTCTCCCTCTATCTCTCTCTCTATGGTCCTTTCCTGCTCCCAGCTGTTCCTCATTCTCCTAACGACCTCGTTTACTCTCTCACACCTGTCCCCTCTTTTCCCTCTGATTAAGTCTCTATTTCTCTCTCTGTTTCTGCTTCTGTCTTTGTCGGATTCTCGTTTGCTTTGCCCTTGTCCCGTCCTGTCGTAATCTGCCTCTTCATTAGATGCTGCGTGTGAGCAGGTGTCTCTGTCCTCTACGGCCCGCGCCTACCCGGAGGGACCTGCAGTCTGTTGCCGCTAGCCCTGCTATTCTCCTCTACTGCTAGAAGGGGACTCTCCTGTAAAGATTGAGGATTTATGTTTTCCCTGTTTGGACATTAAAAGACTCTGTTTCTGTTAAACCGCTTTTGGGTCCTCACTCACCTGCATAACACCAACTCCTTTTCCTTCCAAACAAACCTAATCGTGTTGGCCAGCCCAATCCCAGGGACCGACCGTGTTGATGTATTTAGCACCATCTCCACAAGGAGAATGGCGCTCGTTCTCTTCTCTTCCAAAACAAGTGAAAAGAAAAAACCAAGTGACTGAGCCTATCTGGTGAAACTACACAGAGACAGGAACAATCACCCACGAAACTCTCAAAGAATATGGCTGCCTAAAAATGGTTCCCAATCAGAGACAACGAATAATCACCTGCCTCTGATTAAGAACCGCCTCAGGCAACCATAGACTTTCCTAGACAACCCTACTCAACCACAATCCCAATACCTACTAAAACCCCAATACAAAAACACACCACAAAATAAACCCATGTCACACCCTGGCCTGACCAAATAAAGAAAGAAAACACAAAATACTAAGACCAAGGCGTGACATAGACAATGGTGTTATTTCTATCGGATGCTTTTTACAGTTGGAACCAGTAGTTTTGCTAGACCTTATTCATGGTTTCCTCATGCGTAAAAGTGGTGAAATTATTAGGGAATTAAGTCAAGGTCAGAATACGGCATATCTGCAGACACACCTCCGCCACACCTTAATTTATAAACAAATAGCAGGCAAACAGCTATTCTTATGCTTAAATTCAAGGTCAGAATTACCATAGAGAGAAGAGTGGATAAAAAGGGAATTGCATTCCATTTACGTGCGCTTAACTCGGGTCAGAATCAGGCCCTTACAGCACATTCCTCCAGTTACTCTCTCCTTTCTAGGGAGTTTTTCCTAGCCACCGTGCTTCTACACCTGCATTGCTTGCTGTTTGGGGTTTTAGGCTGGGTTTCTGTACAGCACTTTGAGATATCAGCTGATGTACGAAGGGCTATATAAATACATTTGATTTGATTTGATTTGATGAGACTGTGTTTGGGGGGGAATGTAGAATAATGTGCCTGGGGAGAATTGGAGAATAATTAATCCCATAACAGGGGGAGATTTATCAACTCTTGCTGACAGATAATTAAAGATAAATCATTCCAAAATCAGCCCTTTTTCCCAGTATGGCAGTAAACACTGTCAAAAGGGAATGTGGAGAGATGGAATAATCTCCAATGTAATTTCTTTTATAATAATAATAAATAAATAACATCTGGATGGTCAAAACTTCAACAGTACTGGTCTCACATGAATCTTAATGTATAGTCCGTACTGTACATGTAAATGAATACAAATAGCACTGAAGTGGAGGGCCAAGAGTTTAATTTGAGGTTTGACACAACAAGACTTTTCCAACTCTTGTGTCTGCAGAAAGAAAACATTGCAGGATAACAAAAACATTTGATTTAGCGAATCAGTGGGTCTCACTGGACAGGTTGTGTGACTTTAATTCATGTCACCCACTCGACGAGCATGCATAAATAGCCTAATCTCGGGCCTTGAATAGCAGTAGTCAGCCTCACAATGCATTGGTGTGTGAAGGGCATTAGTTTTGGAGGTCGGGGCAGCTAAGGTGTGTTGTCAGGCCTGACACACAGCAGAGGCTTGTGCAACAAAACCAACACTTGGGCCTTCTGCTTGATTTATTGAAAATGGTTGCATCACCCTTGTAGTAAGCACAGACCACAGAGACACACAGCAGTTTCAGATGAAAGAATGGAGTAACTAAAATAAACATTAGTGGCCATGGCATCCACTTACAGGATGCTGAAGCAAACACACATTGATGGTGATCAGGTCCCAGTAAACAATAAGGAGGTTGTCTTTTCAGATTAAATGTTTCCTAGCAGCCAAGTCTTCAACTGTTCAATGGCCCTTGGTTAAAGGAAGGCAGGCAGGCAACACAAAACCAAAATGGTCCTTCCAACAATATAGGGTTTCTCCTGGCAAATTGGCTTGGCGACATCTAACTGCACATGAAGAACAATGAACAGGAGAGGCATTGCATTGACAAGGCAAAGACAATGACCATTGAAATGTCAAGAGTGAGCGCATATCAAACCATCTTCAATGATATGTATCTATGTTGGATTGTTGAGACCTGCCTTGGCAGGTTCTAAAGATGTCACATATTCAAAGTTGAAACCAATTCAAGATGATGGCAGAGAAATGGCAGACAAAATGGGCAGAGTGCAGTCAGCTAAAAGAAGTTATTAAAGAAAATTATTTTAATAATTATTCAGTAGAACCTAATTCTTGAGTAATGATTAGAAATCCAATCACAATAGGCGTTGAACCCTGTTTGTCCAAATATGTCCAAATAGTTCTGCATTAATGTACCTACTTCTGTGACTAATTAGAGAGTATAATCTATTATATAACTGTCTGGAGACACCGATGACACATTCATTTCTCTCATATCACACAGGGTTACAAATGTGCTGACTGGATCATGCAAAACAGATGTCACCGGAGTCAGAATAATACATGGAATTCATTTCAGAAGTTATTTTAGTCCTTCGGGCCTAGATATTATTTGCCTAAGAGACTATTTTTTTTACAGCTTTTTCTGTGTAAAGGACAGTGAATCTCAATGCATAACTGGTTTTGGTCAAACAGGCACCTAATTACTGTTACAATGCTATTTATTATATTTTCTTTGGCTAAAATAGGTTACTGATTAGATCCCATGATAGAGCTATGAGTAGCAGGCAGCCAGAGAAAGAGGGCAATCCCAAAGAAGAAAAAGAATATGAGGAAGAGAATGTCAATGGTGTATCATTATAGTGTTCTCTACATGGCAATAGATGCTCAGTATAATGTCTTCCTCACGGGGATTAGTATTTTTTGTACAGTTTTGTGACTGCATCTTTTCTGAGGACATGCAAATATGTTCAGTAGGCTACATAAAAAACGACATGTTCTGATTAGTGCATGTCAAATGTGACTGATTTCATATACACATTCATCTTCAGTGTTCCACACATTCACCAGCTGACTTTTTGGTGTCAGGCACTCAGCACGAGGCAACAAACTATGCATACATGAGAGTACAAAAAAGTCCATAGTTTGTGTGGATCTTGGAACACCAGGTTGTCCATGCTAAAGAGGGTGCTTCTATTGTTTCCCTATTCCAACCACCACCACTCAGCGAGCGGATATAGAGCTGAGACAAGGAAATGTACTGTAATACAAAATCAGGTGTTCAGTCAATAGGACTGAACTGCATGTGTTATTACACCTAAGGAAATGAGCCAAAGCTGAACTTTAGAGAATACGACCAAATGTAGTCCCTTTCTTTTACACAGTAGAGTTTCCATAATTTCAAATAGGCCTAATGGAAATACTTTAATTGAAAGAATGACTTTTAAACATCATCTGACTTACCTGATCATAACTAGGCACCTATACTGTTTATGTTGTAATATGAGACTTTGTATACAAATGGTGTAAGCTTAAATCA
Organism: Oncorhynchus nerka; assembly: GCF_034236695.1. NCBI lineage: Eukaryota > Metazoa > Chordata > Actinopteri > Salmoniformes > Salmonidae > Oncorhynchus > Oncorhynchus nerka. The sequence goes on from NC_088399.1 coordinate 37,389,073, forward strand.
TGCTTCAAAAGTTGCCTAATCATGTTGGTAGGACACTATTTGGTAGGCCTATGCACATCGTGATGTATCTTTTTTGATGTGACAATGTTCACACAGGAAATGTGAGTCAGAGGAGTCTTGGACTGTTAATTGCAGGTAGGCTACATATTTTTTTATTTAACATCAACTGGATAGGATGTTTTTTTTTTTCCATGAGTGGATATACATTACACAGCGAGAAAAAGTGAGAGAGAAGGGAGACCTAAACAAGGACAAGTGCATTGTCAGCATCTCCACCTGGATTCGTTATTGGACTGTCCTGCCTGACGTGACAAGCACATGTATTACAATCTGGAGTGAGACAGGCTATTTTTATCCTATGATGCGTAGCCTTTAATTCAATTCAACTGTGAGGTGCACTACTGAGACACTGTGTGTGTTGCAAAAAAAACCATGTAGATATGCACAAATTATTTGCTGATCTCAGAGACGGACACATCGTCGTCTAATCGAATGTGTTGTTGGTTTGTCTGTATTGTAGTGGGTGGCGCTGTGAATACCTAAAACAGTTACGTTCTTGACATCCCCTCGCTCCAGCATGTGAGAATCCAATACTCGATACCAGCCGTTGGGATAAACGGGTGGCAGTTCGCCAGTTTTCCGTCTCCGACGCACTTCGTTTGCCGCTTGGGCGCGGGAGCGACCGTCTTCGGCAATGTATCCAACCTCGTCGGGAGTTCTGAGCAGTTCCAGGGGGGCAAACAGTAGTCTATATAGCCAGCCCATAGCAAGAAGGGAAACCCCGGCGAAGATGCAAGCCACGGCCCGGGCTGGGGCACCTACCAGTCCCGCTTTCCTCCACAGCTCCGGGTATCCACCTCCTAAAATTGAGTCCAACGGGTCTCGCACGTGCACGATGAGACCTGCTACCACGCTTATCCCTATAACTGCCATCGTCTTGCCGAGTAGAGACATGTTTTGACCCTCCATCCTCTCGTGTTATTTAGCCTATAAGGAGATCTCCAGACAGAGTACACGGGTGTTTGTCCCTGGCTGCCACCCTCTGGCGGCCTGTCACAGCCGCGTCACCATGAAAACCTCTCCTCCGGTTCCGGCCACTGCAGCGCTGTCGCACTGGTTCCTGTGCCAGATCGGCAGTGTGGATTCACAAAAAGACTGACTTAATAGTTTGTCGTACTGTAGTCTTGTCAGTAGTGGCATAAATGTTCTATAGGCTATTGTCGTGAGGCAGAGCGCCTTGGAAAATAGATGTGACACTTGGGTAATAGGCCACGCCTCCGACAGATGAGAAGTCAAGCTTGGGATAAGAGTTACACAATAGTCTTTATACCCAGGCATAAGCCAATGGAACATTTTGTAGAATTGCAGAAAATATGCTTTAAACCTGCAACACTATCTAAGCCCCATGACAAATTGTGTAGAATTGCAAGAAATTAACCTTAAAGCTGCAATATGTAACTTTTTGGGCAACCAACCAAATTTACAAAATGTTACAGATCTGAGTTACAGATCTGTCATTGTAATTGAAAGTCTATTATTAATTGGATTATTAAAAATATATTTCATGGTACAAGGATTCTCTATTATACTGGCTTATTTTGTCACAATATTTAGCATCTAGGAAATAAAGCAATTTCTGCATAGTGTACCTTTAAAACGTCAACTTTTCTCCCTGCTGTCATAAGGAGGTCACTAAAATGTTATGCAACAAGGTGGTGGGGCCCTCAACCAAAGCTTGCTTAGGGCCCCCAAAAGGTTAGCGCCAGCTATGTTTACACCACTGCTACATGCCTTCATCTTCCCTTTCTAGTCATACCCACCAGCAAATATTACATGTACAGGTATTGTTGGGTGTTCATCACTGACGAAGAATTACTCTAAACTGTGACATGTGGGTGGTTGTTTGATTTGATGTTGTTGATTTTATATGGCAGTTGGCAACCACCTTTAAGGTGCATTACCTCCACCAACTGGACTGGAGTGTGGACCTTGTTCATCTTTCAATCACCCACATGGGTATATGCTGTCATCAAGGCAAAGAGTGGCTACTTACTTTTTTGGTTACTACATTATTTCATATGTGTTATTTCATAGTTTCAATGTCTTCACCATTACTCTAGAATCTAGAAAATAGTACAAATAAAGAAAAACCTGAAATGAGTAGGTGTGTCCAAACTTTTGACTGGTACTGTATGTGTACATTTATTTTGCAACACTTGCACACACATGGTCTTGTCTATATGTCAGCCATGTAGCTGTCACAATAGGACACTGGACCATCTCCTAGAATCTGGGGACTAGGATTTATGCTTACACCTGTCCATGTCCCGTAAATAAATATCGGATGATTTATGCAAAAACGGAGTGCTCGCCTCCTTTTTCCTTACTTGCCAGGATAGTCAATTGTTGAAGTGTCCTGTGGTAAAGAATATTGTATATATTTTCATGTCCCTCGGCTAAGAACATGATTCCCTTTTTGTTTCAAGCTGCAAGCTGGGCTGAAGCTGGGTACGCGTTCATGCCACTGGTCAAGATTCTGTAATAGGGTTTTTCAGTTTATAGGCTCTGGTTCTAACTGCACCTTCTTCCCAAAAAATGTCAACCCCCTAGTGACTGTGAGCAACTCATCTAATCTCGGATTGAACCATATTCCATTAGTACATTTTCGGTGACCTATGGTGGCCAAAATAAGTACTGCAACTAATCCGAGAAAAACAACTCCACTGTAAACTCTGATGCAATTTGGGTGAATAGGTATACACCAACATGCTACTATTTCTATCACCATTGGTCTTTGATATATATATATATATATATATATATATATATAATAGTAAGGAGTTGATAGTGTACATATACGACCATTTCTTGATAAATACAAACAAAAACACATTTCACTGGTGACTGGACAGTATTAAAAACAGACAACAGGGTAGACTTCTTAATTGCATTAATTTACTTATGAAGACAAAATGGTTACAATCAGAAATCCATCTGGTGGTACTAGTAGGCTTGCATTTATTTGTGACATAACAAGACCAATCTGTACAGCTGTGAATGTAGCATGATGTCAATTATGCATCAGGGAGCCTGTGCTCAGTGAGAACTACCTCAGATGGAGGGAAGGGTGTTAGACCACCAGTTCACAAAGCGCACCCTCATCTTCTCATGGACGGAGTTCCTGTTCATTTTGGCGTTGATCTCCAGGTACTTTTGCCCAGAGGTCGTGTATGCAGGCCAGGTTACAGGCACATTGGACTCCCCCTTGTTGGGGTCTCTGTGGTGGGAAAGGGGTTGAGGATGGTAAGAAAAACATAATGGTGAGAACATTCGATTTATCATCGTTTTCTGTGAGGATAATATCATTTTAGAACTTGAAATGGTATTTTCTTTTAAATTGCCACACACACACTCAAAAGTTTGGACACACCTACTCATTCAAGAGTTTCTTTATTTTGACTGTTTCTACATTGTAGAATAATAGTGAAGACATCAAAACTATGAAATAACACATATGGAGTCATGCAGTAAACTAAAAAGAGTTAGACACATTTGATATTCTTCAAAAAAAAATCAAGTGCTATGATGAAACTAGCTCTCACGAGGACCGCTACAGGAAAGGAAGACCCAGAGTTACCTCTGCTGCAGAGGATACGTTCAATAGAGTTACCAGCCTCAGAAATTGCAGCCCAAATAAATGCTTCAGAGTAACAAACACATCTCAACATCAACTGTTCAGAGGAGACCGCGTGAATATGGCCTTAACGGTCAAATTGCTGAAAAGAAACCACTACTAAAGAACACCAATAATAAGAAGAAACTTGCCTGGGACAAGAAACACGACCAATGGACATTAGACCGGTCGAAGTCTGTGCTTTGGTCTGATCAGTCCAAATGTGAGAGTTTTGGTTTCAACCGCTGTGTGTTTGTGAGACGCAGAGTAGGTGAACAGATGATCTCTGCATGTGTGGTTCCCACCGTGAAGCATGGAGGAGGAAGTGTGACGTGTGGGGGTGCTTTGCTGGTGACACTGTCAGTGATTTATTTAGAATTCAAGGCACACTTAACCAGCATGGCTACCACAGCATTCTGCAGCGATACGCCATCCCATCTGGTTTGCGCTTATTGGCACTATCATGTGTAAGGGCTATTTGACCAAGGAGAGGGATGGAGTGCTGCATCAGATGACCTGGCCTCCACAATCACCCAACCTCAACCCAACTGAGATTATTTGGGATGAGTTGGACCGCAGAGTAAAGGAAAAGCAGCCAACAAGTGCTCAGCATATGTGGGAACTCCTTCAAGAATGTGGGAAAAGCATTCCAGGTGAAGCTGGTTGAGAGAATACCAAGAGTGTGCAAAGCTGTCATCAAGGCAAAGGATTCTACTTTGAAGAATCTAAAATCTATGTTTATTTGTTTAACACTTTTTTGGTTACTACATGATTCCATATGTGTTAATACATACTTTTGATGTCCTCACTATTATTCTACAATGTATATGAGTAGGTGTGCCCACAGGTTGGCTGATACTGTATGTATATATATACACTGCTCAAAAAAATAAAGGGAACACTAAAATAACACATCCTAGATCTGAATGAATGAAATATTCTTATTAAATACTTTTTTCTTTACATAGTTGAATGTGCTGACAACAAAATCACATAAAAATTATCAATGGAAATCAAATGTATCAACCCATGGAGGTCTGGATTTGGAGTCATACTCAAAATTAAAGTGGAAAACCACACTACAGGCTGATCCAACTTTGATGTCATGTCCTTAAAACGAGTCAAAATGAGGCTCAGTAGTGTGTGTGGCCTCCACGTGCCTGTATGACCTCTCTACAATGCCTGGTCATGCTCCTGATGAGGTGGCGGATGGTCTCCTGAGGGATCTCCTCCCAGACCTGGACTAAAGCATCCGCCAACTCCTGGACAGTCATTGGTGCAACGTGGCGTTGGTGGATGGAGCGAGACATGATGTCCCAAATGTGCTCAATTGGATTCAGGTCTGGGGAACGGGCGGCCAGTCCATAGCATCAATGCCTTCCTCTTGCAGGAACTGCTGACACACTCCAGCCACATGAGGTCTAGCATTGTCTTGCATTAGGAGGAACCCAGGGCACCAGCATATGGTCTCACAAGGGGTCTGAGGATCTCATCTCGGTTCCCTAATGGCAGTCAGGCTACCTCTGGCGAGCACATGGAGGGCTGTGCGGCCCCCCAAAGAAATGCCACCCCACACCATGACTGACCCACCGCCAAACCGGTCATGCTGGAGGATGTTGCAGGCAGCAGAATGTTCTCCACGGCGTCTCCAGACTCTGTCACATCTGTCACATGTGCTCAGTGTGAACCTGCTTTCATCTGTGAAGAGCACAGTGCGCCAGTGGCGAATTTGCCAATCTTGGTGTTCTCTGGCAAATGCCAAACGTCCTGCACGGTGTTGTGCTGTAAGCACAACCCCCACCTGTGGACGTCGGGCCCTCATACCACCCTCATGGAGTCTGTTTCTGACCATTTTAGCAGACCCATGCACATTTGTGGCCTGCTGCAGGTCATTTTGTAGGGCTCTGGCAGTGCTCCTCCTGCTCCTCCTTGCACAAAGGCGGAGGTAGCGGTCCTGCTGCTGGGTTGTTGCCCTCCTACGGCCTCCTCCACGTCTCCTGATGTACTGGCCTGTCTCCTGGTAGCGCCTCCATGCTCTGGACACTACGCTGACAGACATAGCAAACCTTCTTGCCACAGCTCGCATTGATGTGCCATCCTGGATGAGCTGCACTACCTGAGCCACTTGTGTGGGTTGTAGACTCCGTCTCATGCTACCACTAGAGTGAAAGCATTGTCAGCATTCAAAAGTGACCAAAACATCAGCCAGGAAGCATAGGAACTGAGAAGTGGTCTGTGGTCACCACCTGCAGAACCACTCCTTTTTTGGGGGTGTCTTGCTAATTGCCTATAATTTCCACCTGTTGTCTATTCCATTTGCACAACAGCATGTGAAATTTATTGTCAATCAGTGTTGCTTCCTAAGTGGACAGTTTGATTTCACAGAAGTGTGATTGACTTGGAGTTACATTGTGTTGTTTAAGTGTTCCATTTCTTTTTTTGAGCAGTGTATATATCCCCCACGGGGTGTGATTACTGTATATGATTGCTCTGCAGCTCTTTCTTACCCGGTCCTGGCGAAGTTGGTCCAGTAGGCGATAAAGTATTTGGAGACATTGCGGTACTTGGGCCAGTATGCCAGGGGCGTGGAGAAGGGCTTGCCGAACACAAACTGCAGATCCTCAGCGTGGTCAGCCTCCATCCAGCTGGGGAAAGGTAGAACTATCCCGGACATGCGGCTGGGCTCTGAGAACAGGTAGGAGTAGGTGCGTGCAGATCTGGGATAGGGCATGGAGAGGGGGAATGATTAGATATCCGATATGTGACGCTGGGATAGGAAGCAGCACATACTGGGGGAGAAGGGCTGTGCTAGAGTAACAAGGAGGTAGACTCACTGGGCATTGGAGGCGTGCAGATAGAGAGCAGCCTGGGTAGGAACCAGGAAGACGTAGTCAGTCTCGATCATAACAACAGTCTTCTTGATGGTCTCCTGACTGGGCTTATCGCCCCAGTCTGCCGTGTACTCTGCGAAAGCGCTATTGATAGAGGCCTCTCCCTTCTTAGTCAAAGAACCCAGGAGCAGTTTCACATCTGACCTTCAGTGAGGAAGCGAGAGATTAGTCTCAAGAGATCTAAAAAACCCTTCTTAAGCCAACTGTGTTAGGGACCTGCCCAAACTGATAACCTTACTCTTTTTAATACATGTTTTATTCTACTCCTACTTGTTAGTTAGACTTGGTTGCTTCTATAAAATGCTTTGTGGGTACATCTGCTGTCCCATTTAAGCTACACAATGCACATGGCCAACACTGAACAGACTACCCTCCTCCTCCCAGGTAACCAATCAGCCCAAAGTCACTCACAGAGGGAGGTTAGCGAGTGGCTTGTTGACGGCGGGTAAATCTAATCCAGTGAATAGGTGGGCATCCATGCTGTTGACCCCTGCAAGGTAGTCAATGTCAGCAGTGTTGTGGAACAGTTTCCCTGGGTGATCAGGCAGGAAGTCCCCATCGATCACTGGGGAGAGGGCCAGGTTGCTCACTATGGGCGCTAGAGGAGGCAGGCAGAGAAAGACATACCTTTTAACGCTATGGGTAGGACATGGCCATCACCAAATTCCTGTGTAAAATGGTGGGCTGAGGAGATATGTGAGCGTCAGGCTAATGCTCATCTATACAGGCATCAATGCATGCAAACCACAACCTCCTTAGCATCTTTCTCAAAGTGTGCCACATCCCCTTATTTTAACCTCAGTGAATACTCACTGGAGGGAGAAACAGCCAGGGACAGGGTACCAGCAAGGGTGAGCTCCTTAGGGTCAATGAGCTTCAGGCAGGCCATCATCTGATCATCAATGGGGCAGCCCACCTTCCCAGCAACCTAAAGAGAGAGGAGGATGAGACCACCCTTTAACAACCAACATGCATCTCTGTCAGTTTCATCCCCCCCCCCCCCCCCCCCCCAATGTTACTGAAGTACACATACGATCTCTGCAAAGGCACGAGGGTTGTGGTTGATGGCCCAGGGGCAGAGAGCAACGCCACTCTGGGAGATGGCCCTGCGGATCAGCCCTTTGTTATGGGGAGAAAGCGTCTGTGTGGTGTAAAGTACATTCAAACTCAAATTAGTACATTGCATTTTTGCATTTGCTAATCTGTTAATACTGTGGACGGAGGACCCATGCCGAAAGCCATATCCTTACCTACAGTATCTTTACTTACAATCATTATATGCTTACATATACTGTATCTAACCATTTAAAAAGGCTCAACTTAAAATGGTCTAAAGTACAAGTGTTTTCTATCACCCTGTTTATTAGATCACAGAGGTCTCAGGAACTCGGCTGACCATCACTCTGTACAGGACATCATGGTTCAGAATAAGGGATCAGAAGTCTCCCGGTTCTCATTGTTAAACGTATCAAATGTAATAAGCAAATGTCATAGACACGAGTTACCAGAAACTACACACTGTGACAGTAAACTTATGTTTTATGACAGGAAGACACTGAATAATAATGATATTATAATGAAGAGTATATAACATTGAGACTGAAGAAACATCCTTGTACTGGCCTTTTTTTGTACTTCGACATGACTACCTTTGCCCTGAAAGCTCTGTATTAAAACTGTTAGTTATCTTTTTAGTCCCACACCTGGAAGCTGACGCTAGCAGCGCCGGCAGACTCTCCGAAGACGGTGATGTTGTTGGGGTCTCCTCCGAAGGCACGGATGTTCCTATTCACCCAGGCAATGGCAGCATGCTGGTCCCACAAACCATAGTTACCTGACATGGAAGACCGCTCTGTGAGCCAGCAGCAGTACTCTCCCTACTAACATACTGTACATCTGGCTCTCACCGAATGGCAAAAGTTTCTGACAGCCAGTTGATGATTAAAGGTTAGAAGAACACCGTATTCTTAATCAGTATTATCATATAGTGGACTCAGTCACCTGAGAATCACTACATGAAGAAAAGGTCAATGTCATACATCAGCTGATGCGGCACAGATCATACCAAAGCCACCCACCCACCCACCACCCACATAGCTAGCCAGGCAAAGCCTTAGTTGATACCTACCAGGTCCACTGGCATCTCCAGAGCTGAGGAAGCCCAGGGTGCCCACACGGTAACCCAGAGTCACCACAATGACTTTGCCCCTGTTTGCAATCTCCTCCCCGTCGTACAGATAGTTATCTAAGAAGTTAGCGCCCATAGAGCCTCCAACCAGGTAACCACCTCCAAAGATCCAAACCATGACTGGCAGCCCAGTGGAAACTAGGAAGGGAGGAGATACATTTCAATACATTTGTAGAATTACACCATAGTTATATTTATATTAGTATTATTAAACATCAGCAGACCATACTGTATCAGGTTTTGATATGTGGATAAAGACATCCTACTCTTGTGACAGGTACGGGTGAAAGACACTGGTGCATGTTACATACCACTGAGGCCCTGAGGGACCCAGATGTTCAGGAAAAGGCAGTCCTCTTGGCCACGGGTGTCAGACTGGAGCAAGTTCAGCTGCATGCACCTCGGCTTGAACTCTGTAGCCTTAAGAACACCTGGAAGGAGACACAAGGAGAATCAGTCAGTCAACTGAGATGAGTGTTAGGAAGGCTAAGGTCTGATATGGTCCAATACGGCTGTCCAATATTTATTTTTACAATCTGCTTCTGTATTACTAAATTGTTTTCCTTGTCTTATGGACATCGGAAGCATTATGTTTTTACCCACCATCCCATCCAGGGTGACGCTTGGGCTTCTCAAAAACGCCGGGCTTGTCAGCGTAGGGGATTCCTTTGAAGACATCCATGGTGCGGAGGAGTCCATCAGAATTGACTCTTTTCCCTTGCACCATGCCTCCCTCAGTGTACACCACTCCAAGCTACACATGCACACCCAAAAAGGGCAGATACTAACTCAATACTCATTCAGTAATATATGCAAGTGTGAAACTGTTTTTATTATGCACAAATGTATTCAGTGTTGTTGTTTTATGCATGTAGTGGTGTCATTGTTTTGAGTTTGTTTTATTAGTCAACTGTTGCAAAAAAAGGTGTTCAGCTGTTGAATTCACATTGCTTATCAACCTGTTGATGATAAAGATGTCAAAAACCTGCAGTGCGAGTAAAAATACAGGTTTAACCCTTTGTGTTTCACTATTGGTTACTTTATCAGTATAAACAATTTCATATTTAGCCTATTTTATTTGTGAAACTACAGTGATCTCCAAAAGTATTGGGAAATGTACACATTTTTTGATATTTTGTCTCTGTGCTACACCAGTGTGCAGACTATCTTTAATAGCAGCTTTAATTTGAGTGTTTTAGGGGACCAAAGGTATTACGACAAATTCACTTATTTGTGTATTAAAGTATTAGAAAGTGTTTGGTCCCATAATCAAAGCACATAATGACTAAATCAAGCTTGTGACTCTACAAATTTGTGGGATGCATTAGCTGTTTGTTTTGGTTGTGTTTCAGATTATTTTGTGACCCATAGAAATGAATGGTAAATAATGTATTGTCATTTGAGTCACTTTTATTGTAAATAAGAATAGATAAGAACAGATACACCGCTCTGCTAACCTCCCACAGATAGTTAAAAAAACAAACATTCTAGCTACATTAAAACACCTGCATTATTAACAAATATATTTGGAATTGGGTTTCAGAAAAAAACATTTACAAAATCTTTAATTACACCAAATAAACTCAAATGGACTTACAGTGGCGGCCGAGGCGGTCCCCAGGAACAGGGCAGAGGCAACCAAAACACCCAGTGTCTTCATCATGCTGATCCAGAGACACCTGTCAGCACACCTTTTATACAGGAGACCCCTCCCATCTGTTCCAGCCAGGGTTTCACAATGTCCATAACCCTGAGTCATAGTGACTTCCCCTCTACCCAGACAGATGGTAACAGAAAAATAAAGTTGGGAGGGACGTTGTCATAGTAGCTTCCATGGTGGGCTCTGGTACAGTAGATGAAATGTTTATTTTTCAACTGATTCAAGATGAACATGTATACTAGTGTCTATAACCCTCAAATTCAAATCTGAACATCAAAGCCAGTTCCACTGCTTTAAATCCAATCTTCTCCTCTAATCAGGGTCTGATTTAGACCTGGGACACCAGATGGGTGCAATTATCAGGTCGTAAAGAAAACCAGCAGGCTCTGGACCTCGTAGGGTAAGATTTGAATACCCCTGATATATTATACATATATATATATATATATATATAGATAGATGAAGTCGGAGGTTTACATACACTTAGGTTGAAGTCATTAAAACTAGTTTTTCAACCACTCGACAAATTTCTTGTTAACAAACTATACAGTGGGGCAAAAACGTTTTTAGTCAGCCACCAACTGTGCAAGTTCTCCCACTTAAAAAGATGACAGAGGCCTGTAATTTTCATCATAGGTACACTTCAACTATGACAGGCAAAATAAAAAAAATACAGAAAATCACATTGTAGGATTTTTTATTCATTTATTTGCAAATTATGGTGGAAAATAAGTATTTGGTCACCTACAAACAAGCAAGATTTCTGGCTCTCACAGACCTGTAACTTCTTCTTCAAGAGGCTCCTCTGTCCTCCACTCGTTACCTGTATTAATGGCACCTGTTTGAACTTGTTATCAGTATAAAATACACCTGTCCACAACCTCAAACAGTCACACTCCAAACTGTACTATGCACAAGACCAAAGAGCTGTCAAAGGACACCAGAAACAAAATTGTAGACCTGCACCAGGCCGGAAGACTGAATCTGCAATAGGTAAGCAGCGTGGTTTGAAGAAATCAACTGTGGGAGCAATTATTAGGAAATGGAAGACATACAAGACCACTGATAATCTCCCTCGATCTGGGGCTCCACGCAAAATCTCACCTTGTGGGGTCAAAATGATCACAAGAACGATGAGCAAAAATCCCAGAACCACACGGGGGGACCTAGTGAATGACCTGCCGAGAGCTGGGACCAAAGTAACAAAGCCTACCATCAGTAACACACTACGCCGCCAGGAACTCAAATCATGCAGTGCCAGACGTGTCCCCCTGCTTAAGCCAGTACATGTCCAGGCCTGCCTGAAGTTTGCTAGAGAGCATTTGCATGATCCAGAAGAGGATTGGGAGAATGTCATATGGTCAGATCAAACCAAAATATAACTTTTTGGTAAAAACTCAACTCGTTGTGTTTGGAGGACAAAGAATGCTGAGTTGCATCCAAAGAACACCATACCTACTGTGAAGCATGGGGGTGGAAACATCATGCTTTGGGGCTATTTTTCTGCAAAGGGACCAGGACGACTGATCCGTGTAAAGGAAAGAATGAATGGGGCCATGTATCGTGAGATTTTGAGTGAAAACCTCCTTCCATCAGCAAGGGCATTGAAGATGAAACGTGGCTGGGTCTTACAGCATGACAAATTATCTAAATAGACAGACAGACAGACAGGCAGACAGACAGACAGACAGACAGACAGACAGACAGACAGACAGACAGACAGACAGACAGACAGACAGACAGACAGACAGACAGACAGACAGACAGACAGACAGACAGACAGACACACAGACAGACACACTCATATAAACTAAAGCAAAAAAGAAACGTCCCTTTCTCAAGGCCCTGTCTTTCAAAGATAATTTGTAAAAATCCAAATAACTTTAGATCTTCATTGTAAAGTGTTTAAACACTGTTTCCCATGCTTGTTCAATGAACCATAAACAATGCATGAATATGCACCCGTGGAGCGGTCGTTAAGACACTAACAGCTTACAGACGGGAGGCAATTAAGGTCTCAGTTATGAAAACTTAGGACACTAGAAGCCTTTCTACGGACTCTGAAAAACACCAAAAGAAAGATACCCATGGTCCCTGCTCATCTACATGAATGTGCCTTAGGCATGCTACAAGGAGGCATGAGTACTGCAGATGTGGTCAGGGCAATAAATTGCAATGTCCGTACAGGCAGGTCCTCACCGGCAACAACGTCGCCTATGGGCACAAACCCACCGTCGCTGGACCAGACAGGACTGGCAAAAAGTGCTCTTCACTGACGAGTCAGGGTTTTGTCTCACCAGGGGTGATGGTCGGATTCGCGTTTATCATCGAAGGAATGAGCATTACACCAAGGCCTGTACTCTGGAGCGGGATCGATTTGGAGGTGGAGGGTTCGTCATGGTCTGGGGCGGTGTGTCACAGCATCATCGGACTGAGCTTGTTGTCATTGCAGGCAATCTCAACGCTGTGCGTTACAGAGAAGACATCCTCCTCCCTCATGTGGTACCCTTCCTGCAGGCTCATTCTGACATTACCCTCCAGCATGACAATGCCACCAGCCATACAGCTCGTTCTGTGTGTGATTTCCTGCAAGACAGGAATGTCAGTGTTCTGCCATGGCCAGCGAAAAGCCCGGATCTCAATCCCATTGAGCATGTCTGGGACCTGTTGGATCGGAGGGTGAGAGCAAGGGCCATTTCCCCTAGAAATGTCCGGGAACTTGCAGGTGCCTTGGTGGAAGAGTGGGGTAACATCTCACAGCAAGAACTGGCAAGTCTGATGCAGTCCACGAGGAGATGCACTGCCGTACTTAATGCAGCTGGTGGCCACACCAGATACTGATTGTTACGTTTGATTTTGACCCCCCCCCCTTTATTCAGGGACACATTATTCAATTTCTGTTAGTCACATGTTTGTGGAACATTTTCAGTTTATGTCTCAGTTGTTGAATCTTATGTTCATACAAATATTTATACATGTTAAGTTTGCTGAAAATAGTTTATGTAATGGTTTTAAAATCACCATCATATATCCGGCAACACAGTTCTGAAAGATGTGCATCTTTGTAGTGACTTTGTGTGTTGATACACCACCCAAAGCCTAACTAACAGCTTCACCATGCGCAGAGGGATATTCAGTGTCAGTTATTGTTTTTACCAATCAGTGCCATTCTTTGTGAGGCATTGGAAAACTTCCCTGGTCTTTGTGGTTGAATCTCTGTTTGAAATTCCCTACACGACTGAGGAACCGTACAGATAATTGTATGTGTGGGGTACAGAGATGAGGTAGTCATTCATAAAAATCATGTTAACCCCTATTATTGCACACACAGTCAGTCCATGCAACTTATTATGTGATTTGTTAAGTAAATGTTTACTCCTGAACTTATTTAGGCTTGCCATAAATTCGGTTGAATACTTGACACAAGACATTTCAACTTTTCATTTTTTATAAATTTTGTCTAAAAACAAAATTCCACTTTGACATTATGGTGTATTAGGTGTCGATTAATGATAACATCTCAATGTAATACATTTTATATTCAGGCTGTCAGAAAACAAAAATGTGGGTGGGAATAGTTTTTGAAGGCAATATATGTGACCTTGAGCATGGACTGAAATATCCATGGTGACTGAGTTAGATAAGATTTTTGGAGCTGTGTTTCGTGTAGCTTTTCCATTGGTTATGGTTATGTGCACAGCCAGATAAGCTACCCAACTGATAGTTTATTGATAACTGATACACTTCTCCTCAATTGATCTTTCCATTGTGGACAATAAAGGGAAAGATCACTGCTCAACATAAAAGGGAAACTTCCCAATTTTTCAACTTCATATTCATCTCCAGCACCACCCCAACATCATGTGAAAACAGCCCATTTCTATGGTAAAATTTTTTGAAAGATAAGTTTCCAATGACAACCAATTAGTAGGCAATGCCTACTCACAATTGGTCAAAAATCACATGATGCACACCGCTGATGTCATTGGAAACACATTTGAAGTCAGAAGTTTACATACACCTTAGCCAAATACATTTAAACTCAGTTTTTCAATTCCCTGTCTTAGGTCAGTTAGGACTTGTTTTACTGTGGATATAGATACTTTTGTGCCTGTTTCCTCTAGCATCTTCACAAGGTCCTTTGCTGTTGTTCTGGGATTGATTTGCACTTTTCGCACCAAAGTACGTTCATCTCTAGGAGACAGAACGCGTCTCCTTCCTGAGCGGTATGACAGCTGTGTGGTCCCATGGTGTTAATACTTGCATATTATTGTTTGTACAGATGAACGTGGTACCTGCAGGCATTTGGAAATTGCTCCCAAGGATGAACCAGACTTGTGGAGGTCTACAATGTTTTTTTCTGAGGTCTTGGCTGATTTCTTTTGATTTTCCCATGATGAGTTTGAAGGTAGGCCTGAAATACATACACAGGTACAACTCCAATTGACTCAAATAATGTCAATTAGCCTATCAGAAGCTTCTAAAGCCATGACATCATTATCTGGACATTTCTAAGCTGTTTAAAGGCACAGTCAACTTAGTGTATGTAAACTTCTGATCCACTGGAATTATGATACAGTGAATTATAAGTGAAATAATCTGTCTGTAAACAATTGTTGGAAAAATTATGATAACTCTATAGGCTTTGTAAAATTGGTTGTATAATTCGAACTTTGGTTATTACGATATATATGTGCAGACGCATTACTGGGGAGTTAGGTAGAAGCTGCAGTGTTCCATGATGCACTCCTGTTTACACGCGAATGAAGTTGTATTTATCATGCATGAGGGTTTAAGTTAACCCCCGATGCCTCCACCACATCGTGCTCTAATACCCAACTGTTGAACTTTTGGGGACAGTTTTTCCAGCGGACCAGCACCCATTTTCTACCCTTTTCTCTCTTTTGATCTAGAATCACCTCCATGTGAAAGACTTTGTCTTTACCCGACTGTACCTTCTGTAATTCCTTCTCATAAAAAGATCCCTCTATAAGCTCCCCGTCATAATCTTTTAACTTGTAGACAGGGGGTATGCGCGGTAGACATTCGGTAATTGTGAACACCTCATCGCTGTAACCGTGCTCATATTTTTTGTTGAAAACACCCCTCAACTTGGATATACGTACCAAGTCACCCACCAAGTCCCCCACTACTTTTTCTTACAGCAAAGAGGGAACAAACCATACAGATTTTTAAAGACTTGAAAATAGTTTTCAGAAGAGACCTTGGAGGGCTTCATCTGTATACTCTTATGGTAGCTGCTGTTGTACCCATTTACTAAATCTTGAACTATATCGATTTATCGATATATCTATGCGTGTTGTGAGCTGTAAAATATCGCCACATCCGCTCCTTCAGAGTTCTGTTAAAGTGTTCAACAACTGAAGCTTTCCAATCCGGGCCTGTAGCAAAATGTACTATATTGTGCTTCCTCATGAGTTTCTGAAAAGTGTTATTTAAAAAAGTATTTTCCGCCATCAGTCTGCACTTTCTTGGGGGCTCCTCCTTCCTTCAAGATAGAGTCAAAGGCCCGGGTCACCTCTGCCCCGCTCTTATTTTTTAAGACCCTTACAAATGCTATTTTAGAGATAATATCTATAACCGTTAGCATGTAGCGATATCCATCATATTTATCTGCAAGGGCCTGCATGTCACATAGATCCACCTGAAATTGGGACAAGGGATGAGTAGGAAAAAACTCTATTTCTTGGAAATAGTTTCTGTAGAGTATAAGCATCCTGCTCTGCTAACCACTCATTCACTTGAGCAGCGCTTAACTGGCTACCTGTTTCTTCGGCTATAGCTCTCTGTAAACGCTCCTTACCCCCATAAGACCCGAGGTTAGAGGGGGTATAATAAATGGTTTTCAACGTTAACGTTAATGAGACATTTTCAAATAACGACAACATTTAATTTTAATTTTTAATTTTTGCAAACATCAAGTATTACGTATACAGACAATTTAGGATTCGTTGCAGGATACCTGTCCCCGTTTTCTCAACGATCCAAGCATGTAACACCTTGTATGTTTGGTTTAGATTTACAGGCTTGTGTCGCTGAATTTTTCAAACACACACATCTGCTAATTAAGTATATAAACAACAAATATGATACATGTTACAATTAAACGGTGTTTCAAATAAATAAAGTAAAATCTTAGACAAAGTTGTTTCTAGTTCTTCAGAATCATCCACAAGACGGGATACCAGTTGTGTCCATTGTAGACTCTCGCCCGTATGTCGTACATGATTCACTTCATTTTTAGCACACGCTCTACATTAGCCCAGGTATTGTGTGTTGTGTAGAACGATACATTGTTCACTTTATTTTCAATAATTTGATGCATAACATTTGTAAGTTCTCTCCAAAGAAAAAAATGTATTTATTCTCTCTAACATCGTATGCATATAGCTACCCATTGCTTTACAATCTAAATAACAAATATGTATTGTCACTCTGTCTCTTGGGGTTTATTGAGCCAGAAAGTCATCACATCAGCCACCACAGCTTCCCTGTATTTGTTGTCGTCCACCAGGGTGTGTCGGATTTCTTTTTTTCTCTTTTTTAAATATTTTATTTTTGCATTTTCCAATTAAGAACATTCAAAACAAAAGTGAAAAGATATTAGACAACAATAGGACAAGGTGACAGTAACAGATGAGCGTGACAAAAAATAAAGATAATTATATATACAAACATACAATAAGAAAAAAATAATAACGAGACATTGGATCACCTGCCGTAGGCTACATATTCTACATTACGTGTGAAACATTATGTGAGGATTATATATAGATTCAAACAATGAGATGTGGGGGGAGATTCTCCATTATAGTCAAAAGGTTTCCAAATTCTGTAAAATGTCTTTAACTTATTCCTCAAGCAGTAAGTGATTTTCTCCAAAGGGATACAACTATTAACTTCTGATAGCCACATTACAACTGGCAGGGAGGAATCCAATTTCCATTTCAAGGCAATACATTTCTTGGCAATCGCTAGCAATATTTCTGTTAGCTTTATAGTATGGCTTTGCCTAAGATTGGTGTTAGTATAGTTACCCAGTAGACAGACCTCCGGGTCTAAAGGGAATGCAACCCCGTGAATTGAGGATATGGTATTGCATACCCCCTGCCAGAAACCGTGTAGTTTTGAACACTGCCAAGTGGAATGGAGGAATGTTCCTTCATCTGAGCCACATCTAAAACATAGGGAGGAGATATCTGGGTTGAACTTGTGCAGTCTAGATGGGGTGATATAGGGCTGATGGAGGAAATTAAACTGGATCAGTCTGTATCTGGAGTTCAATGTGGATGTAACACCATCCCTGCATAGGTCACTCCATAGATCCTCACCAAGATCAATCCCCAGATCTTTTTCCCATCTAAGTCGGGGTTTATCTAGCCCAGGCAGAGTTAGTCCTGACATAAGACCATCGTATACATGGGAAATGGTCTTGAACAGTGGTTGGTCTGCGTGGCAGAGTTGTTCAATAGGTGACATCTTAGGTAGGTTCCATTGTCCCTTGAGAGTCACCCTAATAAAGTTTCGTAGTTGTAGGTAGCTAAAGAAGTCCCTGTAGGCAAGTGGTATTTCTGTTTCAGCTGATCAAAAGACATAAGAACTCCCTCCTCGTAACAATGTTCCAGAAGAGTGATCCCCTTATCAGACCATGGTCTAAAGTTACTATTCTGGAAAAACATAGAGATCAATCTATTGTTCCATAAAGGGGTTTTAGGGGAAAGGGGTTTTAGGGGAAAGGAATCCCCTCGTCCGAACAGCTCATGCAGTTTGCACCATGCCAGGACAGAATGTATGATTAAAGGGTTGTCTGTGATGGTTTTTATAGATTTTCTGTCCCATTTGTAAAACAAATCTGCCCCAGTGTCATCATTTACCTCAAGCTTTTCAATGTTCAACCATGAAGGCGAGGGACCATTGTCAAACCTCTGAGCCAGAAACCTAGACTGTGCAGCCCAGTAGTACATTCTAAAATTGGGGAGGTTTAAGCCCCCTTGACTGTAATCAAGGGTCAGTTTATCCAGGCCAACCCTAGGGGTTTTGCCGTGCCAGATAAACCGTCTGGTCATCTTGTCAAGAGAGGAAAAAAATGCTGCGGGATCAGGGATAGGGAGAGATTGAAACAGATATAGAAACCTGGGCAGGACATTCATTTTAATTACATTGATTCTACCCAGTAGAGTGAGAGGTAAGTCCATCCATTTACAAAGGTCAACCTCCACCTTTTGCAACAAACTGGCCAGATTGAGTTTATAGAGGTTGTTCAGATTACCATCCACCATTATGCCCAAATATGTGAAGCCCATAGGCGACCATCTGAAAGGAAACTTGTGCTTGTACCATCAAGCACAAGTGGTCAAAGACAGACAACGGTAAGATTTCGCTTTTATCAAAATTGACCTTATATCCAGAGAAAGAACTATAACACTGTAGTAGGATCTGCAAGTGAGAGAGGGAGTGTTCTGGGTTTGTTAGAAATAAGATAAGGTTGTCCGCAAAGAGTGATAATTTATGGGTATGGGGGCCCACCTCAAAGCCATGTATGTCAGGGCACGTTCTAATAGCCTCAGCCAACGGTTCGATGGCGAGGGCAAAGAGGTGGGGGCTATTTGGGCAACCTTGTCTGTTCCCCCTATAAAGAGGAGGAAGTAATCCCATTGGTAGCAATCCTAGCTTTAGGAGATTTGTAGAGTGATTTTATCAAATTTACAAACACGATACCTAAACCGAACTTTTCCAAGACGCGAAAGAGGTATGGCCATTCAACCCGATCAAAGGCCTTTTCAGCGTCGAGGGAGACTGCGACACTAGGTATTTTGTTTTTGTTAGCAAGGTGAATTATATCAAAGAACCTTCTGAGATTATTGGAGGACAATCTATTAATTATGAAGCCAGTCTGATCTGGGTTGACCAACAGGGGAAGACATGACTCCAGTCTCTTAGATAGCATCTTGGTGACCAGTTTACAATCTGTGTTAAGGAGAGAGATTGGTCTATAGGAGGCACACTTTAGCGGGTTTTTCCCTTTCTTGTTGATTACAGTAATCACTGCTTGAGAGAAGGACTCTGGAAAGCAGTTGTCTTCGCTGGCTTTTTTAAGTACCTCCATAAGGTAGGGTACCAACAGCTCCCTAAATTCTTTATAGAACTCTGGAGGGAAGCCATCCTCCCCAGGAGATTTCTTAGAAGGTAAGGATTTAATGGCCTCCAACAATTCAGGAACTGAGAAGTGTTCACTCAGGCGCTCGCTGTCTTCCCCTGACAGGCATGGGAGGTTGAGAGAGGAGAGAAAGGAGTCTATCTCTGATAGATCATCGCTTGATTGGGAAGTGTAGAGGTCTTCATAGTATTTCTTAAAAGTATTATTAATTTCAGTAGGGTGGAAAGACATCTCTTTAGTAAGAGTTTCTATGGCATTAATTGTCCTCTTACTTTCCTCTGCTTTCAGTTGCCATGCCAATACTTTGTGAGCTTTCTCTCCAAGCTCATAATAACGCTGTTTTGATTTAGTGATGGCCCTCTCAGCTTGATATGTGTTCAGAATATTATATTTAAGTTTTTTATTTACCAAAAGCCTGTATAGATCTTTAGTCGGGCCTCTTTGGTAGGTTCTCTAGCTCTGAGATTTCAGATTCAAGGGCACTCAGTTCCGCACCGTGTTTTTTCTTCAGCCCTTTAGTATAGGAAATAATCTGTCCCCTCAGATAGGCCTTCAATGTGTCCCAAAGAATGAAGCTGTCAGGAGCAGAGGGTTTGTTTGTCAAAGTAGAAATATTGATCTGCTCTTTGATGAATGCACAAAATTCAGGTTGCTTTTGGAGTGTAGAATTTAGTCTCCATCTATATGCTCCATTTACCTTGGTAGGAATGGAGATTGATAATACCAGAGGAGAATGGTCACTAAGCAATCTGGGGAGATACTCGACATCTAACACTCTATGAAACAGTTGTGTCGAAAGTAAAAAGTTATCTATGCATGTGTGTGTCTTGTGTGGGTGTGAATAAAAAGAGTAGTCCCTATCCTGTGGGTGCAACTGTCTCCAGATGTCTAGTAAATTGAGATCTTTCATGAATGACATGGTGAGCTTGCCGGCTTTGGTAAGAAGTGAGGGTTTATCAGAAGACCTATCAAGAACTGTATCTAAGCAAAAATTAAAATCTCCTCCAACCAGTAGCCATCCTGGTGGTGCTTGAGCGACCTGAAGGAAGACATTCTGAATAAACATATGGTCATCGAAGTTAGGAGCATAAATATTCAATAGGGTCCAAGACTCTGAAAACACATGACCCTGCACCAAAACAAAAATGCCAGAGGGATCAGAGATGGTGTTGTTGACGCAGAAGGGGATGTGTCTACTTATCAAAATTGCAGTTCCTCTTGCTTTGGAGTTAAAAGAGGATGCAAAAACTTGTCCTACCCATTCCCTCTTCAATTTCTTGTGTTCACTGGCTGTAAGATGTGTTTCTTGTAAAAACACAATGTCAGCCTTTAATTTCTTAAGGTATGTATAGACTCTTTTCCTTTTAAATCGGGCTGTTAAGACCTTTTACGTTGAATGTGACATATTTTAGTGGATTAAGCATAGGTTGGGTTTCAAATATGTAACTGAATAGAAATCTATCATATGCAGATAATTAGGAAATGTTTCAACTTTGGTTTGAGCACAAAAGTGACCTGTGTCTCTCTTTAGGAAGGAAACAATAAACATAGAAAAAAGGAAGAAAAAATCATCAAAATCCCACCCACCCCGATTGTTAGACTAAAACAACAATCCCCAACAATCAAACATGAATACATTTGTAGAGATACGTTGCTGCTCGCTTTCCATCTTGCTCTTACTAGCTAAACCTTGGCGTAAACTAAAACCTGCGAGCTCTCTAAGTTGAAAACAAACGTTGTGAATAGATATTTATGGTTGAATATTTACTGCCCACGGTAAGGGCTGCTTGAGTCTCTTTTCGAAAGATTAACATAAATGAGGGGGAAAGCAGTGGGCCTAAGCCCATTTATTGCTTCGCCCAGTAGATATGGACTAAACCAAAATATACTCTCCTGTAAATGTAATAGAACTCACCCCGGAAAGAGACGGTTAGTTGAAAATGTACAAATAAATTATAGTGACCGGGAGATACCAGCAGTTCAGTCAGAGAAAACAAACAAACTGCATTTTATCCCCCAGACAGACCGTCCTGGCTCAGACGTTGCATCTTATCCCCCAGAGAGACCGTCCTGGCTCAGACGTTGCATTTTATCCCCCAGAGAGACCGTCCTGGCTCAGACGTTGCTCAGTTCTTTGAGAAAAGTGTGCACTTCTCCCGGTGTGTTGAAGAGATAGCTTCGGCCTTTGTACTGAACTTTCATCCGCGCAGGGTGGATGAGGTAGCCGGTGATGTTCTTCTCCTTCAGTGCTTTGGCGGCAGGTCTGAACTGCTTGCGACGTCTGGCGAGATCTGCGCTCATATCTGGGAAAGGCTGACCCTCTTTCCATCGATGGTGATGTCCCCTTTGGCTCTTGCGAGTTGCAGTATCTTCTCTCTGTCTTGGAAACGGAGGAACCTGATCAGGACGGCCCGTGGGGGCTATCTGGCCGGGGTTTCGGCACTGATTTTCTGTGGGCGCGTTCGATTTCCAGCGGCTTGGTGAAGTTGATTATGCCTAGGACCTTCGGGATCCATCGAGTGAAGAAACGGACCGGGTCACGGCCCTCGCTGTCCTCTTTCAATCCCACCACACGGATGTTACTACGTCTACTCTGGTTCTCCATCTGATCTACCTTGTTTTTGAGGTAGGCATTGTCCTTTTGCAGTTGTATCAAGACCTGGTCATGTCGAGCGATGGTATCTTCAACTGTGCTAATGCGCAACTCTGCCTCAGTCGTTCTCAAAAGGAGATCATTCATGGAGGATTTCAGGTCGTCAATGGAAGAATGGAGTTCAGCCGATTTCTTATCAATTTTCATAGAAAGACCTCCGTTACCATCCTGAATTTCCCGGAGGAGAGTAGCCAGCATGTCGGCAGGCTCGCAAGAGGCTGCTGAGAGCAACAGTCTGGAACTGTCGTCTGATGGTTTGTCAACGTCTGCTCAGCTCCGCGGCATGTGTCGGATTTCTTTCAGTATAAACTTGCAGGACCACAGTCTTTCCACCAGCTCCTAAAAATGGTTGAATAAGTAGTATCTTGGGGGCTCGTATAGGGACGGATGACGGCGCTGGCTGGGGTGATTGATCTCACAACCAATGAATTTCTCTCTTATATACTCTCCAATCACCACGTCTAAAAGTGTGGCTACAGAGGCCTTGATGGTGTCCATCCTCAGGCTGTGTACATGTAGGAGGTGTCGGGTGTCTTGCCTGGGGGGAGTAGAATGTTGGGCTGCGAGGCAGAGTGTCCTTAGGGTTTGGTCCACATGACGTATCGGAGTCCAGGTATATTGTATGAATATCCATGGTATATGCTGAAATGAAGAACCGGAGGCTTTTTGGGCCTCCTTTTATTGTTGAACCAGTCTTTTGGGTATCAGGGCGTGGTTAACGCAGCCGCGCACTTAGTTTTCTTCGGGGGCTGACCCTTCTGACGATGTACCTTCTTGGGGTTCCTTTGAATCATAATCCTCAGGATTCGTATTCATTATGCACTTCCTTAGCCCGAACAATGCTCTGCCGCTGTTGGCTCTGTACAAAAAGAGCATCCAACCACTAACGTTTTCAATTCCATTAGATCCCAACTTTTAAAAGGAATAAGCATGCGCAACCTAAAATCCCCAGTCAGCCACCATCACGAATATTTTGGTTGCGGGTTTCCTCGTTGCTGATATAGAACTCCACGCATCCACATGGAAGTCCATTCATTCTTTGTATTTTCACCCTGTGAAATACTCTTCCTGAGGAGTCAGGGGTACCTTCCCAACGGGTCTCGTAGCCCGTGAACACGCTATACCCCTTTGTGATAACTCTCCCCCCAGTTCAACCAGGTCCCTACACATCAATCATCATGACAACTTCAAAGGAATAGATGCAATATAGATATAAAATAACACACCCTCTAACACATGACAACAGGAACAGGATGTACACGTTTTGGAATTTTTAAATTCTGTTTAAGTTTCCTTTTTTTCACTCTGTCAATTAGGTTAGTATTTTGGAGTAACTACAATGTTGTTGATCCATCCAGTTCTCTCCCATCGCAGCCTTTAAACTCACCACGTGACACCTTCCCGCAAAGATGTCCTGGCCGGATGCCCATATTTGGGCATGTACGCGTCATCCGGACATAGGGTCATCAATCAGACGTTTGACGCGCACCGTCTACTTTATTCTCTCTACTTGTGATTCTAGTTGCACCAATCAAAGTAGTGGAGCATGGTTAAAACCATTAATCTTGGGGTGATGGGGTTCCAAAATGCAATCATATCACATGCAATTTGACCAAATATACAGTACCTTCAGAAAGTATTTACTCCCCTTGCTTTTTTCCACATTTTGTTGTGTTACAAAGTGGGATAAAAATGGATTTGTCATTTTTTGTCAACGATCTACACAAAATACTATTTAATGTCAAGGTGGAAGAGAAATTCTAACATTTGTAAAAAAAAATGCATTAAAAATAAAAACACTCATGTATCTTGATTACATAAGTATTCAACCCCCTGAGTCAATCCATGTTAGAATCACCTTTCACAGCAATTACAGCTGTGAGTCTTTCTGGATAAGTCTCTAAGAGCTTTGCACACCTGGATTGTACAATATTTGCACATTATTTTTTTAATTCAGTCAAGCTCTGTCAAGGTGGTTGTTGATCATTGCAAGACAGCCATTTTTAAGTCTTGCCATATATTTTCAAGACGATTTAAGTCAACTGTAACGAGGCCACTCAGGAACATTCAATGTCGTATTGGTAAGCAACTCCAGTGTAGATTTGTCCTTATTATTGTTCTGCTGAAAGGTGAATTTGTCACTTTGTATTGAGGACATGAAGTTTGTTTCTTTGTCACATTTTTTGCAGTTTTACTTAGTCCCTTATTGAAAACAGGATGCACGTTTTGGAATTTTTAAATTCTGTTTAAGTTTCCTTTTTTTCACTCGGTCAATTAGGTTAGTATTTTGGAGTAACTACAATGTTGTTGATCCATCCAGTTCTCTCCCATCGCAGCCTTTAAACTCTAACTGCTTTAAAGTCACCACTGGCCTCATGGTGAAATCCCTGAGCAGTTTCTTTTCTCTCCGGCAACTGAGTTAGGAAGGACGCCTGTATCTTTGTAGTGACTGGGTGTATTGATACACCATCCAAAGAGTAATGAATAACTTGCTCAAAGGGATATTCAATGTCTGCTTTAAAAAAAAGACTTGAATCAACTGAGGGACCTTACAGATGATTGTATGTGTGGGGTAACAGAGTGAGTCCATGCAACTTATATGAGACTTGTTAAGCACATTTTTACTCCTGAACTTATTTAGGCTTGCCATAACAAAGGGGTTGAATACTTATTGACTCAAGACATTTTAGCTTTCCATTTGTAAATTAATTTCACTTTGACATTATGGGGTAGTGTGTGTAGGGCTGTGGTGGTCACAAAATGGTCAGCTGGTGATTGTCAAGCAAATAACTGTTGGTCTATAATTGACCGTTTATTTAATCAACCTTTGGAAGATCTACATTTAAAAAAGTATATTAAATCAATGTAATATAGCCTACATCTTCACAATAAATCCATTATTTAGACAGATCTAAAGAAGCATGATATGAAGAAAATGTAGTCTATTTCAGAAGAAAATAATAGCATACACAAAGTCACCCTTATGTTAGGTCCTTATGTTAAGCTATGCCAAATGGCGGTGGGCTACATTAGTTCATTTAGCAGACAAGATTAGCTTATAATTCCGAGGCATTACTTTATAGTATGAAGAATATAATTGAACAAAAATATAAAAATATCAATATTTTGTCCAAACGATGAGGGAGAGCCCACATGCGGCTATTCTGTGTTGAGTGGTTAACAAAGAAATAGGTACTCGAATATGCTTAATTTAGAGTTATTAATATAACTTTAGTTCTTCAAATGTTGGGCTATATGTTTGGATTTTTAATACATTGTAAAGCTGCATGATGAGACTAATGATGATTTGAAAAAAAGTCACTTGAAAAGGCATGAGCTCTGCTTTGTTTTTGCACAGGCTGTATACATTCCAATAGTCTCTCATTCACAATTTGACAAGTACTTGATAATGCCTCAAATTTTACGGCAGCATTTATGGCTTTTGCGGCCTGGAGTGCTGTGTTGTGCCCTTCTCCCTGAGTGCTGCACAATGCGAAGCGCCTCTCACTCACATGGCTCTCCGTCACATGATCGGGTCTTTCTCACAGGCTACAAGTGAAGACAGACACATCGGGGACGCAACTGCGTGCATCCTTATCCAATTCCGAGGTACATATTGAAGATACTACAAAAACTGTCCAAATTTACTTTTCATCAGCCAACAAGAGGAGTAGGCCTAACGAACAGCAAAAACACTAGCCTATGTCAATCTACTATTCCCCCATAGTCCAAAAGTCGACCTATTCTATTCTGTGCCATAAATAAATATTCCAAACATAGGTACAATTAATGGCAAATGAATACAACCACAAGCATAAAAATAAAATATTTAAGCAATGGCTGAAGCAACAGATCAGAATGTTTAGCTTAAAATATTCATAAACTATTAGGCTATTTCTTCACATTATAAGCGCAGCAATGTGCACATGGCAGTAGTAGGCTATAAGCGCAAATATTCCATTCGCGGGAAAACACCCTTATCAAAAGGGACCGCAAATGCAATTATGGTTTTATTATAAAAGGTGCATTTTTATGGTGATAATTATCTTCCCCAAACTTGAAAGTCACACGCTGCTTCTGTATGCCAGTTAGGCTCTAAACCTTTGTAAAGCTGATTAATGTGCTTAATTTTAAGAAGTTATTTGGCCACTTTAGTTGTGATACAAACCTGATCAAAACATATAGGCCTATGGGCTAGGCTACATGAGGAGTGTGACTATGATTCGAAAACGTCGCAAAAAAAAACGTAGTTTCTTATGCTGGGCATCATTCACAAGTGATAGGCTAATATTGTCTCCCATCAGAGTATTCTTGAATAAATCTCGTCTTTACATAAACTAAATAATATAATGTGTGTAACGTGTTTTGATTTAGAATGGTATCATTCACCGGTCTCGAAACAGGGGCAGCGGAAAAAAATACATGGAATCTATGCACTTAAATAGCGAATGGAGGACGCTTTTCCTGTGGTTCATTTTCATGCCAGCCAGGTAGGCTATACTCTTGTTGTAACGTTAAACAATGTGCTTAATATTAGGAAAGTTGAAAAATATATATATATTTAAAAATATATATATATGACCTGTTTATATACATTTGCATTGATGTCTGAGTGATTAGAGGGACAATAGAGTGCTGAGTACCAGGCAGTTAGCAAGTTTGTTAGGCTACTAATGACCATCAGCAGCAGCAGAGCTTGGAAAAGACTAATTACAGTGACTAAACGGTCACGTGGAATTTGACTGCTTACATGACTCGTGACCGCCAGTGTGGCGGTAATACGGTCACCGCAACAGCACTAATTGTGTGTAAGGCCAGTGACAAACAATCTACATTTCATCAATTCGAAATTCAGGCAGTAACACACAACAAAAAAGTCAAGGGGTATGAATACTTTCTGAAGGCACTGTATATTTTTAATACAGATTAATGCAAAAATAAGTGACATTTGATAAATTATCATATTTTGCTGGTAAAAAAAAGTAGAGGTTCAAAAACATTGCAGACCCGATTTATATTGCCTGAGTAGAGGACGAACTGTGCAGGTGTTTCTGATTAATAAACAATGACATTCTGGTGGGTGGTAATATTAAAATAAAACCAGCCCTGAAAAGAAACGTAGGGAGAAAACTATTAGCACCTCAGCATAGGGAAAACGCACAGCACTGTGTTATGTCCCCTGGAAGGGCCCTCGGGTGGCTAAATCTGTAACATTAGCAGCCTGGGGAACTGTACAACAAAGAGGGACATTAGCGAGGCAATCATCACTAAGACACACACAGTCTCACACACACTTGCTTTGTTGAGTGTGATTGGCAGGGTATAGTTGAACGTGCTCCTCTTGGCCTTCACTGGCATGTCATTTATAGTATATCCTAAAGAAAGTCACGGGGGAAACAGACAGGGTCTCATAAAACAAAGCATGAGAACTGTATTAACAAAGACTGTGGTATTAAATTATATAGAGTCCCTTAAGATTAGTTTGAACCAAACCTCCACCCTGCCCCCACTCCTCACCGTGCTTGGTACTGCAGCGGATCTTGAAGTCCAGCACCTGGTGTTTCTTGGCCTCTGTTGTCTTGCGAGGATCGTAGCCAAACCTCACCCAGAGGCTCCTCCAGGGGCCTGTCAGTTCAGGGGAAACACACATGTCAGGTTTGGATGGAATTTGAGTTTATTATGAGGAATTTGCTTTAATTTCATATCCTATTGACTAAATAAGTCACTTTTTGTTTCTCTTCACTTTCTCCTTCTCCCCTGTCAACCACTTCACAAGAGTTTCAATTTAAGTGAATTCTGCAATTGAACAGGACATGGCATGTAAATTGAGAGATGTCGGGGACCCAATTTGTTTTGGCCAGAATTTCTGCCGGCACCGCCCCGAATCTCATGACACAACCTTAAGTCAAAACCAGTATGTTTCAATTTTACCATCAACAAATAACCTTCAATTCATTCAAATGTAATTTCTTTCATCAAAAGTGAGAGAAGTAATAAATACATTTACTCAAATTGTCTTTTTCAAATGATCTAAAAAAAATGTTTGTATGGTCCCACACTCTTAATTATTATCCAACTTGTTGTTTACATGGTGACACCATTGCAATTCCCAATAACCCCGACTTTGAATAACACTGGCGGTCTACATCTCCTCAGCATGTAGTAGGACACGATAGAGAGCAGCAGCTTCAGTTTATCAGGGTGGATGTCCAGGTTGGCCTTGACCGAGTTCCGGGACCAGATGGGCCGGCTCTCAAACATCTACACACAGTGTGGTTTGGGAAAAGATAACATAGAGGGGACATCAAAGCAATGTACGCACCATTATTAAATAACACTTTATATGTGTACATTTCCCATGGGCATATACTGTAGGAACATCATCTGTATATGGAGATGTAAAGAGTATAGGCTAAATCATAGAGATAAAATACAAACTAGCCTATGGGCTCAAGTAAAGGCTTCGGTCTTGAAATAGCATTAGGAGAAAAAAGAAAGGCTCAAACTGAAAACAAAGTTATGTTCCTTTGCATCTGTGATTAACGCATCAGTGTTAAACCTTTTAAGGATCGTACCCTTTTTGTCAATTTTCGACCTAAAATGACATACACAAATCTAACTGCCTGTAGCTCAGGACCTGAAGCAAGGATATGCATATTCTTGATATCATTTGAAAGGAAACACTTTGAAGTTTGTGGAAATGTGAACTTAATGTAGGAGAATATGACACATTAGATCTGGTAAAAGAAAATACAAACAACAAAACATGTGGTTTCTATTTTTTGGGTTTGTTCCATTATCTTTGAAATGCAAGAGAAAGGCCATACTTTCAGATTGGAATCTATGTGTAATTTAGATTTTGGCCACCAGATAGCAGCAGTGTGTGTGAAAAGTTTCAGACTGATCCAGGGAAGAATTATATTACTGCACAATATTTTGTATAAAGTCTGCCAGGAGTTTGCCCAAATGTGCTGAATTGGTCAATTGATACATTTCGAAGTACATAACTATAGAGAACATACAGAAATGCTATGATAATTTAAAAAAAAGTAGGTTTACACACTCCCAGGAATGTCACACATGATCGATCATTAGCTTATACACTAACTGTCATACATCTAGATGGCCGGGAGGGGTGGGTATGGAGCCATAGACAGCAGAGGAGTCAAACTGTAGAGTCCAGTTCCTACATTTGAACATAAAAATGTACTTGATCAAACAAACCTACACTAGAATGTATCTCTGGGACCCTCAGGATGACAATTCAGAGCAAGATTACTGAATGTAAGTACATTATTTACCTTCAGAGGTGAATGTATGCAGACTTCACATCGGCTTGTAAAAAAAAGTAACTGAGTAACAACCTCAGAAGCCCAATGCAAAGTATATTGACCTTATTAATTTGTTCCTTTGCCTTTATGTTACTGGGGTGAACACACACCCTCTTCCAGTTGGACTTGGCAGCCTCCAGGGGCTCCGTGGGGACATTCTTGTCGTCAAAGTTGAGGAAGATGGCGTTGTGAGGCCGACGGGCTCGACTCAAACCAATCAGATTATTCCTGGATACTGTCGGGGGACAATAGCCTTCTCTGCACGGGAGACAAGTTCACAATGATTTAGCTAAAATTCATCAATACAGACAGATATTTGCATGGCACCCCTATGGGTTGACCAATGGCCAGATCTATGAGCACCTGCATATTTATAACAGCCTCCCTTTCCTGTCTTGCTCCTGTTGTTGAACACGTCGTTGTGTAACGTTATTGGGGGGGAATTCTAATGCATTACTGCTGACACACTACATAACATGTTGATGTCCTTTGGCATATTTGTTTCTGAGCTTAACACACTACCTGTGATGAGGGTGAAACTGTGTGTAGTGTTGCTCACACGCCTGCCCCAGTGCCCCTGCTTACTTGTGTTGGATTTCAGGTTGGTAACTGTAGTCCACAGCACTGTCCAGGCGAGAGAAGATGGGTGGAGGAATGAAGAGGGGCACAGGCTGCTCAAATAACTCATTATTCTCTGGTTTACGCAAGAGTATCTTATTGTAGAGGGATGTATGCGAGCCGTCCGCAAGATACTGGAAGTCAGCCATCCCTGCAACAATGTACAACATACATCAACAAATACACAATGAAGAGTTATAACAGCACAGATCAAAGTAGGGAGGCAATGGAAAGGAATCATACAGTGATATAATGGGGTCAAGTGTTTGTGATTAGGAAGTTGAACCTTGGAATTTGTATGTTGTCCCAATGACATCCAGGATGTCCATGTTGATTGGAGATTCCTCGGGGTTGCCGTTGCGCAAAATAATTTTCACGTGCAGCAGCAGGTTGGTGGATTGGAAACGATTTCCAAAGACAGGGTGGCAGAACGGGTCCTTGGAACGAAAGCGAAAGCGCAGCTCCAACCGCCTGCTGGGGTCAGTATAGGTCTGTAGAGAAACATTTCATTTTTAGTTCATCATAGTCAGCAGAACAATACAAATTGCGGTGGTGAGAATGGGAACAACAACATATCATGTGAGCAGGTTTGCATAGCTGCACTAGCACCTCAGTTAGTACAGTAAACGAATACGGTGTGAATTATAACATAGCCAATCAGGACAAGCTAGCTATACAGCCATTAACATTGCAAGCTGAGTAACAGCTATCAAGTGATTGATTAGTCGCGCATGCGTTGATTGACGTGTGTAGGTTGCTCACCCCTTGTATACCCCCAATAGTTTCCAACATATTTTCCACATTGGAGATAATCCCTTGATATTTCACACAAACGAGTCTATTGTCATCTGATAAGGAAAGAGTCGCGGAGCTTCCAGGCACCCCACCCACAGTGGTAAACTTCATCGCCTGCGCTGCCGGAGCCTGACTGGCGCGTGACGGTTATCGCTTTCATTGTAAAAATTCAAATCGTCCAGCCCCGATGCTGCCATCTCACCTTTTGAGCGGAGTATGTTATTTGAATGCCCTCATGCTGGCTAATTAGCAACACAATTCACAGATAGAAATGTGGTTTTCTGGTTTGTATACAATTCAAACATTTCTACCAATTAACTCCTACGGGTGGAAACAATTGGACGTGTTTAAAGTTCCAACCAAATATTGACAATTGTTAGACAATTGGAGCTGTAGGCCTATCAGTATGTTTGATGTCAGACCATAGTTTATTTAGTTAAAATACAACCCCAGGGGTAATCGAAAAATTGTGTTAAATTTCGTGCTAGAACTCAACTCAACCTCTTCCTCGACTAGACCTAAAGTGTGTAAAGCAATTTTAAGCCAAAGGGGGCCAGTAGAGAGCCAGACTAGCTACACGGATAAACCACATTGAACAATGAGCCCGATATGTAACCGGATGTATAAATGTTAAGCATACGGTTGGCGTTTCCACTCACTGTCAAATATGGTGACGAGAGGAAGTCCAGTTGCCGGGAGTGGGAATAGATGAACCATATGGATTTTTGCCGACATTCTGCTAATTCTCTAATCTGTGAAACATTTTATCTCCGTATACTTTTTTGTTACCAAAACTAGAATCAGTTAAAAAACAGAGTGCACTGCGTTTGGTAGACTTTACACGTTGCCATTCAAAAAAAAATGTGTGCATTGTTTAGAAAGAGTGCAAGGGTAAATTAAATTATTGCACATAGTGTATGAATTGTAATACATCATTTATCATACGAATTGCAATTTGTAACATATCATACAAAGTGGATGAAGGACTAATACATACCATACAAAATGTAATGTCTCTGATTTACATACAGAATAATACGAAATGCTCTGAGACCACGTTGTCTGTGACATCCAAGGTTCTAAAATGGTATAGTCCTCAGATTTCCCTTTGATTTATTAGTTTAAAAAAACAAACTAGGGGAGTATTGGTGTAGTGGTGCCTGGAGAAGTGGGTATACTATAATTTTGTCCAAAATTTCCCAATCAACCTGCCCGGTGAAGGAAAGGCACGCTGTTTGAAAGATTTTGTGAGAAACATTGACATACACTCTGGATTACCTAAAATTATAAAACCAATGAAAGTGGTCTTTCACAGTCAAGCCAATCCAAGCTGTACTGTGCAAGTAGGCTAACAGCAAGCCTACTATTGAAACAGACGAATGAGGCTGTCAACAGAGTCAGAAAATCACAGGTTTCAGATTTTTTCAAAATTTTCAGGTTTTTCTCTCAAAGTCACACTTTTTTATATAAAACAACCAAATTGGATGTTCTAAGTCCATAACAATGCTTAAAACGCATTACAAGCTCTGTGAAAAATCTAAGAAATTTAGATTTTTAAATGCAGTTCAAATCAAAATGTATTTGTTGCATGCTTTGTAAACAACATAGAAATGCTTACTTTACGGGCCCTTCCCAAAAATACAGAGAGAGAAAAAAGTATGTATAATAGAAAAGTAATAACACAAGGAATAAATGCACGTAACGATAACTCCGCTGTATACACAGGGTACCAGTACCGAGTCGATGTGCAGGGGTACGAGGTAATTGGGGTAGATATGTACATATAGTCGGGATAAAGTGACTAGGCAACAGGATAGATAATAAACAGTAACAGCAGCATACAGTGCCTACAGTGACTGTTTCAAAATGTTGTTACTTTACAGCCTTAATCTAAAATGGATTAAATGTAATGTTTTTCCTCATCAATCTACACACAATACCCCATAATGACAAAGCAAAAACAGGTATTACAATATTTCCCAAATTTACAAAAAATAAAAAACAGAAATACGTTATTAACATAAGTATTCAGACCCTTTGATATGAGACTCGAAATTGAGCTCTTGTTTCCATTGATCATCCTTGAGATGTTTCTATAACTTGATTGGAGTCCACCTGTGGTAAATTCAATTGATTGGACATGATTTGGAAAGGCACACACCTGTCTATATAAGGTCCCACAGTTGACAGTGCATGTCAGAGCATAAACTAAGCCATAAGGTCGAAGAAATTGTCCGTAGAGCTCCGACACAGGATTGTGTCAAGGCACAGATCTGGGGAAGGGTACCAAAACATTTCTGCGGCATTGAAGGTCCCCAAGAACACAGTGGCCTCCATTCTTAAATGGAAGAAGTTTGGAACCACTAAGACTCTTCCTAGAGCTGGCTGCATGCCCAAACTTAGCAATCGGGGGAGAAGGGCCTTGGTCAGAGAGGTGACCAAGAACCCAATGGTCACTCTGACAGAGCTCCAGAGTTCCTCTGTGGAGATGGGAGAACATTCTAGAAGGAAAACCATCTCTGCAGCACTCCAACAATCAGGCCTTTATGGTAGAGTGGCCAGACGGAAGCCACTCCTCAGTAAAAGTAACATGACAGCCCGCTTGGAGTTTGCCAAAAGGCACCTAATGGACTCTCAGACCATGAGAAACAAGATTCTCTGGTCTGATGAAACCAAGATTGAACTCTTTGGCCTGAATGCCAAGCGTCATGTCTGGAGAACCTGGCACCATCCCTACTGTAAATCATGGTGGTGGCTGCATCATGCTGTGGGGATGTTTTTCAGTGGCAGGGACTTGGAGACTAGTCGGGATCGAGGGAAAGATGAACTGAGCAAAGTACAGAGAGATCCTTGCTGAAAACCTGCTCCAGAGTGCTCAGGACTTCAGACTGGGGTGAAGGTTCACCTTCCAACAGGACAACAACCCTAAGCACACAGCCAAGACAATGCAGGAGTGGCTTCGGGACAAGTTGGAATGTCCTTGAGTGGCTCAGCCTGAGCTCGGACTAACATCTCTGGAGAGACCTGAAAATAGCTGTGCAGCAAAGCTCTCCATCCATCCTGACAGAGCTTGAGAGGATCTGCAGAGAAGAATGGGAGAAACTCCAAATATAGGTGTGCCAAGCTTGTAGCGTTATACCCAAGAAGACTCAATGCTGTAATCGCTACCAAAGCTTTAACCTTTATTTATCTAGGCAAGCCAGTTAAGAACAAATTCTTATTTTACAATGACGGCCTACCCCAGCCAAACCCTCCCCTAGCCCGGACGACGCTGGGCCAATTGTGCTTCGGCCTATGGGATTGAGCAAATGTGATATTTCAGTTGTTTATTTTGAATACATTTGATACAAAAAAAATCCCAAACTATTTTTGCTTTGTCATTATACGGTATTGTGTGTAGATTGATGAAGGGAAAAAACAATTGAATACATTTTAGAATACATCCTTAACATAACAAAATGTGGAAAAAGTCAAGGGGTCTGACTACTTTCCGAATGCACTGTATAGTGTACATAGCTGGGCCAGAAAGTTTACAAATAGGCCGATAATTATTTAGGTCACAAGGGTCACCACCTTTGTGGAGTGGATACCTTCCAAACGTTGGGGATAGTACCAGATATAATCATCAGGTTAAAATATGGGTTAAAGATTCAGCAATCAGGGGGGCAGAGAGCTGCAGCAAAAATGGATCAAGCATATCAGCCACAGTGTATTATTCTACATTTATTTTACACCAATCTTAATTAAGTCGTCTAGCACATCAGAGATAGTGAATTGAGAGAAATGAAAATAAAGTTTCACTAGAAGTTGATGGGTTAACCGTTGAGTCCGCTAGAGGCTGGCAGAGGGAAGAGCTGTCGATTGACTGACCAGGGTCAACTACACCACCGTTTCTCTCAAATAAAAAGACTGCAGAGATAAAATTATTATTAAAAGTGTCACTTATCCCATTCTTCTCAGTTGTGATGCCAGAGTCAGACAGGACTTGCTTAGGCAGGGAAGAAGCAGAATTTAGTGATAGACATTTCTGTTTACTTTTAAAATTCCCACTTCTGTGCCTTTAGGGCATTATATAAGCTAATATGGTGTGACTCAAGATAAACAGTATATGTTTTCCATCGGCTTCTTGTTTCTTTGTATCCTTGATGATGGCTGGTGTCCCTCGGATAGGCAGTCTTTTGTTTTGACCTCCTGTTTCAGTTGAACCATTTTATATTCATTCCAACTCAGTCAAAGTGTATGTTACACATAACTACATTTCCCACCATCCCTGAAATGGAGAGGATATTGGTGTGACAGCTGTTTGAATAAGAATCCTAGTGCCATGCTTTTCTAAAGGAGAGTCAGATAAGACGTTTGTGCTTCCTGCGTTGGGCCATATTATGAAGTTCTGTGCTTTGTGGGAGATGATGAGGCAGCGGAATAGGGTATGCTGGGAGTGACAATCTGTCGTGTGGTGTGGTGGAGCTGGGGTGTCACACACAGTGGGATCTAGAAACTCTCTGTCTCTGGGTGCGTGCTGCCGAGCCCTGTGTCTCACAGATTATGCCTGTGTTGGGTGCTATCTCTGTCAAGGGACTGTTCACTCCTCCCTGTCTTGCCTCTGGCGTGTTCCGACTGTTACAGTGTGGGGCAGCCATGATAAGACTATCACACACTCACCACGCCCGGCTTGCCCTTCAATGCCTGCTGCATGGCCCCAGATTTCACCCTCTCTCTTTCCACCTCTTTCTCGCTCTCTTTTTAATTTTCACTCTCTTTCTTGTTGATCCGGCTCAGTCATTCTCCCTCCCTTTTCATCTTTTCTCCCTTCTCTCTCTCCCTCTCTCCTTGTCTCTCTTTCAATGCATCATGTACAGTCAGAAACCCATGTCTTGCAGCTGATTGTGTGGCGGTTGGAGAGACAATGCCATATTTGGATGACAAAGTGCCTACGTGCTGTGGCTATGATGGCTGCTGTCACTATTTTCATTCTGATCCACCACACTCTTCCCCCTGCTAACTGTCAATCAACTGGTATCACCACCCTGTCACTCTTATACATGATCAGAGACCTACTTCCGGTGTCCAGGCAAAATTAAGAAAGCTGCTGACAGCTGTCAGTTTCACTTCTCCTTTAGTTCACTGGTCTAATAGCATTGAGATTCAAGGCAAAACATGTAAAGGCCAAACTAAAGGAAGATATGAATGTAATATTAGTAGACAACATCCAGCTTCAAGCCTCGTCAATGTTTTTCCACTTCAGCCTTCCCAGCTGGGTCTTGGAGAAGAGCATGGCTTTACCTCCAATCGGATGCTTTACACAAACAAATAATCCACTCCCTGGATTTAAATACTGATTGTCCTTTATCTTCTCTTCTTCGGTAATCTGTGTGTGTTAGGCTCGGCCTGGTCACACCACTCCCTCTCTATGTCTCCAGCTCTATTTCCTACCATCCAGCTCCTGCCTCTGATGACGTAAACATGGATGAAAGGCACTTTCCTTTAGCTGATTGAGAGTGGGGAAGTTCATATTGTTTGAGACGTAACTTTTAAAAAAAAATAATGGCGTCAATTCATACTTTCTATGGGCTTGTTTATGTCAAGCATTGCTAACTGTATATGTAATTAAGATATGGCTGCACATGGATGTAATGGCTTCCATTGATTGAGACCTAGTAAATACTCAGTGTCTGCTAACTTAAGTGTCCTCAGTGTAGGGTTCCCATGAAATAGACCAGCCCATGGGAGACATCCGCTCTTCAGTATGTCTCCCCTAACATTTAGCCTCAGGTTGAAACACACTTTACCGGAGCACAGACCAGGGATATTTTGCATACTCATTTGCAAGTCAAATTCAACTCTGTGCCCCATCTTCTGGCCTCTCTATCTACGTGTGCGTGTGTGTGTGCGTGTGTGTCTGTGAGCTTGAGTTTGGTGTGGTTAGGTTTGAGACTGTGTGCAGATGATTGTTTTCCTGAATTACATGTTCTTGGCTGGGTAGAACAGATTTAGAGTTTTTTTTTCTTTATTTCTGTTAATGTGTTGAGTCGGTTTCTGTTATCTGATTCCTCCATAAGCTCGCTGGCAAGGCAGCGGACATGGGCCTTTAGACTAAATAGTGCTGCACGATTGCTTTGTTGATTTCACCTTTTGTTTCATTATCTGATAGTTTTAACATTTGACTTTTTATTTAACCTTTTTTATTTTCTGTGGATGCATCAAGTTCAAATGAGGGATAAAATAATTTGTCTTGATTTAGTTTAAGATTTTTGTTGAGCTGGAAGTGTTTAAACATTTTCAGATTTTAGCTTAATTTTGAGTGGACAGTTTTAACATTGAAGTTCAAGAGAAACTTATAGTTTAGTACTTTGCAGGATTAGGATACCACGGTGCCTTAGGGCACAGGAGATGCAAATAAAGAGGGGGAGGCAACAGACAGAGAGAGAGAGAGAGAATCCCAGTCGAAGGTACCTGAGAAAGAAAAGGAGATAATAGAACCATCAAATACTGAATATACAGTGCCTTGCGAAAGTATTCGCCCCCCTTGAACTTTGCGACCTTTTGCCACATTTCAGGCTTCAAACATAAAGATATAAAACTGTAGTTTTTTGTGAAGAATCAACAACAAGTGGGACACAATCATGAAGTGGAACGACATTTATTGGATATTTCAAACTTTTTTAACAAATCAAAAACTGAAAAATTGGGCGTGCAAAATTATTCAGCCCCTTTACTTTCAGTGCAGCAAACTCTCTCCAGAAGTTCAGTTAGGATCTCTGAATGATCCAATGTTGACCTAAATGACTAATGATGATAAATACAATCCACCTGTGTGTAATCAAGTCTCTGTATAAATGCACCTGCACTGTGATAGTCTCAGAGGTCCGTTAAAAGCGCAGAGAGCATCATGAAGAACAAGGAACACACCAGGCAGGTCCGAGATACTGTTGTGAAGATGTTTAAAGCCGGATTTGGATACAAAAAGATTTCCCAAGCTTTAAACATCCCAAGGAGCACTGTGCAAGCGATAATATTGAAATGGAAGGAGTATCAGACCACTGCAAATCTACCAAGACCTGGCCGTCCCTCTAAACTTTCAGCTCATACAAGGAGAAGACTGATCAGAGATGCAGCCAAGAGGCCCATGATCACTCTGGATGAACTGCAGAGATCTACAGCTGAGGTGGGAGACTCTGTCCATAGGACAACAATCAGTCGTATATTGCACAAATCTGGCCTTTATCAAAGAGTGGCAAGAAGAAAGCCATTTCTTAAAGATATCCATAAAAAGTGTTGTTTAAAGTTTGCCACAAGCCACCTGGGAGACACACCAAACATGTGGAAGAAGGTGCTCTGGTCAGATGAAACCAAAATGGAACTTTTTGGCAACAATGCAAAACGTTATGTTTGGCGTAAAAGCAACACAGCTCATCACCCTGAACACACCATCCCCACTGTCAAACATGGTGGTGGCAGCATCATGGTTTGGGCCTGCTTTTCTTCAGCAGGGACAGGGAAGATGGTTAAAATTGATGGGAAGATGGATGGAGCCAAATACAGGACCATTCTGGTAGAAAACCTGATGGAGTCTGCAAAAGACCTGTGACTGGGACGGAGATTTGTCCTCCAACAAGACAATGATCCAAAACATAAAGCAAAATCTACAATGGAATGGTTCAAAAATAAACATATCCAGGTGTTAGAATGGCCAAGTCAAAGTCCAGACCTGAATCCAATCGAGAATCTGTGGAAAGAACTGAAAACTGCTGTTCACAAATGCTCTCCATCCAACCTCACTGAGCTCGAGCTGTTTTGCAAGGAGGAATGGGAAAAAATTTCAGTCTCTCGATGTGCAAAACTGATAGAGACATACCCCAAGCGACTTACAGCTGTAATCGCAGCAAAAGGTGGCGCTACAAAGTATTAACTTAAGGGGGCTGAATAAATTTTGCACGCCCAAATTTTTCAGTTTTTGATTTGTTAAAAAAGTTTGAAATATCCAATAAATGTCGTTCCACTTCATGATTGTGTCCCACTTGTTGTTGATTCTTCACAAAAAAATACAGTTTTATATCTTTATGTTTGAAGCCTGAAATGTGGCAAAAGGTCGCAAAGTTCAAGGGGGCCGAATACTTTCGCAAGGCACTGTATAATTACTATTGAGAAGTTACTATATTGTGTTGTTTTAAAACCCTGCATTTTGTTGTACTGAATGATAAAAAGCACACATTCACACGCCTGTATGTGAATGTTAAAAAGGGAAGTGCATCTCAGGTGCGTGTGTGGACCTAGTCCCCAAATATCCCCCTTTTTTACCCCCAGGCTACGGTCTGGGTCACGCCCCTCCTCTGCAGGACACATGTCCTGTTTGTTTAGGCCCGCCTATCCTGCTCCTATCTCTGCCATTGGCTACCTGTGGAGGATTTTGATTTGCTCTGTATCCTCACACCAGGATGCAGCCCTAACTGTTCCTCCTGAGCACAACGGACCCCGTTGCCTAGGTAATATAAATACTAATTTGCATGGCACCACAGATTTGTTTACCAACTGTACCAGACAGTGGACAGGCTGCCTGTTTCATTCCGCACCAAGACACTGATTTCTGTGACAACTCATCAACATAAACTCCTACTGCTGTTGTGACCATGTCCATGTGTATGTGTGTAGTATTTCTTACCTTCAGTAAGTATTCTTCATCACCTGAAATATCTTTCTTGGTAATTCTTCTGTGTATGGTTGTGTGGTTGTTAAACTCAGGTTTAAATTTGTTTTTGAGGCATAGTGACCTGAAAACTCTTATAATGGGATAGAGCATACAGTGGGACTTGAATACATATTAGTAATACTTGGCCAGCTACTTCTATAGTATAAGACATATTTAACTAAGCAATGATCTGATTTGCCTGTAACAGCTTAAATGGCCTAACTGGATCTGGTGTTTGAGGAAGGTGGTGTCCTCATGAGAAGTGCAATGTGTTTGTCAAAGCAAACCCGTCAGAATGGATGGGTGTGGTACGGTATGGGTAGAGGGTGTTTGAGTACTCTATCCTCTGTCTGTTGTTATACAGTATATCCCAAATCACAACACAGAGGGAATACACTTCTTCGCACTTGAAGACCAACCGTGTGACTGACTAGAGATTAAAATGAATGTGCAGACCTTTGCTTATGGGTGTGAAGAACATGCATCATACATGAGGAAGGCCTACACAGTTTGTACATTAGTGACTGAGATTTTGGAAGAATTGGGGGGGTTGATCAGTAATGAGGAAAAACAAATTAATTTCCTCCCTCTCCTCTCTTTAGTGAGCATGGTGGCATGCATGGGAAGTCCATTACTTTGGCTGTGTGACATTTGAGAACCTGGTGGACTTGAGATTTGCATGTTGTTCCAGGTATAGATTTGAATGAAGCCTTACTCTATCTCTCACTGGTCATACTAGAGATTTCTGCCCCAGGCAACATGAGCTCAGCCTTGCAAAGGACTGCTACAGAGCCAGTTGGAAGACTGTCTACATGCAACCTGCCCTATGGCAAAACGGTTACACATAAAGACTAGGTTTACAGATGTAGGATCTTAATTTGATCCAGTTTGCTATACAGCAGGAAACTAATTCTGCAGCAACAGGAAATGTGAATTAATCTGTCTATTATAATAAATGGCATTTTTTGTAGAGGCTGATGATACATTTTTCATTAGGGCAAATCAACTCTGATACTTATAAGTGGAAATTTCTTGCTATGCAGGGAAATTCTCAGCAACAAAAGAGTGATCAAATTAAGATCCTACATCTGTACCACGAGCCATCTCATCTTACTAAGCTAACACAATGCGTGTTTTTTACCGTTTGCCAGTTTTTTTCCTTCTTCAGAATGTTTGTCTATTTGTCACATGAGATTGAATGTATGATTGTTAACTCACGCTCCGCCCATATTTTTATTTTCTCCACAGCTCACAATGATGACAAGGTTTATAATAACATCTCACAGTTTATTTGGAGAGCATTTGTTCATTCATACATACCATTGCTTCATTTTATTTGACATAAGATTAATTTATAAATATGAATGGCGCACATACTGTTTGTGAACATATAATGCTTCTTCTTAAATACATTCTGCAACAAAATCACGAGACCTATCTCTCTTCACAATTGACTTCAAAGGCCTCTGTGATAAGTCTACAAGCTCATAATGCACCCAAAGGATGCATATCAGTTGAATTCCATTTTATTCCAAAGCATTGTTCCTCTAGTCTGGCTGACACCAGCTTTCAAAGTCCTTTTCCTCGTTGTGTAGTCACATGGGTCGTGTCAGTCAGGCTACTGTTTCTCCTTAAGTGATAGCAAATACTTAAGTACCTTCATAATTTGCATTGTCTTATTTCTTATTTCTGCCAGCTCTGATTGACTTAAAAATGCATTTTCACAAGAAGGATAATATTCAATACTATACAATTCTTGTGTCCGTAGGGGCCATTTTTGTGTCATGATTGCCCACCACGAAAAGACATCAAGTTTGGTCTTTCTTTTTCTTTCTTTGCTATATTGCTATGCTAAGGGCATAAGGCACGTTTTCCTCCTCCTCTTCTCCATCCATTGTTTTCAACCGCTTCACTTCAGGCCATGTTGGCTCTCATGGTGTCTGCGGAGGTCCACCTTGCGTTGGAAGCCCTTGGCACAGATCTCACAGCCGAAGGGCTTGAAGCCTGTGTGTTTACGACTGTGTGTGATGAGGTTAGAGCTCTGGCTGAACGCCTTGCCACACACCTGGCATTTGTGGGGCTTCTCACCTAAATAGGCACATACAAAAACATGTTTAAACTGTGGCATCAAATCAATCATAATCAAATATCACAGTTTCATTTTGTATTGATGCCCCTACATGTGAGCGATATTTTGCATTCCCCATCTAGTATTAAAACAGATAACATGTAACGCATGAGGTACAGTATATAAACTCAGCAAAAAAAAAATCCCTTTTTTAGGACCCTTTCAAAGATAATTTGTAAAAATCCAAATAACTTCACAGATCTTCATTGTAAAGGGTTTAAACACTGTTTCCCATGTTTGTTCAATGAACCATAAACAATTAATGAATATG
Source organism: Oncorhynchus nerka (assembly GCF_034236695.1). NCBI lineage: Eukaryota > Metazoa > Chordata > Actinopteri > Salmoniformes > Salmonidae > Oncorhynchus > Oncorhynchus nerka. The sequence continues at coordinate 37,431,145 of NC_088399.1, forward strand.
CACCTGTGGAACGGTCGTTAAGACACTAACAGCCTACAGACGGTATGCAGTTACGGTCACAGTTATGAAAACTTAGAACACTAAAGAGGCCTTTCTACTGACCCTGAAAAACACCAAAAGAAAGATGCCCAGGGTTCCTGCTCATCTGCGTGAACGTGCCTTAGGCATGCTGCAAGGAGCCATGAGGACTGCAGATGTGGCCAGGGCAATAAATTGCAATGTCCGTACTGTGAGACGCCTACGACAGCGCTACAGGGAGACAGGACGGACAGCTGATTGTCCTCGCAGTGGCAGCAGACCACGTGTAACAACACATGCACAGGATCGGTACATCCGAACATCACACCTGTGGGACAGGTACAGGATGGCGGCAACAACAACTGCCCGAGTTACACCAGGAACGCAAATCCCTCCATCAGTGCTCAGACTGTCCGCAATAGGCTGAGAGAGGCTGGACTGAGGGCTTGTAGGCCTGTTGAAAGGCAGGTCCTCACCAGACATCACCGGCAACAACGTCGCCTATGGGCACAAACCTACTGTTGCTGGACCAGATAGGACTGGCAAAAAGTGCTCTTCACTGACGAGTCAGGGTTTTGTCTCACCAGGGGTGATGGTCGGATTCACATTTATCGTCGAAGGAATGAGCGTTACACCGATGCCTGTACTCTGGAGCGGGTTCGATTTTGAGGTGGAGGGTCCGTCATGGTCTGGGGCGGTATGTCACAGCATCATCGGACTGAGCTTGTTGTCATTGCAGGCAATCTCAACGCTGTGCGTTACAGGGAAGACATCCTCTTCCCTCATGTGTTACCCTTCTTGCAGGCTCATCTTGACATGACCCTCCAGCATGACAATACCACCAGCCATACTGCTCGTTCTGTGTGTGATTTCTTGCAAGACAGGAATGTCAGTGTTCTGCCATGGCAAGCGAAGAGCCTGGATCTCAATCCCATTGAGCACGTCTGGGACCTGTTGGATCAGATGGTGAGGGCTAGGGCCATTCCCCCCAGAAATGTCCGGGAACTTGCAGGTGCCTTGGTGGAAGAGTGGGTAAGGAGGAGGAATTGCACTGCAGTACTTAATGCAGCTGTTGGCCACACCAGATACTGACTGTTACTTTTGATTTTGACCCCCCCTTTGTTCAGGGACACATTATTCCATTTCTGTTAGTCACATGTCTGTGGAACTTCTTCAGTTTATGTCTCAGTTGTTGAATCTTGTTATGTTCATACAAATATTTACACATGTTATGTTTGCTGAAAACAAACGCAGTTGACAGTGAGAGGACGTTTCTTTTTTTGCTGAGTGTTTGTGCTGTAGAGCTGAAGTCAGTATCAATGACTGGGAGGAAAGAATCGTGCCATTGTTCAGATTTGTCGAACATTCATTTGAGACATATTCTGCCTGCACAGAGTTCCTTTCACAGAGGCCTCAGCAAAGTAGGATAACCAGATATGCAAATCAGATGGACATTTGTTTAAGTTTCTTTTTTTGATTTATCAGTAGTTATTACTCTTGGAAACAATTCATGTTACAGCACCTAGAAAGCAGAGAACTATAGACTGAGCCAATTGCTAAAGTTGTCTTTTAGTTTTCTGAGAAATTACAATACACTCATAAGTAATTGGATCCCTAACTTTGGTGCTATGTGAATGCTCTTCTCTCCTCACCTGTGTGGATGTAGGTGTGTTTCTTCATGTCTGACTTCTGGTGGAACCTCTTTCCACAGTACTGACAGGGGTAGGGCCTGGTGTCTGAGTGGATGAGTAGATGGGTGGAGAGGGTGGAGGAGCGCTTGAATGTCTTTCCACACATCTTGCATTCAAAACTTCTTTCCTTTGTTTAAAGAAACAGGTACAGATGTAGGATCTTAATTTGAGCCAGTTTGTTACAGCAGGAAAATAATCCTGCAGCAACAGGAAATTAGAATTATTATGTGGATCATTTTTAATGGATATTTGTTGTAGGGATTGATACATTTTCATTATTGCAAATCAAGTCTGACATTTTTAAGTGGAAATTACAGACTTTAGATACCTTTCTTTTTTTAACACATTTTCCTCCCCAATTTCATGATATCCAATTGGCAGTTACAGTCTTGTCCCATCGCTGCAACTCCCATACGGACTCGGGAGAGGCGAAGGTCGAGAGCCATGCGTGCTTCAAAACATGACCCTGCCAAGCCGCACTGCTCGCTTAACCCGGAACCCAGCGGCACCAATGTGTAGCAGGAAACACCGTACAATGGGCGACCGTGTTAGCGCTCATGCGCCCGGCCCGCCACAGGAGTCGCTAGAGCGCGATTTTATCATCACATTTCAAATATTGTCATTCTCATGAAAGTACCTTGGGCTACTTTTCCATGGAAGTACACAAAGAACTTAGGCAATTTGGGCACTGTGCCAGATTCCACATATCTGTTTGTCCGTCTTTTTTCCTTAACCATCTCCAACAGTGCATTGTGGGTACCTGTGAGTGGACGTTCATGTGTTGCTCCAGACTGACGCCGTGGCCAAAGGTTTTCCTGCAGATGTTGCAGCCAAATGGTCTGGTCCCGCTGTGGGAGCGTCTGACATGAACCTCGAGACCATGAGGGGTTGAGAACACCTGCCGTGGCAGAGGAGGACAGGGGAGTTATCAACCTGCTAGTCACAATGTTGATGTCAATTTAAAGACTGATGAATTTAAAAGACTACATGTGATGTTTTGAATAGGGATATGTGACCACATGCACAACTTTCCCTCTGGTGGCTTTGTGAAATCTCTGTATGCTGTGTGTTGTGGCAGTTTAATTTTGTATAGGCCCATTAGCTATTGTCAGTCTCACAGCGTAAAGAGAAAGCTGTGACTCCACTCCTGCATACGTACCTTGTCACAGGTAATGCAGTGATAAGTGTCAGAGGTGAGGGAGTAGTGTGTGCTGCAGTCTAGAGGTTGCTGTGGCTCAGGGCTGTGGCTGACTTGAGCCCCGTACAGGCTGCTGGCGTGCTGCAGGAGGTAGGGGGGGGAGCCCATCTGACGGAGGTCATAGGGCGCAGGTAAAGAGTCCCAGGCATAGGAGGGTTTGTAGAAGGGAGGGAACTCTGCCATGTGAGCCTCTGAGGTTAAACGGAGTAAGATGATTGAGTCAATGAACACTTCCTCTGAAAAACCTTCTAAATCATATGTTGTCCCATTTAGGACCAATATGGTTCTACTATTTTCTATTCTATTCCCAACCATTTTTGGGGGGGACATCATGTCATCCCTTCACAACATCCCAGCCCAGTTGGAGGGTCTCCCACCTGATAAGTAGTATGGTCGTGGAGCAGGGGCAACCGGCTGTCCTGTTGGCTTAAGGTAAGAGGGGACTGGGCGTTCAGGCTCCTGCTCATGTTTGATATAAGAATAGGGGTCTGGTTCAGGAAGGGAGGGCTGACCCACTGACTGAGGCCTGACTGGAGACGCTGGACTCTGTGGTTCTGAAGAGATCACACCTGTCAAGTCACAATTGCAAATAGGATTAATTGAGTGTCAACATAAAGTCAAAATATTTTGTCTGTAAATAAGTACATAAATGTACAGTGTAGATTGAAGGCTTAGAATCCTTCATAATGTCTATTTTGTATATCTGTGAAACCCGCCCTAACCACTTAATTTCAATAACTCCATGAATGCACTGACAAATCCAAGCATCAATAACAGTCCAAGCATATTGCTTTTGAGATACTTTTTCTAGTCCACTAGGTGTTGCACCTGTCCTCAAATGTAATTAATTTCCTATGATGTTTAACGTAACATTATAAAAGTCCCACTGTATGCTGCAACGCATCATTATGGATTCACTTTTCTCAAGTCAAATATTTATAAATTATTATTTATTTTTAGCAATAGCTTTCATTTAATCAGATTTAAAAAACATACTAGTCTATGATGGTCAGGGAAGTGAAAAAATAACCAGGAAATCTAAACATGGCATTGTCACTGTGTCAATTGATTAATTATAAACTACAATTGATGAAATAACTGGCAAATCATTATACAGGTTTCGTTATACAATTGTGAAAGTCTTGATGTGTCGCCATGATAATCTTGACATTCTTACTTGTAAATTCAGGTTCCTTCGGTTCGACTTCGTCTTCATGAGAGCGGTGCACATTGTAAGATGCGCACCTCTTGTTTTTCACCAAAAAGGATCGTGGCATGACAACGCTGTTGAAAAAAAAATATGATAAAAGCTTATAGACAATTTAAAATGTTTTAGGCTAGGCCTAACATTTTATAATATACCGTTTATTAGTTTGTGAACTTTCAAGATTTTTAATTTGGCTGGTATAACATATTTGATGGAGCGTTTCTGAGCGAGGGAAACAAAAATGTAATTACCATTACATAATTCTTAGACACATTGTGTCATATGTGCTAATTCAGTTAAGGTAGGTTGTTTAACTGTATGTTAACACTCATGTTTTAAATGTAAATATTTGAAACATAAAATAGCCAAATACTTTCACACTTGTCCAGTCATTCATTTCCATAATATGCTGTGAAGTCCAATGATCTATCAGTAGGTCTTTTTCAGTTTTCGTTTTAACTATGTATGTCTCTTGAAATATAATGCTGTAAAATACAAACTTAAAAAAGTTTCGTTCCAAAAGCATATGATAGGCTAATTACGTTTAAAGCATCACTGACTTGGATAAGCTAATTGTAAAATGCATTAATTCCATTATAGCCTACATTAATCCATTTTCATTCTTCGAATTATCAATATTTCTAATAATAGGCTACATGGAATATTCGTTATCATATTATGCACCTGCTGTAGCCTACTTACCGTTTGTTTATAAGAAGTAGGGAGGATAGTGCTCTTATTAAATAGGCTAGGTTAATTATTTCCCCAGTCTTAAAACATCATCCAATCTGTCGAAGAATAAATATTTCCTAAAATCCTTTCGCAAAAGTCCGAATCCAAACCACTGTAAGACATCACACTTGCTGCTCTCTTCCTTTTGCTCCCCTCCCTGATTTTCAATCAGATAATGTTGTGCAGGAATCTGACTGTGGTTTCAACCAATGAGAGAGCCAACTCGCAGGTGGAAATTTGCGTAGAAAAACATTGGCCCTGGACACAGTCCCTCGAACTGTTACAACCGATTTCAAGTTTCAAACAGTTCACAAATAAATTGAAATAATGTTAGAACATCATGTCTTCCTCATGATTGTATTTTGTTTGGCCACTTATAGGGCTAATGGTTTTCAAAATGGAATGAAAAATGTTAATTTGACCAATTAGTGACAGAATATTTTACAAACTTTAACATGGATTAGAGAAACAAAAATAAACAAAATCCAAATGTTTCACTCAGCCTACAATTTGCAATATTTGATTTACAGGATTTACAGTAGTAGTTTCATTCTCACTGTTAAATTGCCAATACATCTTGGGTGGCTAAGATTTAAATAAGCAAAACTGGGCCCCAGCACCTCCATAGATACACACACCAAACCAGTCTCCTGCGATTATTCATGTTTACACAGTCTTGTTTGCACTGTACTGTATTTTGTGTATAGCTGTTCATCAGTTAGCCTACCGACATGGATTTGTTTCTATCCAAACCCTGTCATAACTTTTGTCAGTTGGTCTACTCTATCCAAACTGTCATAAAGGCTATTTCAGGGATACTCTTAACGGCAGGGATACTCTTAACGAAAATACTATTTTGAAAATATATATAATACAATGAAGTATAGATATAGAAAATATATATATAGTGTTACAATAACAGTATGTATAAAGCAATTAACGTCACTTTTGTAAGCTACACTAACTATATCTTACCAAGACAGGAATTCATTTTCAGTGCATGAACTCACGATGTAATGAAGTGCAGAGGCATACTTGCGACATCATGTGGCTGTTTTACGTCAATATATTATTCTCATACGGGCGTCTCGACTACTGTAGAGTAGGGGTATTCAACCTGGGGCCTGCGGAGATACTGCAAGGGGTCCCCTAAAATATTAATATTTTTTAAATATATTGTATAAAAGTAGAAAATATATTTAATGTTTTAGTGAATATCGCTAGCAACAACAGAATAAACACATTTTGAATTAGATACATGCTGTATAACATGATAATATCTTCTCTCTAATGATGTCAGCTTTATTTCTCAACTCCTAATATTGAGCAAATTAAACTCATTGCAGCCAATTACACTCATTGCTTTCTTAACTTGGACATATATTTTTGCTAACCTTTGTTTAACCAGCTTAACAGCTGCTATTAGCGAAAATATGTTTGGAGTTACCTTTCTAGCTAATAGGATGTTAGAGTTTACACTTCCTATTCCAATTATGTTGGGAGCAGGGGCGTAACGCGAAATTCATTGGTGGGTGCCCCCCCTTTGCCGTGGGGCAAAGTGACAAATGTACAGTTGTATAGCTCATGTCATGCTATTTGTTACAGGCAACGCAACACCCTGCTACAACTCAACTCCCCATGGAGCGAAAGAGGTATGGGATTGTAGGTGCGAGTAAGGATGACAAAAGGCAGAGGATTTACCGTTTATTCCTTCACACGGTAAATCTGGGGAAAGGGGCTGGACGGAACCAAAGCAAAGAAAGTAAATGTCAAAGCCCCCTCTCCTACCTTACCTGCCTACCCACTACTTACCTAACTTTTAGCACCACCTGGTGGCTAACCAAAATACAGGGGGTAGTCCGCCCAGGTCTTACCTAGTGTGCATAAACAGACTCAATACTACGGGTTATGTATGCCCGCAGGCTTCTTGACTAAGCACTCACTAGGTGCCTTGCCCTTCCCCCTGGGAACAAATGAAATAATACAAACAATGTCAATAATCCCCCACAAAATGCATCCTATTGACACACAGGACATACTAATCAGCTCGATCTCAGCAACAACCAACATAGGACATACCAAATCCACTCTCTATCTGAGAAACACCCACCACAGGATATAACCCCCCAGCTCTATCTGCTCTCTCCTAACAAAGGAACACTGGCTTTTCTAGCTTCTGAAGGAGTCTGTAATTACAGACAGCTGTATACTTTGACGAGAGGGCGGGGTCAGTTCCAATTAGCAATGGGGCCGACCAATCAGCTGCTTGGGGGAATTTCAGGAAGCCATCCTGAAACACACACATACAAACAAAACCACAACACAGAAACTGGGAACGTAACACGCCCACCACAAAACATGCAAACATACAGTTTGCAATAACAAAACCTAACACATCCCCAGTTACTAAACCCGTGATAGAGCGTCGGCAACCACATTCGCTGAGCCCTTAACTTACTTTATCTGTACATTGTATCCTTGTACAATCAGAGCCCACCGCATAAGGCAGCGGTTCTGATTGTGCATTTGCTTCAAAAACACCAAAGGATTATGGTCTGTGAAGACCAGTATAGGCAAGGCACTGGAGCCCACATATATGTCAAAGAACTGTAAGGCTAGCAATAAAGCCAGCGTCTCTTGTTCAATGGTGGAGTACCTTGACTGACACGAGTTGAACTTACAGGAGAAGAAACTGACGGGCTGATCCACTCCCTCTTCATCTTCCTGCAAGAGAAACGCACCCACCCCCACTATGCTAGCGTCTACCTCCAATTTAAAAGGTTTGTCAAAGTTGGGGGCCGCAAGCACTGGGGCACTACAAAGTAGCGCTTTAGCGGACTCAAAAGCACAGTTACAGTCCTGGGACCACTTAAATGGTACCTTGGGACTAAGCAGAGACGTAAGGGGAACTACTACCGTCAAGAAGTTCTTACCGAATGTACTATAGTACCTTACCGTTCCCAGGAATCTGTGCAACTGGCGGCGAGTCGTGGGAGCTGGAAAAGCAACAATTGCTTCCATTTGCCAGTTACTGGGTGCACTTGACCTCGTCCCACTTGTTTCCCTAAGTAAGTCACTGTAGCCTTCCCAAACTCACACCTGGCCACACTTTTCAAAGTGGCGAGATGATCAGACCAAGTAGACGAATTAATTATCAAATCAAATTTATTTATATAGCCCTTCGTACATCAGCTGATATCTCAAAGTGCTGTACAGAAACCCAGCCTAAAATCCCAAACAGCAAGCAATGCAGGTGTAGAAGCACGGTGGCTAGGAAAAACTCCCTAGAAAGGCCAAAACCTAGGAAGAAACCTAGAGAGGAACCAGGCTATGTGGGGTGGCCAGTCCTCTTCTGGCTGTGCCGGGTGGAGATTATAACAGAACATGGCCAAGATGTTCAAATGTTCATAAATGACCAGCATGGTCGAATAATAATAATAATAAGGCAGAACAGTTGAAACTGGAGCAGCAGCACAGTCAGGTGGACTGGGGACAGCAAGGAGTCATCATGTCAGGTAGTCCTGGGGCACGGTCCTAGGGCTCAGGTCCTCCGAGAGAGAGAAAGAAAGAGAGAATTAGAGAGAGCATATGTGGGGTGGCCAGTCCTCTTCTGGCTGTGCCGGGTGGAGATTATAACAGAACATGGCCAAGATGTTCAAATGTTCATAAATGACCAGCATGGTCGAATAATAGTAAGGCAGAACAGTTGAAAAATTATCACATCGTCTAGGTAAGCAGTACAATTTGGCACATTCAATGTTAACTCGGCGCTGAAAAGTAGCAGGTGCCTTACACATTCCAAAGGGCATCACAGTGTATTGTAAGAAGTTATCAGGCGTAACGAAAGCCGAGATGTCAGAAGCTCGAGAGGTCAGAGACACCTGCCAATAACCTTTTAGCAAATCTAATTTGCTAACGTAAGCAGCAGAGTCAATTATATCAGTGCAGTCATCCAAGAGCGGTAGAGGAAAAGAATCAGACTTTGTAACTGCATTTACACGACGATAGTCCGTACATAAGCGGGACGTACCGTCTGGCTTAGGAACGAGAATACATGAGGAACTCCAGGAGCTGTTACTGGGTTTTGCCATGTAATTCTATAATAAATAAGCTACCTCACTTTTCACTACCTCCCTTTTCTTAACCCGCTACGGATGCTGGCGTATAGGAGCAGCGTTCCCCACATCCACGTCATGTTCCAAGATGGCCTTGCGACTTGGAACGTCCTGAAACACATTGAGAACTATTTATCAATAGGATAATATCATTAGTTTGATCGTTATCCAAATGATCCATTTGAGAGGTTAACTTTTTCAGCATCTCCGAATTACATAAGCGTTCACACTGCTGTAACGTATGGCGTAACTCCAACCTGTCCTACTTATCATCCTCCTCTAGGTCCCATCCAGGCTTCAGCACCACCGCAGCACACCGGAGATGGCGGGCTGGGCCAGCTTACCTGAGCAGCTGTCTGGAGTATCACGCACATATGCATTCAGCATGTTAACATGACACGCACGGAAAGAACGCCTATGATCGGGGGTCTTTATCACATAATTGGTGTCACCGAGTTTCTTTTCCACAAGATACGGCCCAGAAAAACGTGCCGACAGAGATGAGCCAGGGATTGGCAACAAAACTAAAACTGATCCCCTGGTGCAAAAGAACAGCCAACAGCCTTTTTGTCCTAATGCAACGTCATACGTTTTTGAGACGAGGAGAGAGACTTTTGGGCTAACTCACATGCGGCCTGCAGTCTCTCCCGCATCTTACTGACATAATCCAACACATTTATAGGGGCGCTACTGGGTGTAGGAGATAGGATATGCTCTTTCAAAACTTTTAGTGGACCCCGTGGGGTGTGTCCAAACACAAGGTCAGCAGGGCTGAATCCTAAGGACTCTTGTATAGTTACCCTGATAGCAAATAGGACAAAAAAAGGTACAACAGAACTGATAATGCAGGCGAAATCTTGAGAAAAATCCAATCAGGAAGTGACTTATTTTGAAACCCCTGTCTTTCCATGCATCCCTATTGCCCATTGAAAGGGATATCAACCAGATTCTTTTTTCTGTGGCTTCCCTAAGGTGTCTTCAGCCTTTAGACGTAGTTTCAGGCCTTTATTTTGAAGAATGAACGTCCACATTGCATAAGTGGCCAGTTGTTGGCTCTCAGTGTGATTTTTGGCTAAACAGAGGTAGCCATTTTTCCTCCCGGTCCTAGTGAAAAGCCAACTGTCCAGGTTGATATATTATCGAATAGATATTTGAAAAACACCTTGAGGATTGATTATAAAAAACGTTTGCCATGTTTCTGTCGATATTATGGATATAATTTGGAATTTTTGTCTGCCATGTCGTGACCACTATTTCCGGTGGATTCCTAGGCATAATGCATCAAACTAACGGAGGTATTATAGATATAAAAAATATTTATTGCTGCTTTATCCGGGGTTACAGCACCCTGGCCTCCCTGTCTGCACTCACCTCGAAAACACCTAGTGTGTTTTAGTACACCACTGCTCCTATCCTGGTTCATCCTGTGTTTTACTTGCTATATTGTATTTACTTCGCCAGCATGGCCTTTTTTTTGCCTTTACCCCCCTTATCTCACCTCACTTGCTCATATTGTATATAGACTTATTTTTCTACTGTATTATTGACTGTATGTTTGTTTTACAACAACACAGAGTTACACATGGAGTATGTGTTGAACTGCTTTGCTTTATCTTGGCCAGGTCGCAATTGTAATTGAGAACTTGTTCTCAACTTGCCTACCTGGTTAAATAAAAAAAAATCCTGACCCTTCCCATCAGTTTGTGGTGGAGGCCGATGCTTCGGATGTCGGAGTGGGGGCTGTTCTGTCCCAACGTTCTGCCCAGGAATGGAGGGACTGGCTAGGAGGGGCGGAACATCCGTTCATTGTGTGGACCAATCACAAAAACCTGGAGTATCTCCGCTCCACCAAGCGCCTCAACTCCAGGCAAGCGAGATAGGCCCTGCTGTTTACCCAGTTCAACTTTTCTGTCTCCTTCCGACCGGGGTCCAAGAACGTCAAGCCGGATGCCCTGTCTTGCCGCTATAACCCCACGGTTACCACCCCGGAGCCTGAGACCATTCTTCCCACCTCGTGCCTGGCGACGGCACTCAGCTGGGGTATAGGGAAATGTGTCCGGGAGGCACAGCGGTCCCAGCCAAACACTGGGGGGTCCGAGATAACCAGATGTTTGTACCTGACGCTGTCGGCACCGCGGTCCTGGAGTGGGCCATTCCTCCCTGGTCCCATATATCCCTGGATTTTGTCATGGGTCTCCCCCATTTAAGGGTAACACTGACATCCTGACTGTGGTCGACTGGTTTTCCAAAGCCGCCCACTTCATTCCTCTCCCCAAACTACCCTCGGCCAAGGAGATGGCCCAGCTCATGGTCCACATTATCCCCTATGTATTTATGCCTGTGTTCTCTGTTTGTTGCCAGTTCATCTTGTTTGTCAAGTCAACCAGCATTTTTGTGTCTCAGCTCCTGCTTTTCCCAGTCTTTCTTTTTCTCGCTCTTCTGGTTTTGACCCTTGCCTGTCCTGACTCTGAGCCTGAATGCCTGACAACTCTGCCTGCCCCTGAACATGAGCCTGCCTGCCGACCTATACCTTTGCCCCACCTCTGGATTATTAACCTGTGCCTACCCTGAACCTGAGCCTGCCTGCGCTCCAGTACCGTTGCCCCATATCTGGTTTACTTACCCCTGTCTGCCTTGATCTGTCTATTGCCTGCTCCTGTTGGATTATTAAACCATTGTTAATTCGACATTGTCTGCATCTGGGTCTTACCTTCATACCTGATAGATTTGTGTGTATTGTTGTGAATTGTTAGATACTACTGCACTGTTGGAGCTAGGAACACAAGCATTTCGCTACACCTGCAATAACATCTGATAAATATGTGTATGTGACCAATAACATTTGATTTGGATTTAATATAGATGTTACCATTTTAGTAATCAACTTTGCTAGCTAGTAAAAGTAACTTTTTGTTTTGTCTTTCTGATGGGTGGACCGGAAAGCCAGTGACAGCACTTGGGTCTGCAGCTGCCATTTTCCGGTGGTTAAGAGAAATGGCCTTGTACTTACCAGAAACAGTACAGTAGCTCATCCACCATGGCAGAAGAGGAAGATCCAGAACGTTGATTTGGAAACAAGAACAAACAATGAGGCATGAGGATTGGGTGTTGAGGGACCACTTGTCACATTGTCCAAGGTGGGTTTGTGTTATGATAAACAATGCATTTTCTGTGCAGGTAAAGATGTAGATATGGCATTGAAAAAGACCCATCACTGACAAAATGTCTCTTTGTTTTCAAGTCCAACAGGAGTGCATCCCTCAGGCTATCCGGTGCATGAACATCCTTTGCCAGTGGGATCTGAGGGTGATCGTCCAGTTGTGGAGACTAGAGCACATCGAGCCTGTGGATGGACAGGTCAATAACTCATCAAATATGATACAATATTGTGTAAAACATTGAATTTGTAGATGCATCGAAATTTAGACTTTTTGTCTGATGTTTATTCATTGTTCACTTGTTTTTCAACAATGTCAGGTACATGCAGGGATGCCTAGGGCCTTCAGCAAGTAAGACACGGGGTAAGAAATAATTTGTGACTCGTTTCAGGAAGCTAGACTTATATCACACGTCACCACTTTACAGGAGAGGCATTTTAACGTAAACATTTATTTTGTGTCAACATGCGTTTTTTTTTGGCAGGAATGCCTTCTGGAACATGTGAACTTTGATGTGCCTTAATAACAAATGTGTATGCCATCTGTAAATACGAATACAATTGTTAAATTATGAGCCTAGTTAGTTTAGCCACGGAAAAAGACAGGAATCTTCCCGCTAGCCATGATTGGCATGTCACACGCTTCTGTCTATGATAAGCTGCTCAGCATGTGTAGGTAATCCTTTCTAACGCAGATTTTTTTTAAAGATCACCACTTTCTTGAGGATCGAGTTTTGAAATCAGTGGAATGCCCGGTGGAAGCAGAGTATGATAGCTAAGGAGGTAGTCAAAAAGAGAACACAGAAGGGTGTTGTATAAAACACCTGTCTCCGGATACCATCTTCAAACTAAGGGCAACCATGGCATCCGTGATAGAGGGGGAGAAGCGTTCATTCATGTACAGTTACTTGCAAAAATATTCGCCCCCCCCTTGGCATTTTTCCTATTTTGTTGCCTTACAACCTGGAATTAAAATAGATTTTGGGGGGGTTTGTATCATTTGATTTACACAACATGCCAACCACTTTGAAGATGCAAAATATTTTTATTGTGAAACATACAAAAAGTAAGACAAAAAAATTGTAAGATTCCTTGCACCGTAGGGACACTTTACCTTCACCACTGCTGTGGTGCTGCTCCGGTGAGGCACCCAGGATCCCAGACCCTATGACCCGAAGCCCTGACTCCTGCACATACTTCCCTGTAGCCATTTTGAATACCTTGATGCCCTCCTCTTCGTTATCTGTGCCCCACTTTACAGACAACACCCCATCCAACGGCTGTGATCTGAGGAGCCTTTTAAGCAGTGAACGAGTAGCACGCTTGCCCCTAACCACTCCTCCATAATTGGTGCCGTCAACCTCCCTCTCCTCATGGTGTGCAAGTTGGGTTTGGTACGCTGTCCAACTTTTGCCTACCCTATAGCCTCCTGCTGCTCCACTGACAGCGCCATGCCAGCCAGGATGCCTGTATGCCCCAGGTGCCCTTGTTTTTTTTAAACAATGTCCGATACCCTCCCTGTCATCCCTGTCTGTATCGGTTGTTCTGGCTCAGGTTCAAGGAGACCTGCCATTCCACTGAACCTGCCACAGAGAAGGTGCTTTAGCCACGGAAGATCCTCCTCTGTTGGCTCTCAGGACAGAGGGTTGAAGTCTTCGGCTGGGTACAGGTCCTCCACTGACTGCACCTGGTTGGGCACGGCTGGCTTCCTCCACTCACATTCCACATCCGTATGGACGAAATTGTGAACTGCCAAAATAGGCTGCATGGCTACACTTATGAGCTCCACGGAGGCATTTCCATGTGGTATAGAGAATCCCCTGGTTACCTAAAGAGACCTGCCAAGAGGAAGGATGTTAAGTGACACATCTTTCAATTCATGACTTTGAACACCTTGAAATGCATTTGTTGAAAGAAATGTGCTATATTGATGACTGACATTACTGCTATAGAGGACACGTGCAGTTTTTCAATAAACTTAATTGATAACTTGGGATTTTATCACTTGACATATCAATCATATAGTGGGAAGGATCCTATAAATCAAACCTGTGTGAATGGATTTACCAGTCCAAATAAATAAATACTGTGCTTTTGAAGATTTCTCTCTGGTCATGAAACTACAATACAGACTAGATGTCTAAACAAAGTCAATTCTGAATGTCATTAGATTTTTAGATTTATTCTCATCAATGACAACATTCTAGAACTGTTATCACTCAAGTCTGGTATCTGGGGTAATCTGGTTATTGATTATATAATTGATCTCTTGTAGAATGTTGACAGCTGTATAGAACGTTTGTATTGCTAAGATGCTCAAACTTAACTTAATAGCTACACTTACCGACACAGAATAAATGTTATCCCTCACGATGGCCCTGCTCAAACTGGTAAGTTGCCACTAAACTATAGCTGTACTTATCCAGAATCCAAGACTTATAGTGGTCTTCTCCCCTTTTAAAGCTCTTATGCTCCTCCTTAAAAAAAAAAAAATCTGGAAGGTCTGAAATAGACACCAAAGTCGACATACTTTACAAACAATTACCTAGGCTAAGTAATCCCAAATAATTTTTTGATCTGCTGCTCTGCTAACTAGCTAGCTATAGTGTAGTTAGTGACTATCTAAGACAGAGAAAGGAGATGGAAGATGTTCAACACTTTATTCACTTCATTTCAATGCAGCACATGGATTCATTATGTATTCGGCACAGCTCTCTGATCGCACTGGTGAACGGTAGCTGACAGTGCTGGCTAGAGATGACATGCAGGAGCATCCTGCAGAAATGTGTGGTCTTGCAGAGGTCTTCTCTGTTGCTAATTAGCATTTAACATATATTTTTTTGTAAATTGGGGCTAATATATTAATAAAACTCACCTTGTCTGAGAGAGAATAACACGGTTATCATGACATCACACCAAGGTAAGCCTACACCAAACACTATGTGAAAAATGAATGGTGGAAAGATGATTGGAACCATTTCTGTGTTTGACCGCTAGGTTTTATATGTAATGTAAATGTAATGTAATGTATTATGACATGTCCACTGTGGAGCTCTTATAGAGCTGTTCTGATCTCTGAACCTCTTCTAAACATATTTAGTGTCACCAGTGAATTGCGCGATGATGATGTGATATGTTTATTTATATACACTCAAATTTAGGCAAATTGTAAATTATTTTATTCAAACTTTTTAGTTTTGGTTTGGGTAGCAATATGCATCACATGCGGAAGCACATGCCTCCCAGGCAGTAGTTTGGTTAGACCCGATTCAGTGATTAAGATCCCACATAACTATGATTGCATTTAGATCTCATGATATACAGTGGGGCAAAAAAGTATTTAGCCAGCCACCAATTGTGCAAGTTCTCCCACTTAAAAAGATGAGAGAGGCCTGTAATTTTCATCATGGGTACACTTCAACTATGACAGACAAAATGAGAAAAAAAATCCAGAAAATCACATTGTAGGATTTTTTATGAATTTATTTGCAAATTATGGTGGAAAATAAATATTTGGTCACCTACAAACAAGCAAGATTTCTGGTTCTCACAGACCTGTAACTTCTTCTTTAAGAGGCTCCTCTGTCCTCCACTCGTTACCTGTATTAATGGCACCTGTTTGAACTTGTTATCAGTATAAAAGGACCGGTCCACAACCTCAAACAGTCACACTCCAAACTCCACTATGGCCAAGACCAAAGAGCTGTCAAAGGACACCAGAAACAATATTGTAGACCTGCACCAGGCTGGGAAGACTGAATCTGCAAATATAGGTAAGCAGCTTGGTTTGAAGAAATCAACTGTGGGAGCAATTATTAGGAAATGGTACGTATGTCACTCATATTTGGCAATGTTTTTATCATTGGGATAAGTCTTGCAATACTTGTCATAAAAGTTTACTAATACTTTCTTTCTTGTGTTATAGAAACTCTTTAGAAAACAAACTTCTCCTCAGGGAAAACAAAGTTCAGCTCATCTCATCTTTTCATGAATAGTGCCTTCGGAAAGTATTCAGACCCTTTGACTTTTTCCACATTTTGTTACATTACAGTCTTTTTCTAAAATGGGTTAAATGAAATCCTCAACAATCTACACACAATACCCCCTAATGACAAAGCAAAAACAGATTTTTAGAACATTTTAATACTGGTCTGAATACTTATGTAAATGTGATATTTCAGTTTTTTATTTTAATAAATTAGCAACAATTTTTAAAAAAAACTGTTTTTGATTTGTCATTATGGGGTATTGTGTGTAGATTGATGGTTGTTGTCAGTTTTTCAGGTGAAGGTATAGAATAGCAAGGATTTAATCTCTGATTTATCTCAACAATCACATGAAATCACGTGATAAGAACAAGCTTCAATAAGACAGCATAATATTTGAAACGGACTTTGAATTGTGTCTTGAGTCTTTGAACTTTGAATTATCGATTGAGTTTGCTGAGTACATATTTGTAACGGCACTTTAATTTAGCATTTACACTGAACAAAAATATAAACGCAACCTGTAAAGTGTTGGTCCCGTGTTTCATGAGCTTCAATGAGTCGGACGGGAGGGATATAATACAAACTCCCGACCAGGCCCAGATCCCCGTTAGGTGATGAGCTGAAATAAAAAATCCCCAAAATGTTCTATAGACACAGAAAGCTTATTTCTCCCAAATGTTGTGCACACATTTTTTTTTACATCCCTATTAGGGATATTTGTCATTTGACAAGATAATCCATCCACTTTATAGGTGCAGCATATCAAGAAGCTAATTAAACAGCATGATGATTGGGCTCCCGATTGGCGCAGGGGTTATAAGGCACTGTATCTCAGTGCTAGAGGTGTTACTACAGACACAGCCTGGATTCGAACCAGGGTATCCCAACCGGCCGTGACTGGGAGTCCCATAGGGCGGTGCACAATTGGGTTTGGTCGGGGTAGGCCATCATTGTAAATAAGAATTAGTTCTTAACTGAATAAATAAATAATAATATTACACATGTGTGCCTTGTACTGGGGACAATAAAATGCCACTTTAAAATATGCAGTTTTGTCACACAACACAATACCACAGATGTCTAAAAATGCTTCCAGTCCATAACATAGAGAGTAGAGTAGTTGTTCTACATGAATCCATTGAGTTTGCTGTCAAAGTATTAGAAAGGGCCCTTTAATTGCGTATCCAATATAGGATAAATGCCATTATCGCATATGCAATGTAAATAGGTTTGGAGGGGTGCATTTCCAAAATGTTAAAGTAAAAATGCTTCTAGTGCATAACATAGATAGTGGAGTACTTGGAACCCTGACTTGTTCACCGGACCTGCAGTTTCGACCCTCTCTCTCGCTCTCACCCTCTGTTTTTCAGCTGTCTCAGCTTCTGAATGCTCGGCTATGAAAAGCCAACTTACATTTGCATCCCCTTTAACCACTGTGATTATTATTTGACTCTGCAGGTCATCTATGAATGTTTGAACATCTTGAAGAACGATCTGGCCTTAATGACCATGTACTCTTATAATTTCCTCCTGGCACAGTCAGAAGAGGACTGGCCACCCCTCAGAGCCTGGTTCCTCTCTAGGTTTCTTCTTAGGTTCCTTATTTTCTAGGGAGTTTTTCCTAGCCACTGTGCTTCTACATCTGCATTTCTTGCTCTTTGGAGTTTTAGGCTGGGTATGTTTATAAGCACTTAGTGACAACTGCTGATGTAAAAAGGGCTTTATAAAATAAATGTGATTAATTGAGTAGTTGCTGACTAAGTATTTGAAAATGTCCTTTAATTAAGTCTCCAATATGAGATACATCACATGGGTAATAATGGAGTTTGTGTATTTTCAAAATAGTACATATTTGAAAAAGTATGCTAAACGTTCATAGAGTTTTCAATATGTGATACATACGAGATGAAACTAACCCAGTAATTACTTATATTGGTAATATATTTGAATATTGAACTCTTCAATTAAAAGCATAACCATTCAAATAGTATACAGTATCATATTTGACAATAGTTTATAATCACTATAACAATCTAATCATGGCTTTATTAATCAGAATATGATTTGTATCAGATCTGTGCCTTTATAAAGTGCTTAGATATTTATTTGTTGCTAGACTGTTTTTCTGACCTATTTCATGATTTCCAAATGCTGTCATAGTTATGTGCAATCTCAATCACTAAATAGGGACTATCCGAACTACCTCCTGGGAGGCATGTGCTTCCTACCGTTTGGGAGGCATGCAGACCCGGCGTCAGAACGATTCAGTTGGATGGGCCTTTGATTTCCATAGGCGGGCTCATTTTTCCACGCGACCTCCTATGTGTGCACGTGTTTTTGAAATGGGTATAATAGTACTGTCACGCCCTGACCTTAGTTATCTCTGTTTTCGTTATTATTTTGGTTAGGTCAGGGTGTGACGAGGGTGGGTATGCTTGTTTTGTATGTCTAGGGTTTTTAGGGGTTTTGTAAGTCTAGGTAATTGTATGTCTATGGTGGCCTGAATTGGTTCCCAATCAGAGGCAGCTGTTTATCGTTGTCTCTGATTGGGGATCCTATTTAGGTTGCCATTTTTCCTTTTGGTTTTATGGGTTCTTGTCTATGTGTAGTTGCCTGTCAGCACTCCTTTAGATAGTGTCACGGGTCGTTTGGTTTTGTTTGTCCTGTGTTCATTCGTTAAATAAATAGAATGTACGCTTACCACACTTACCTCCTCCATACAATGACTGTGACAAGTACAAGACAATAGGCAGCTCATGAGTTTCAAGTTTGGGGATTTGATTTATCCTACCATTTCTACCATGCATGCCAGGTATGATTATTTTTATATGCACATTTTTGTGGAACAGTTTCATTTCAATAATAGGGCCTAACATTTTTGTTTCTCAAAATCATTGTCACGTGGTTAATCTTACAGATCTGAAGTAAAATCTAAAGTAGAAATGCAACTATGGTGAGAGCACTAGACCCTGCCATATGGATGCATTAATCCTCTGTGATCCATTGGCGGCTAAAGAAATTAAATTTACATTTACATTTAAGTCATTTAGCAGACGCTCTTATCCAGAGCGACTTACAAATTGGTGCTTTCACCTTATGACATCCAGTGGAACAGCCACTTTACAATAGTGCATCTAGGTCTTTTAAGGGGGGTGAGAAGGATTACTTGATCCTATCCTAGGTATTCCTTAAAGAGGTGGGGTTTCAGGTGTCTCCGGAAGGTGGTGATTGACTCCGCTGTCTTGGCGTCGTGAGGGAGTTTGTTCCACCATTGGGGGGCCAGAGCAGCGAACAGTTTTGACTGGGCTGAGCGGGAACTGTACTTCCTCAGTGGTAGGGAGGCGAGCAGGCCAGAGGTGGATGAACGCAGTGCCCTTGTTTGGGTGTAGGGCCTGATCAGAGCCTGGAGGTACTGAGGTGCCGTTCCCTCACAGCTCCGTAGGCAAGCACCATGGTCTTGTAGCGGATGCGAGCTTCAACTGGAAGCCAGTGGAGAGAGCGGAGGAGCGGGGTGACGTGAGAGAACTTGGGAAGGTTGAACACCAGACGGGCTGCGGCGTTCTGGATGAGTTGTAGGGGTTTAATGGCACAGGCAGGGAGCCCAGCCAACAGCGAGTTGCAGTAATCCAGACGGGAGATGACAAGTGCCTGGATTAGGACCTGCGCCGCTTCCTGTGTGAGGCAGGGTCGTACTCTGTGGATGTTGTAGAGCATGAACCTACAGGAACGGGCCACCGCCTTGATGTTAGTTGAGAACGACAGGGTGTTGTCCAGGATCACGCCAAGGTTCTTAGCGCTCTGGGAGGAGGACACAATGGAGTTGTCAACCATGATGGCGAGATCATGGAACGGGCAGTCCTTCCCCGGGAGGAAGAGCAGCTCCGTCTTGCCGAGGTTCAGCTTGAGGTGGTGATCCGTCATCCACACTGATATGTCTGCCAGACATGCAGAGATGCGATTCGCCACCTGGTCATCAGAGGGGGGAAAGGAGAAGATTAATTGTGTGTCGTCTGCATAGCAATGATAGGAGAGACCATGTGAGGTTATGACAGAGCCAAGTGACTTGGTGTATAGCGAGAATAGGAGAGGGCCTAGAACAGAGCCCTGGGGGACACCAGTGGTGAGAGCGCGTGGTGAGGAGACAGATTCTCGCCACGCCACCTGGTAGGAGCGACCTGTCAGGTAGGACGCAATCCAAGCATGGGCCGCGCCGGAGATGCCCAACTCGGAGAGGGTGGAGAGGAGGATCTGATGGTTCACAGTATCGAAGGCAGCCGATAGGTCTAGAAGGATGAGAGCAGAGGAGAGAGAGTTAGCTTTAGCAGTGCGGAGTGTCTCCGTGATACAGAGAAGAGCAGTCTCAGTTGAATGACTAGTCTTGAAACCTGACTGATTTGGATCAAGAAGGTCATTCTGAGAGAGATAGCGGGAGAGCTGGCCAAGGACGGCACGTTCAAGAGTTTTGGAGAGAAAAGAAAGAAGGGATACTGGTCTGTAGTTGTTGACATCGGAGGGATCGAGTGTAGGTTTTTTCAGAAGGGGTGCAACTCTCGCTCTCTTGAAGACGGGAGGGACGTAGCCAGCGGTCAGGGATGAGTTGATGAGCGAGGTGAGGTAAGGGAGAAGGTCACCGGAGATGGTCTGGAGAAGAGAGGAGGGGATAGGGTCAAGCGGGCAGGTTGTTGGGCGGCCGGCCGTCACAAGACGCGAGATGTCATCTGGAGAGAGAGGGGAGAAAGAGGTCAGAGCACAGGGTAGGGCAGTGTGAGCAGAACCAGCGGTGTCGTTTGACTTAGCAAACGAGGATCGGATGTCGTCGACCTTCTTTCAAAATGGTTGACGAAGTCATCTGCAGAGAGGGGGAGGGGAGGAGGATTCAAGAGGGAGGAGAAGGTGGCAAAGAGCTTCCTAGGGTTAGAGGCAGATGCTTGGAATTTAGAGTGGTAGAAAGTGGCTTTAGCAGCAGAGACAGAGGAGGAAAATGTAGAGAGGAGGGAGTGAAAGGATGCCAGGTCCGCAGGGAGGCGAGTTTTCCTCCATTTCCGCTCGGCTGCCCGGAGCCCTGTTCTGTGAGCTCGCAATGAGTCGTCGAGCCAAGGAGCGGGAGGGGAGGACCGAGCCGGCCTGGAGGATAGGGGACATAGAGAGTCAAAGGATGCAGAAAGGGAGGAGAGGAGGGTTGAGGAGGCAGAATCAGGAGATAGGTTGGAGAAGGTTTGAGCAGAGGGAAGAGATGATAGGATGGAAGAGGAGAGAGTAGCGGGGAGAGAGAGCGAAGGTTGGGACGGCGCGATACCATCCGAGTAGGGGCAGTGTGGGAAGTGTTGGATGAGAGCGAGAGGGAAAAGGATACAAGGTAGTGGTCGGAGACTTGGAGGGGAGTTGCAATGAGGTTAGTGGAAGAACAGCATCTAGTAAAGATGAGGTCGAGCGTATTGCCTGCCTTGTGAGTAGGGGGAAGGTGAGAGGGTGAGGTCAAAAGAGGAGAGGAGTGGAAAGAAGGAGGCAGAGAGGAATGAGTCAAAGGTAGACGTGGGGAGGTTAAAGTCGCCCAGAACTGTGAGAGTTGAGCCGTCCTCAGGAAAGGAGCTTATCAAGGCATCAAGCTCATTGATGAACTCTCCGAGGGAACCTGGAGGGCGATAAATGATAAGGATGTTAAGCTTGAAAGGGCTGGTAACTGTGACAGCATGGAATTCAAAGGAGGCGATAGACAGATGGGTAAGGGGAGAAAGAGAGAATGACCACTTGGGAGAGATGAGGATCCCGGTGCCACCACCCCGCTGACCAGAAGCTCTCGGGGTGTGCGAGAGCACATGGGCGGACGAAGAGAGAGCAGTAGGAGTAGCGGTGTTGTCTGTGGTGATCCATGTTTCCGTCAGTGCCAAGAAGTCGAGGGACTGGAGGGAGGCATAGGCTGAGATGAACTCTGCCTTGTTGGCCGCAGATCGGCAGTTCCAGAGGCTACCGGAGACCTGGAACTCCACGTGGGTCGTGCGCGCTGGGACCACCAGATTAGGGTGGCCGCGGCCATGCGGTGTGGAGCGTTTGTATGGTCTGTGCAGAGAGGAGAGAACAGGGATAGACAGACACATAGTTGACAGGCTAGAGAAGAGGCTACGCTAATGCAGAGGAGATTGGAATGACAAGTGGACTACACGTCTCGAATGTTCAGAAAGTTGCTTACGTAGCAAGAATCTAATTGACTAAAATGATTAAAATGATACAGTACTGCTGAGGTAGGCTAGCTGCGTTGTTGACACTACCCTAATCAAGTCGTTCCGTTGAGTGTGAAGTTTCTACAATGCTGCTATTCGGGGCTAGCTGGCTAGCTAGCAGTGTTGGTTACGTTACGTTGCGTTAGGAGAACGACAATAGCTGGCTAGCTAACCTAGAAAATCGCTCTAGACTACACAATTATCTTTGAAACAAAGACGGCTATGTAGCTAGCTATGTAGCTAGCTACGATCAAACAAATCACACCGTTGGGACTGTAATGAAATGAAATGAAAATGTGATACTACCTGTGGAGCGAAGCGGAATGCGACCGGAATGCGAAAGTTCTATTCAGTAGACGTTGGCTGGCTGTTGGCTAGCTAGGAGTGTCTCCTACGTTAAGGACGACAAAATAGCTGGCTAGCTAACCTCGGTAAATTAAGATAATCACTCTAAGACTACACACTCTAAACTACACAATTATCTTGGATACGAAGACAGTAAAGACAACTATGTAGCTAGCTAATACTACACTAATCAAGTCGTTCAGTTGAGTGTGATAGTTACTACAGTGCTACGGTAGACGGTGAACGTATGCTAGCTGGCTAGCTGCTAGGCAGATAGGAGGACGACGAAATACGATAATTACGCAATTATCTTTGATACAACGACGGCTATGTAGCTAGCTAAGAAGAAATTGCTAAGCTTAGACAAATCAGACCGTTGTACTATAATGAAATGTAATGAAATGTAATGAAAAAGTTATACAACCTGCAGACCGAAGGAGACCGAAGCGCGGATGCGACCGGCTCGCTCCAACCCGGAAGCAAATTTGAAATGAGAAATGAAGCATAGAACTCAGAGAGCCTATAGGCCAATGCAGCAGTAGGCTCATAACTTCCATCAACTAACTAAAATACATAGGTCTAAAGCTGACAAATAAAAACAGTAGAAAATATCCTGATGAAAGAACCAAAATTTTCAATGATATGCATCTCTCTTCTCTGCCTCCCTTTCTATCTGTCTTGACTTGAGCTATTGCTAGTGAAGTTCAACATTGCATCAAATCATCACAGGGTCTAGCCAGAAGTTGTTGCTAATGAACTTGCAACATTGTATCGACTAGCCTATTCCAGGCTCTCAAAGTTTCCTGCACCAGTGAGCTCGGGACAGAAAGCTATTTTTGTTTCCAATGAGTGGTGAATGTGGTGAGTTAAGACTATCAGAAATGAGACATTGCCAAATGGGCATCTTCCGTCATATACATTCTGGAGAGAGATGCACCATATCTTTGCCCCTCTTCATTTGTATATAATGAAGAGATGCTCATGTCTCCGCCCTAACAATGGGAGTCGTTGTCCCAAAGGTGGGAAGGCAGGCGACCCGCCTAAGTCTGCATATTAGTCCTATAAAAATGCATTGGGCTTATACTGGACAGATTTTAGCGAGAGCCTCTTTGTCTCTTCCTCTCTGCTGAAACTATATCACCGGAGAAAGCATCCCAGCGACCGAAACAGCGCCCCTCTATATGTAGCCCATGTATCTGATGCTGTCTGGTCAGAAATGGTATGACATGCCATGATTTTTTGGTCCAGACTATCAGATACAAGGTTTACACATACTGAGACAGATGGGCACTGTTTCGCTTGTTCGGATGATTGAACTGAGATTGAGTCTTTCTGTCTGCTCACGTCTCGGTCAAATTATCAACATTTTATTTGGATGGGCAAGGAGGTATGGTAGGGCGGGCCAGGCACCCTAAAGCCCGCTCTTAACTCCCACACTGGAGGCATGTGCCAGGGATGATGCATGATACTACCAAACTGAAACCAAAAAAGTTTGAATTAAGTCAATACAGTATAAACATCACATCATCATCCCACAATTCACTGCTGTCAATTATAAATTACTCCTGTCAAGCTTATTCCCCATGATACCATAATGTGCAGTGCATGCGCACACTAATTCTACAGTGCGGATGGCTTGATCGATCATTTTCGTTTGTAGGATTGGTTGACCGCTGTTGGCTATTGAGTGTAAAAAAAATATATTTGCTTGCAAACATTTGAGTCTGCTTTATTGCTCTGTGTATAGACTATTGAATTGGTTACAGAGCAGTAGGCCTATAAAGTGAACTCATAGGTTTAAGAGGCTTGATGACTAGTAGCCTAGAGTTAGTTGCAGGATTGTTTGACTGACACAATGTTGGAAGGAAGGATTGTGAGATTAGGCCTTCATCAAGAGATATAGGCCCAGCCTACATGATGTCTTATGTGCCTATTTCTATTGCCATGCTCAGTTAAGACATATCCTGAGAGCACCAATTATCCTGGGTGGTTGATTGTAAAGGTGACCAAGTCCCAAGGGGAAGTGTACGCTATCACAGTATACTACTGCTTAATGCAGGGTTCTACTTTTCTAATTGAAGCATAGGGTAATTGTGGATGTGTAACCTTATTTTTAAAATTAAGATTCCATGCTTAAACCAGAATTATTGATTGGTTAATAATGGTATGGTCCTATTGATTGAGTGTTCCAGCTATGCTATTAACCCCAGGTCATTCCCTTTCTGATGAGACAGGGGTAACGTTGCCACACTCAGGGTATGTTTCAGGCATGATTGAAGCCTGTTTTGATTTATTGACTGGTGAACTTGTTTTTTAGTTTATCTTGAGTGTACTTTCATAGTCCTGTTTGTTATTTTTGTTTTAAGTGTGTATTTGTTGCCTATAATTCTTCACTAATAAAAGCCTTCACATTGGGCATTTCACTGGATCCATCCATTTGTATGCCTCCACTGAAACCTCCACCGCCTAGAGCGCCTCTGTCACAGAGTCAATGTTTTTATTGACAATATCTTGATCATCTGGGGATATTTTCTGGTCCCAGAAGAGGGCAGTGCAAGCATATTGAATGGTTTGATTTGGTTTATCAAGGGGCATTTTGGGGCAGTAGCGCCTTCTGTGCAAGCCAATAATGTACTATTGGGTTTTGGTATCTTCTGTATTATTTTAAGCTTCTTTTTAAATATACAAATTCATAAACAATATTAACAACATTATGCTGCCATTGTTTGATCACTAATACATGTAGCCCTTGCCTAATGTGCACTTTTCAAGACAACATTTATTTAATCAAATGTAATGTCCATAGAAAGCTACTAATAGGCTAGAAAGAAGGGAGGTATGGTTTTATAGGGAGGCAACATCTGATGGAACAGTTCAACAATGCCTCCCATAAAACCATGTCTTCCCTCCAGCAAAACCTGGGATCTCCTACATTGGATTTATGGTCACAAATCTGTATCTAAACTAATAGCTGTGGTCAAGGAAATCATATTGATAACTTATTTACCACTCAAAGCAGTTTAAGAGATGCTTGGTTTGTATAATGTAATAACACCATCAGCTAACATTTAGAAAATATTTCTGTGTTGCACATTTCAATTTGTGGGCACAAGAATCGGCTATTATTCATTGATTGGATATGGATATGTTTTAAAAAGAAAGTTTGCCCTGCCTACTATTATGATTATGGTCTTTCCGGCATCCTTGGGATAGCACCATACCCTAACCATAACTTTAACCATTTTACATTTCTACTTCAATGGGAGTCGGAACTAGGAAACTCGTACATTTCGACTTGCTAACTGCTTGTAATTATACACGTGTGGCGTTCAATCAGTTATCAAGTCTGGAATTTCCGAGTTTCGACTAGCTCGTGAACCCGGCATTACTGAGGGGATTCTTTTCATCTAGCCCGGGAGTGTTTTGCAACGGCCTCCCGGGCGTGAACCAGGTGCCCCGTTCAAATCCCATGGCGAAATTGACTCAAACAAAAGTGGCGTAGTTTAAGAACCTGGAGTAGCCTAATTAGTAGGATTCTGTGTTTTCACACGCATGTGATTGCTTTTTAGAAAAACGCGTTATCTGCCTTCCTAACGAAAATTAAGTTGAAAATTCAAAGATGTATTTTATGGAAAAGAGATGTTTCAGGACGATGCGGCACTTAAAGAAAAACACATTTTTCCTACTGATGAGTCAACAGGGTTGCACCTGAGGGAATGGTATCTAAAACAATTGCAAAATCTTTAGGTGTTGCAAGGATCTTATCTCCGCCTTTTTGACGGAGATATGCAGATTAGGCTACGGTTAGATTTGAGATCGGTGCTCCTCCTTCACCGCTTTGCCTGTACACGTCACGGGCCATTGAACGGGGCCACGAAGGATTGGGTTTTGATGTTGTATATGGAATAATGGGGACATATTGTATAAAAATACTTCTTCGTTTTTAGAATATTGGTTCCGAAATAATATCCTATTGGTGAGCCAACTTGTAAATGCAGAGGGTATTTTACTTCATTATAAGGCATTCTTATCACTTTACAAGATCCTTGCAACACCTAAAGATTTTGCAATTGTTTTAGATACCATTCCCTCAGGTGCAACCCTGTTGACTCATCAGTAGGAAAAATGTGTTTTTCTTTAAGTCCATTCAACAACAATGGAGCTATAAGAGCCTTGTTTCAACAGGGTGTTGTATCCATCTATACCATATGTTATTCCTTAGTGGAATGGTTTTATTGATAATATGTTGGGAAAAGGTGTGGATGTTGCCACACACATACCTACTTTTTTAAACAACTGAAGGAGGTTTCCTTTAAAATGATTCATAAATATTATCCTGCCAACCACTAAAAACACATACATTGAAATTGTACCTTTTGTAATGACCACACAGAAACAGTTGCATATTTTTTAGCATTGTATTCATGTAAGGAATCTGTGGCATGACATCAGTAGATTTATAATTTAATACATTTATGAAGATTTTACACTATTATGGAGAGATGTACTGATTGTTTCAATTTATTTATATCATAAGTAGGTGGCAGAGTAGCCTAGTGGTTAGAGCGTTAGACTAGTAACCGGAAGGTTGCAAGTTCACACCCCTGAGCTGACAAGCTACAAATATGTCGGTCTGCTCCTGAACAGGCAGTTAACCCACTGTTCATAGGCAGTCAATGAAAATAAGAATTTGTAATTTACTGACTTGCCTAGTTAAATAAAAAGGTAAAATAAATAGTAAAGAATCTTATGTAATTCATTTCATTATTCTTTTGGCCAAATTTCATATTCACTTATGTACATTTAGAAACAAAACACCACATTTTGTTATCTTGCAAAAATAACTTGAACTATATTTTAAGACTATTAAATACTCTGCCAACAAAAATCTGTTAGAATTATAAATGTGTGTATGTCCCTTAGGGTCCTTGTGTATTGGGATATTGTACCCCCTAGCAGATGTCCTTTGCATATTCTTTATACATACGTGTGTTCCCCATGTACTTTTTGTATTGATTTTTTTGTTAATAAAAAAATAAAAGGATTGGGAACTATTTCAAAATGGGAAGATTGTTAAATGACACTGTGTTTTAGCATAATCGAATCCGGCCATTGTTAGAAAGTTGCCATTATATACAGCGCATGCGCTCACTACCTGACTCATGCCCGTCACGCGAAAACCGCAGTACAGATAAATTCATCCCTCCACCTATGAGAAAAACAATGCCAAGTTTCTCGTGGATTGAGGACATGAGTGCGGTGCACTGAAATATGATTGAAGCAGAATGGAAGTATTTAAATGAGCCTAGCTGTAGCATTATTTAGGTAAATAGACTAGTTAGTGTCAGATTCTGAATGGCTCGCTAATAAGGGATTACTTTGCGTGCGAGTCAGCGGAGGTTGATTAAAGAGGGATGGGCTGTGATGTGTTCAAGATGGCGGCGCCCTGTGGAGTGTAGAGACTCTAACAGGTAAACAGGTCCATTTTATTGATATATAGAAATATATACTGGTGAATTTCAAACGGGAAAAAAATCGTTCGTGTAAGGTGTGTGCATTATTAGGAATGTCTGATGCTCTTTCATGACTGTCAAATATCTATTTTTTTTTCTCTAGGTAGTTGTCGGTAATGACTTGTTTTTCTGAATGACAGCTACCGTTAGCTATTTGACGTATTATATTTCTACAGACACTGACAATGGTTTGAGTCATCGCTACTTTCATGAACATGCATATGTTGAAATCGTTTTCAGCTTACCAATAATAATTCCTGTAAAACAATCGGCTAAAACAACAAAAACCCTGGCCATTGTTCCCCTGAGTTGTTTACGACAGTCAGTGGTCATTCCAGATAGCTGGCGACACAGCCAGCTAGCTAGCATTTGACTGTCATAGTGAGCTTAGTTACAGTGAATGATGTTACTAACCATTTTGTATTCAGCTGCAACTTCTTGAAATGTTGCAGCTGCTTCTGCGTCACCTCCTGAGCAAATATTGAGGCGTAACGTAGCTACATCTCAGCTATCTAGGCTAAAGCTAACCCATTCATAGACGCTAGCTAACTACCTTCAGCGCCCATTGAAGATAACTTCTCCGGCCAGAAGATACTTTAAGAGCCCGATGTTCGTTCTGAACGTCAAAACGCATTGAATTGGTACAGTTTTGGAAACATAAGGAACCTATTTTTCATCATCAGCTATACTTTTTTTTTTTTATCTCGTAACTGTGCTAATTGGCTATCTGCGTCTTCGAACACCTGTGTGTTAACGAGGACGGATGCCGACTTGTCCCTGAAAAATACTGTGATTAAACGGTGTACGGCACGGCACAGTGGTTTGCTGAGGGGGGGATTGCTCATATTAGAGGCTGGAATGGAATTGTATCAACCAAATGGAAACCATGTTAATGTATTGGATACCGTTCCATTATTCCGGCCATTACTATGAGCCCGTATTCCCCAATTAAGGTGTCGCCAACCTTGGCTGTACAGTAAGTGTATATTTTGTATTTGTGAAATTATTTTTATGTGATATGGAAGTAGAGTGCTTCGTTTTTAGGACAGTACCGCAATTGACAGTCGATTCACGTTTAGATGGAGTATTAGCCTGTTTTGGCTGTCAGCCAGTTCACCTCTAAACAGAACATGTAAGGTCCTTGGACTATAAAGAGTAATGTTAGGGTCCTTTAGTCCATTATTAGGCTAAAGCTACTGCAATCCTAATTTTACTAAGCATCTTCTGTTACCATACCAAAATTCTGACTTCGATACCAGGTTTAGCACTAGGATACTTGATACCACAGCAAAAAAAAGAAGGCATATTAGCCGAAGTCACACAATATTAGTTCAATATCATTACATTCTAAAAAAAATTGTCAACATTTCAGAGGCATGTATGCGTTAATGAATCAATTCAACAACCAATTTGACTTTAGTAAAAACAATCTAACTACAGAACACCCAATGGTAATAATTTATTTGAATGGTAAATCTTTCAAGTATTGTGTTCATGTATTGAGTTATTGAGCTTGTTTTGGCTTATTTCATGGGGCTACAGATGACAATCTGTTTCCCTTCCTTTTGGGTCTTTTATTGTACTGATCAACAACCTTTGCATAGATTTATATAAAATTGTATGCTGTCTCTTTAACCAGTAACGACGTCATTCACGAGGTAAGAGGGGGTGGCCCATCTGAGACCTATTCTCTTTTCACTCTCTCTCACACACACATACACACAGTCTTGTACAGCTAAACTTGTGGGGACACACAATTCCGTCATTTAAAATCCTATTTTCCCTAACCATAAACCTAAGCCGTACTCTTACTCTAGCTCCTAACCCTAAAACTAACCCTAGCTCCTAACCCCAAAACATAACCCTAATTCTAACCTTAACCCTTTAGAAATAGCATTTGACCTTGTGGGGACAAACAAAATGTCCCCAGTTGATACAATTTTAGTTTGTTTACTTTTCTTGTTAGGACTTCTGGTCCCCACAAGAATAGTTAAACACGTCCACACACGCAGCAATCATATTGCATACTCCTCTCTTCTCGCCTCCTTAAAACCCATTGGAGGAGGTCAGAGGAGAGGGACCTCTGACTTTCTCAAACAATGGGTTTTGAGGAGGGGAGAGGAGTTGAATGCAATTGAGATTCTCTGTCAATTCGCTGAGACAATAGATCATCTTTGGAAGAGACGTGAGCGAGCAACTGCAAATTAATATGGTTTTGGTGGCATTTTGCGTTATGGTATCACAAAGTACTAGGATAGTGAATAGATTTTTTTTTAGCTTCAGCTGTGAGCTAGCAAGGAAAGTTACCAGTAGCTTCCAGCTTTGTAGGTTGGATTCTTGCATTGTAAAGTGACATTCTAGTACCAAACAGTTTTTTATGTTCTAGTATTGAAAAAGTACTGAAATGTCAGCATACTGTGCAA
Organism: Oncorhynchus nerka; assembly: GCF_034236695.1. Taxonomy (NCBI): domain Eukaryota; kingdom Metazoa; phylum Chordata; class Actinopteri; order Salmoniformes; family Salmonidae; genus Oncorhynchus; species Oncorhynchus nerka. The sequence continues at coordinate 37,461,751 of NC_088399.1, forward strand.
TACTAACTACAGTAGATGACCATACGATAGCTAATTAATTCATTGCATTCAACTGTAAATAAAAAGGCTTAGCTAGCTACCATAACATAATCATTATTTATTTTCTTTGTGTATTTGAGATTGACAGTGCCTTCAGAAAGTATTCATAACCCTTGACTTATTCCACATTTTGTTACAGCCTCAATTTCAAAATGGATAAATACATTTTTTTTCACCCATCTACTCACAAAATACCCTATAATGAAAAAATGAAAACATTTTTATAGAAATTCTAGTGAATTTATTGAAAGAAATCTAATTTACATAAGTATTAACACCACTGAGTCAATACTTTGTAGAAGCACCTTTGGTGCCTGGATTGTGCAATATTTTCCCATTATTCTTGAGAAAATTCTTCTAACTTTGTCAAATCGATTGTTGATCATTGCTAGACGACCATTTTCAGGTCTTGCCATAGATTTAAGTAGATTTAAGTCAAAACTGTAACTCGACCACTCAGGAACATTCACTGCCTTTTTGGTAAGCAACTCCGGTGTCGATTTGACCTTGTTTTAAGTTATTGTTCTGCTGTAAGGGGAATTCATCCCCCAGTGTCTGGTGCAAAGCAGGCTGAACCATTGTTTTTGCTTGTGCTTAGCACCATTACGTGTCCATTTTTTTATCCTGAAAAACTCCTCTGTCCTTAATGATTACAAGCATACCCATAACATGATGCAGCTACTGCTGTGCTTGAAAATATGGAGAGTGGTACGGTAATGTGTGTCATTGGATTTGCCCCAAACATAATACTTTGCATTCAGGACAAAAAGGGAATTGCTTTGCCAGATTTTTTTTACAGTATTAATTTAGTGCCTTGTTGCAAACAGGATGCATGTTTTGGAATAATTTTATTCTATGTAGGCTTTCTTTTCACTGTCAATTAGGTTAGTATTGTGGAGTAACTACAATGTTGATTCATCCTCAGTTTTCTCCAATCAAATTTGTTATTTGTCACATGCGCCAAATACAATGCCAGCTGATGAACAGTGACTCACAGTGCTGGATTTTATGTTTATTTTTTTCCCATTTGTTTATCAGTTGACATCACTGACATCACTGTACTCATGCCTTATGCCACCACAGCCGACCTTTGACACAGACACACACCGTCTCACGACGGTCTAAACCCAGCTCACGTTCCCTATTAGTGGGTGAACCATCCAACGCTTGGTGAATTCTGCTTCACAATGATAGGAAGAGCCGACATCGAAGGATCAAAAACAGACCTTACAGTGAAATGCTTACAAGCCCTTAATCAACAACACTTTTTTTTGTAAAACTGCATTAAGTTAAAAAAAATAACAGTAGCAAAAAAATTAAAGAGCAGCAGTAAATAACAATAGCGAGGCTATATACCAGGGGTACCGGTACAGTGTCAATGTGCGGGGGCACTGGTTAGTTGAGGGGGGATGAGGCAATGCAAATAGTCTGGGTAGCCATTTGATTAGATGTTCAAGAGTCTTATTGCTTGGGGGTAGAAACTGTCTAGAAGCCGCTTGGACCTAGACTTGGTGCTCCGGTACCGTTTGCCATGCGGTAGACGGAGAGAACAGTCTATGACTAGGGTGGCTGGAGTCTTTGACAATTTTTAGGGCCTTCCTCTGAAACTGCCTGGTTTTGAGGTGCTGGATGGCAGGAAGCGTGGCCCCAGTGATGTACAGGGCCGTATGCACTACCCTCTGTAGTGCATTGCGGTCGGAGGCCGAGCAGTTGCCATACCAGGCAGTGATGCAACCAGTTGCTCTTGATGGTGCAACTGTAGAACCTTTTGAGGATCTGAGGACACATGCCAAATCTTTTCAGTCTCCTAAGGGGGAATATGTTTTGTTGTGCCATCTTCACGACTGTCTTGGTGTGCTTGGATCATGTTCGTTTGTTGATGTGGACACCAAGGAACTTGAAGCTCTCAACCTGCTCCACTATAGCCCTGTTGATGAGAATGGGGGTGTGCTAGGACCTCCTTTCCCTGTAGTCCACAATCCACAATCATGTCCTTTGTCTTGATCACGTTGATGGTGGGGTTGTTGTCCTGGCGCCACACAGCCAAGTCTCTGACCTCATCCCTATCGACTGTCTCATCGGTGATCAGGGTTGTCATCTGCAAATTTAATGATGGTGTTGGAGTCGTGCTGACCATTCAGTCATGAGTGAACAGGGAGTACAGGATGGGATTGATCACGCACCCCTGCGGGGCCCCCGTTTGAGGATCAGTGTGGCGGATGTGTTACTATCACAGCCATTATTAAACTAACTGTTTTAAAGTCACCATTGGCGTCATTGAGAAATCCTTGAGCTGTTTTCTTCCTCTCTAGCAACTGAGTTATGAAGGACGCCTGTATCGTTGTAGTGACTAAGTGTATTTATACACCATCCAAAGTGTAATTGGGGATATACCTGAAAGGGATATTCAATGGCTGTTTTTATTGTACCCATCTACCGATAGGTGCCCTTCGTTGCGAGGCATTAGAAAACCTCCCTGGTCTTTGGTTGAATCTGTTTGAAATTCACTGCCTGACCTGAGGGACCTTTACAATTATATGTATGTGTGGGGTACAGAGATGAGGTAGTCGTTAAAAAATCATGTTAAACACTTGCACCGAGTGAGCCCATGCAACTTGTGACATTTTTACTCCTGAACTTATTTAGGCTTGCCATAACATAAGTTGAATACTTATTGACTCAAGACATTTCAGCTTTTTAAATAAAAAAACAACATTATTCCACTTTGACATTATGGGCTATGCAGTGTAGGCCAATGACAACATAACTCAGTTTAAACTATTTTAAATTTAGTCTTTAACAAGAAAATGTGGAAAAAGCCAATTGGGTGTAAATAATTTCGGAAAGCACTGCAGCTAGCTACTCTGAAATAAGTTGATACAAATTGTAGTAGGCTAGATAGGGTCTCCCTTTGCGCAAGTAGTCTATTGCACTAATTAGCCTACCTAACTCATCCTCCCTCCCTTACAACCAGGTCCATTGTCTCAGATTGTGGAGAGCACAACTAGGAAATGACAGAATTATTATAAAATTCTAGTCCAGTTGAGTCCATAGAACTTACCTAATGGCTGCTTCAAATGAATTGAGCTAACTATAATGCTTCAGTGATGCCTCTTGCCTAAGGCACTGCATCTCGGTGCAAGAGACATCAGTACAGTCCCTGATTTGAATCCAGGCTGTATCACATCCGGCCGTGATTGGGAGACCCATAGGGCGGAACTCAATTGGCCCAGCATTGTCCGGGTTTGGCCAGGGTAGGCCGTGATTGTAATAAAAATTAGTTCTTAACTGATTTGCCTAGTTAAATAAAAATTCTAATAGATTTTTTGTTTCTGGTTATTTATGAGGGTGGTGCTTAAATGGTAGGAAGCATGAGTTTTTACCCCACCAATTTAACGACATAGTGTGGTCAAATACTTAGTAACTTAGTTGTCATCACAATCTGGTAGTACAAACAAGTACAAACATAAGTGTGTTTTTGAGATATTACATATTCATGAATGTATTTACGGATATCATCTAAACTACCTACAATGCGCTATTTGTCAACACCATATGGAGGATCTTCTCTACTCAAAAAGCTGGGGTCTTTTAATGTTGACTACTATACTGACTGTTTTACAAATCTTTTGGCTATAGTATTTAATTTTTTTGTATTGTTTGTTTGTTTGGCAATTCCACTGTCAGCCAGGAAAATATGCAAAGAAGTATTCACCACAGCACACAAGGTACTTGGAGTCAAATACATGCTTGGATGAGATTTTTTAGGTTGTAGTTCTGAGTCTTGCCCTCAAGACTAAACAAATATAAAACCTAAGCCACTCCCTGTACAGTGGTTTGTCCTTTTAAAAGTGGCAGCGTACTGTGGCACAGCGTGCATGGTGCCGCAGAATTCTATGGCACATTATTTCAGTGCCAACCACTGGTACCATAAATGTTAATTTGACCACCAGAGGCCTTTTTTGAGAAGCATTTGATAGCCTTCAATAGTGGATGTACTAGAGAATTTAAAACCTTTTTTTGTAAGAACATAGTATATGGAACTGCTTTTAAGAAATTTTGCTTAATATTATGGTGTTCTATTCGATGAAAAAAAACCTGGGTTTCCGTTAGGATGGAATGGAAAATATGGTGCTGTACAACAAGTTGGTCGGGAGTAGGCTACGGTGCTGGGCTATTTAGCTAAAGAATCCCCGTGTCGTGCCGGCTCACGGGTATCTGTAGCAACGCATTTTGCACTGCAATGCAGTGACTTAGACAGCTGCGCCACTGGGGAGGCCCCATCCACAAAGTATCAAATACAGAGAGGTGTTGGTAAAGGTATATTGTCCTGCTAATGGGCTATTTTAATACTGTACATGGTGTCCAGGTCAGGATAACCAAAACATTTCTTTATTAAATACTATCAGAAAGATTGTTGGTACTTATTTATTTTGATCCAAAGCTATGAATGAGTCACTCAGCTTGATGTAATTTCCGGCTATATGACTGTGCCATCAACTTGATAATATATAATGATATTTTGGAGGTTAATTTGTTTTCTTTTTAAATGAAAGTGAGTGATTGTAATTTGAATGAAGGGCTAAATAATATATTTCTGGTTTTAGAGGGAGAAATGCTGGGCCAATTGTGCCCCGCCCTATGGGACTCCCAATCATGGTCGGCTTTGATACGTAATACTTTTTGTTGTATTATTTGTTTAGGCTTTTTAATCTGGTGGATTAAACTGAAATTGCAACAAATCATGGCCGGTTGTGATACAGCCAACCTAAGAAATACATTTGACGATATTATTCTCCCCCTTACCCTCCTCCTAGGCAAGTTTATTGTCCAGCTACCTGCTAAAGTCCCCCCTTATCTCAGCTCGCTGGTCACCATAGCATCTCCCACCTGTAGCACACGCTCCAGCAGGTATATCTCTCTAGTCACCCCCAAAACCAATTCTTTCTTTGGCCGCCTCTCCTTCCAGTTCTCTGCTGCCAATGACTGGAACGAACTACAAAAATCTCAAACTGGAAACACTTATCTCCCTCACTAGCTTTAAGCACCAACTGTCAGAGCAGCTCACAGATTACTGCACCTGTACATAGCCCACCTATAATTTAGCCCAAACAACTATCTCTTTCCCAACTGTATTTAATTTATTTATTTATTTTGCTCCTTTGCACCACATTATTTTTATTTCTACTTTGCACATTCTTCCATTGCAAAACTACCATTCCAGTGTTTTACTTGCTATATTGTATTTACTTTGCCACCATGGCCTTTTTTGCCTTTGCCTCCCTTCTCACCTCATTTGCTCACATTGTATATAGACTTGTTTATACTGTATTATTGACTGTATGTTTGTTTTACTCCATGTGTAACTGCTTTGCTTTATCTTGGCCAGGTCGCAATTGTAAATGAGAACTTGTTCTCAACTTGCCTACCTGGTTAAAGAAAGGTTAAATAAATAAATAATAATAATAATAGCCATAATGGCGCTGTACAATGTGACTGTTTGAAATAGTATTTTTCAGTAAGCAACCATTTGTTTACCTTCAATAGCGCTAGCGTCCCACCTGGCCAAAAGCCAGTGAAAATGCAGAGCACCAAATTCAAATAAATTACTATAAAAATCAAACTTTCTTGAAATCTCACATGCAAGATACCAAATTAAAGCTACACTTGTTGTGAATCCAGCCAACATGTCAGTTTGCAAATAGGCTTTTCGGCGAAAGGAAACGATGCTATTATCTGAGGATAGCACCATAGTAAACAAAGAAGCATATTTAAACTCTGCAGGCGCGACACAACGCAGAAATAAAAATATAATTCACGCCTTACCTTTGACGAGCTTCTTTTGTTGGCACTCCAATATGTCCCATAAACATCACAAATGGTCCTTTTTGTTTGATTTAATTCCGTCGATATATCCAAAATGTCCATTTATTTGGCGCGTTTGATCCAGAAAAACAGTTTCCAACTTGCGCAACTGGACTACAAAATATCTCAAGTTACCTGTAACTTTGCCAAAACATTTCAAACTACTTTTGTAATACAACTTTATGTATTTTTACTGTAAATAATCGATCTAATTGAAGACTGGATGATCTGTGTTAAATATAGGAGGAAAACAAACTGTAGCTAGCTTTCTGGTCACGTGCCTCTATCTAACAGTATACTTCAAGTTACCCTCGTTCTGGATGGCCGTACTTCATTACACAAAGGAAAAACCTCAACCAATTTCTAAAGACTGACATCCAGTGGAAGCGGTAGGAACTGCAAGAAGGTCCCTTAGAAATCTGGATTCCCAATGAAAACCCGTTTGAAAAGTGACGGGTATCTGTGGCAATAGTTTGTCCTCGGGGTTTCGCCTGCTAAATAAGTTCTGTTATTCTCAGACATGATTCAAACAGTTATAGAAACTAAAGAGTGTTTTCTATCCAAATCTACTAATAATATGCATATCTTATCTTCTGGGGATGAGTAGCAGGCAGTTTAATTTGGGCATGCTTTTCACCCAAAATTCTGAATGCTGCCCCCTACCCTAGAGAAGTTAACGAAAGCATGAAGATGCTATTATTAGTTACATTGTTTAAGTTTGAACGTGCAGACTGGCACTAAGAGCGGGAACGTTTCCCTAGTCAGCGCCATTATCAGTGCAATGCCCCTTAAAGTGTTGCCATTGTGGCGGGGTGGGGGTCGACCTCCTCCCTTCCCCACGGGCTAGGTCTGTCTTCTGTGCGCTGCTCATCGGCACATCCCATGTCCCCTGTCCTCATGCCTTGAACCTTGCTCTCTTTCAGTGGATACAGCTGGAGAACTGCAAGGCAATCCTGCTGTGCGCCGCTCAGGAGCCATGACCAATATACAGTTGAAGTCAGAAGTTTACATACACCTTAGCCAAGTACATTTAAACTCAGTTTTTCACAATTCCTGACATTTAATCCTAGTAAAAAAATCCCTGTTTTAGGTCAGTTACGATCACCACTTATTTTAAGAATGTGAAATGTCAGAATAATAGTAGTGATTTATTTCAGCTTTTATTTCTTTCAACATATTCCCAGCGGGTCAGAAGTTTACATACACTCAACTAGTATTTGGTAGCATTGCCTTTAAATTGTTTAACTTGGGTTAAAAGTTTCGGGTAGCCTTCCACAAGCTTCCCACAATAAGTTGGGTGAATGTTGGCCCATTCCTCGTGACAGAGCTGGTGTAACTGAGTCAGGTTTGTATGCCTCCTTGCTCGCACACGGTTTTTCTGTTCTGCCAACACATTTTCTATGGGCTTGAGGTCAGGGCTTTGTGATGGCCGCTTCAATAGCTTGACTTTTGTTGTCCTTAAGCCATTTTGCCACAACTTAGGAAGTACGCTTGGGGTCATTGTCCATTTGGAAGACCCATTTGCGACCAAGCTTTAACTTCCTGACTGATGTCTTGAGATGTTGCTTCAATGTATCCACCTAATTTTCCTTTCCTACAATGCTATCTATTTTGTGAAGTGCACCAGTCCCTCCTGCAGCAAAGCACTCCCACAACATGATGCTGCCAGCCCCGTGCTTCATGGTTGGGATGGTGTTCTTCGGCTTGCACGCCTCCCCCTTTTTCCTCCAAGCATAACGATGGTCATTATGGCACTTTTTGCAGTTTGCACTTTTTGCAGTTTGGTGTGAAACAACAACAGCAAAGAACCGCTTAGAACGCACCCTTGTAGGGCCCCAGTGTTGAGAATAAGCGGGGTGGAGAGATTTCCTACCTTTAGGACCCAGTTGCACAGGGCAGGGTCGAGACCCAGGGTCTCGAGCTTAATGATGCGTTTGGAGGATACTATGGTGTTAAATGCTGAGCTGTAGTCAATTAACTGCATTCTTACATGGGTATTCCTCTTGTCCAGTTGGGATAGGGCAGTGTGATGGCAATTGCGTCGTCTGTGGACCTAATGTAGTGGGTCTAGGGTATCGGATATGGTGGAGGTGATATGATCTTTGACTAGTCTCTCAAAGCACTTCATGATGACAGAAGTGAGTGCTACGGGATGATAGTCATTTAGTTCAGTTACCTTAGCTTTCTTGGACAGGAAGCATGTTGGCACAGCAGATAGGGATTGATTGAATATGTCCGTAAACACACCAGCCAGCTGGTATGCGCATGCTCTGATGATGTGGCTAGGGATGCCGCCTGGGCCAGCAGCCTTGCGAGTGTTTTACTCACGTTGGCCACGGAGGAGGAGAGCCCACAGGCTTTGGTAATGACCGTGTCAGTGGTACTGTATTGTCCTCAAAGCGAACAAAGAATTTGTTTAATTTGTCTGGGAGCAAGGTGTCGATGTCCGACGGGGCTGGTTTTCTTTTTGTAATGTGATTGACTGTAGACCCTGCCACATACGTCTCGTGTTTGAGCAGCTGAATTGTGACTCTTACTTTGTGACACTGCTTGTTTGATTGCCTTACGGAGGGAATAGCTACACTTTGTATTCGGTCATGTTTCCAGTCGCCATGATTAAAAGCGGTGGTTGCGTTTTGCGTGAATGCTGCCATCAATCTACGGTTTCTGGTTAGGGCAGGTTTTAATAGTCACAGTTGGTACAACACCGATGCACTTGCTAATAAACTCCCTTACCGAGTCAGCGTATACGTCAATGTTATTGTCTGAGGCTACCCGGAACATATCCCAGTCCACGTGATCGAAGCAATCTTGAAGCGTGGAATCCGATTGGTCAGACCAGCGTTGGATAGACCTGAGCACGGGTGTTTCCTGTTTTAGTTTCTGTCTATAGGCTGGTAGCAACAAAATGTAGTTATGGTCAGATTTGCCGAAGGGAGGCCTTTGTGTGCATCGCGGAAGTTCGAGTAGCAATGGTCCACAAGTCTTCCAGCTCATGTCACGATATGCTGATAGAATTTAGGAAGCCTTGTTCTCAGATTAGCTTTGTTAAAATCCCCAGCTACAATAAATGCAGCCTCAGGATATATGGTTTCCAGTTTACATAGAGTCCAGTGAAGTTCTTTCAGGGCCGTCAAGGTGTCTGCTTGGGGGTGGATATACATGGCTGTGACGAATCAAAGAGAATTCTCTTGGTAGATAATGCGGTCGGCATTTGATTGTAAGGAATTCTAGGTCAGGTGAACAAAAGGACTTGAGTTCCTGTATGTTATGATTACACCATGAGTCGTTAATCACAAGGCATTCAACCCCGCCCTTCCTTTTACCAGAGAGATGTTTCTTTCTGTTGGCGCATGAATGAAGAAACCGGGTGGCTGTACTGACTCTGACAACATATCCCTAGTGAGCCATGTTTCTGTGAAACAGAGAATGTTACAATCTCTGTCTCTCTGGAAGGCAACTTGTGCCCTAATTTCGTCCACCTTTTTGTCTAGAGATTGGACATTGGCGAGTAATATGTTCGGAAACGGTGGATGGTGTGCTCACCTAAGTCTGACCAGTAGGCCGCTCCGTCTGCCTCTCCTGCGGCGACCGCGCTGTTTTGGGTCGGCCTCAGGGATAAGGTCCTATGTCCAGGGTGGAGGTCCGAACAAAGGATCTGCTTCGGGGGAAAGTCGTATTCCTGGTCGTAATGTTGGTAAAATTATGTCACTTTTATATCCAATGGTTCTTCCCGGCTGTATGTAATAGCACTTGAGATTTTCTGGGCTAACAATGTAAGAAATAATACATAAACTATGCATTAATTTGTTTTTTTAAGGACCTGAAGCGAGGTGACCATCTCTGTCGCCGCCATCAGATATTTTTTTATGTAGCTATTTTGTATTGTCAATTATTTATTTGTTTACTCTATTTAAACGGCACTTTAAATGTGTACATGATACTGCAACATTTCCCCACGGTGACAGTGAACTACTACAGAGTTCAGACGCTAGCTCGGTAGCTAGCTCAAGCTGGCAAATGTTAGCCACTAGCCATGCTAGCATGTAATTGCATTTCAGACCAAGTGTTTGTGGTGAGTTACAATCCACCAATCACGAGGAAGTGTGATGTGCCCCATCTGCTCCTTGTGTACGTGCGGCCATGCAGCATGCTCTTCACAGACCTTATGGTTGTGTTGTCTAGTGGGGACCCGTTAGGTCAGGCTATGATGGTTTTTGCCGTGGGCTCTCAACGGAGAAAATCATACCTGCTTGCTTTAAATGTGTAGTACCTAGTCTGTTCTCTGTGAAGTAGGCTATGGGAGTTTTGTAACTTTTTCCACCTTGGACATCTGGAATCTATCTATTTTGGATTTCCCTTACTCTTTCAGCCCGGTGTGGTGCCCACCCACCTGCAGTGGTAGCTAAATCAACCTGCGCTCCTTTAACCTCTCTGGGATATGTGGGAAGCCAACTGCCAGTGAAAGTGAAGGGCGCCAAATTCAAAACAACAAACATCTCATAATTAAAATAAAACAAGTATTTTACACCATTTTAAAGATAAAATTCTCGTTAATCCAGCCACAGTGTCTGATTTCAAAAAGGCTTTACAGCGAAAGCACCACAAACGATTGTTAGGTCACCACCAAGTCACAGAAAAACACAACAATTTTTCCAGCCAAAGAGAGGAGTCAAAATAAAGCACAAATAGAGAAAATGAATCACTAACCTTTGATCTTCATCAGATGACACTCGTAGGACTTCATGTTACACAATACATGTATGTTTTGTTTGCTAAAGTGCATATTTATATCAAATCTCATTTTACATTGGCGCATTACGTTCAGTAGTTATAAAACATGCAGTGACTGTGCAGAGAGCCACATCAATTTACAGAAATACTCATAAATGTTGCTGAAAATACAAGTGTTATACATGGAATTAGAGATACTTCTCCTTAATGCAACCGCTGTGTTAGATTTCACGTTAAGGAAAAAGCAAACCATGCAATCTGAGTACAGCGTTCAGACAACAAAGCAGCCAAAAAGATATCCGCCATATTGTGTAGTCCACATTAGTCAGAAATAGCATTATAAATATTCACTTACCTTTGATCTTCATCAGAATGCACTCCCAGGAATACCCAGTTCCACAATAAATGTTTGATTTGTTCGATAAAGTTAATTGTTTATGTCCAAATAGCTTCTTTTGTTAGGGCGTTTGTTAAACAAATCCAAATGCGCGTTCAGGTCCAGCCGAACGTTGGACAAAAAGTTATTACAGGTCGTAGAAACTTGTCAAACTAAGTATAGAATCAATCTTTAGGATGTTTATATCATAAATCTTCAATAATGTTCCAACTGGAGAATTCCATTGTCTGTAGAAAAGCAATGGAATGAGAGCTAACTCTCTCGTGACCACGCCTCACGAGCCTGTGGCACTCTGTCAGACACCTGGCGCATTCCCCCCTCATTCGCCCCCACTTCATAGTAGAAGCCTGAAACAAAGTTCTAAAGACTGTTGACATCTAGTGGAAGCCGTAGGAAGTGCATTATGACCCAATTTACACTGTATATTGCAATGGCAAAGAGTTGAGAAACTACAAACCTCAGATTTCCCACTTCCTGGTTGGATTTTTCTCAGGTTTTACCTGCCATATGAGTTCTGTTCTACTCAGACATCATTCAAACAGTTTTAGAAACTTCAGTGTTTTCGATCCAATACTACTAATAATATGCATGTATTCGCATCTGGGACAGAGTAGCAGGCAGTTTACTCTGGGCACCTTATTCATCCAAGCTACTCAATACTGTCCCCCTGTCACCAAGAAGTTAAACATTTTGCCATGGGATAGGCCCCAGCCATTAATCTGTAACTCTCTGTTCTCTCTTTGCTTTTAATCTGCGGTTATGTTTTTGTTGTGTTCTAGCTGGTCTCCTGTAGTTGGGCTCTAGATTGCTGACCATAACTGTGGTGGTTGGCTAGGCTAAGATGCTGGCTAAGATAACTGCATATAGATAACGCTCTTTGATAACTGGTATGATGGAGTTATGCATTTCCAAAACATTGGTTTACTTTAATGTAGCTCTAAGCTAGGGGTTGATAGCAACTGTCTGACTCATGCACTGCTAACATATCGTTAGTAGGCTAGTTGGCTAGCAACTTTGCAAGTTGTAACAATAAATTCAGAATTTAATTTATTGAAACCAGTAGTCATGAGTGAAGTTACATATTTGAAGTTATTTCTATTGGAGTTTATATTATAGGGAATAAGCTTCTGACATTTTCCGACATGACTTTGGCGTTCAGATCAGTAAGACCTAGGCTTAATGTAATAATGTCACTGGAGTGGGAATACGAGTTAATAATAATGCTTGCCGTTTTGTCCAAAATATTGAGACCAGGGGTGTGGCCCGATTTTGAGAATAAAGCTTCAATGAATGTAGTATGCACTACTGATTTTTAGGTTCTTTCTGCTCTGGTTGGTTGTGTTGTGGCTTGCCTTCATTAGACTGTGTAGGCTAGATGTTGAGGGGAGAGCGGTGTTAAGACCTCCCCTGGGGATAATGACCTGTCTATTATGATTATTTATGGCCTCTTTTCCTTTGAAAGGTTGAGTCACTGAGAGGAGAAGTTCTGTGAAAACACTCACAGAATATTATGGCAAACCGTTGTGGGAGATGGTGGGTGCAGATATCATAGAGATTATTAATATTATGTTTTTCTGTTCCAGTGGGCCAAATGTGGTCAGAGCAAATTTATTCGAATTTGTCACTGCTTTAGAACTAGTGTGGTAGATTTCACATGGCGTTATCAAAACTACCATTGGTACCTACCGGTTTCCTTATTTATACCCTTTGCACAGGAACTGCATTGTAAACAAGCCTAATAATACCAATATGTATTTAGCTAGTCTAAAGGCCATTTAGAACATTGCTCATGTCCTACATTTTGTCAATACACTATGACTTTTTAGATTAGGCTATGTGAGGGTCATAATCATGTGGTATTGGGCTGCAATTGATGCTTTTCTAGAATGTTTTATCTAATAGCCTACATACACTACATGGCCAAGAGGATGTGGACACCCCTTCAAATAAGTGGATTTGGCTATTTCAGCCATACCCGTTGCTGACAGGTGTATAAAATTGAGCACACAGCCATGCAATCTCCATAGTTAGACATTGGCAGTACAATGGCCTAACTGAAGAGCTCAGTGACTTTCAACGCAGCACTGTCATAGGATGCCACCCAACAAGTCAGTCAAATATCTGGCCCGCTAGAGCTGCCCCAGTCAACTGTAAGTGCTGTTATTATGAAATGGAAATGTCTATGAGCAATAGTGGCTCAACCGCGAATTGTAGGCCACACAAGCTCACAGAACGGGACGCTGAAGCGCATATCGATGTACAAATCTTCAGTCCTCGGTTGCAACACATACTAATGAGTTCCATACTGCCTCTGGAAGCAACGTCTGCACAAGGACTGTTCGTTGGATGCTACATGAAATGGGTTTCCATGGCTGAGCAGCCGCACACAAACTTAAGATCTCCATGTGCAATGCCAAGTGTCGGCTGGAGTGGCGTAAAGCTTGACGCTATTGGAAATGCATTCTCTGGAGTGATGAATCACACTTCACCAACTGGCAGTCCAACAGACAAATCTGGGTTTGGTGGATGCCAGGAGAACGCTACCTGCCAGAATTCATAGTGCCAATTAAAGTTTGGTGGAGGTGGAATAATGGTCTGGGGCTGTTTTTCATAGTACGGTGTAGGCCCCTTAGTTCCAGTGAAGGTACTAGAGGTGGACCGTTTCTGATTTTTCAACGCCGATACCGATTATTGGAGATTTAAATCGTAATTGTCAGTATTACAAATAATTTTAACAATACTGACTGAACACTTATTTTAACTTAATGTAATACATCAAGAAAATCAATTTAACCTCAAATAAATAATGAAACATGTTCAATTTGGTTTAAATAATGCAAAAACAAAGTGTTGGAGAAGAAAGTAAAAGTGCAATATGTGCCATGTAAGAAAGCTAATGTTTCAGTTCCTTGCTCAGAACATGAGAACATATGAAAGCTGGTGGTTCCTTTTAACATAAGTCTTCAATATTCCCAGCTAAGAAGTTTTAGGTTGTAGTTATTATAGGACTATTTCCCTCTACCATTTGTATTTCATTAACCTTTGACTATTGGATGTTCTTATAGGCACTTCAGTATTGCCAGTGTAACAGTATAGCTTCCATCCCTCTTCTCGCTCGAACCAGGAACACATCGACAACAGCCACTCTCGAAGCAGCGTTACCCATGCAGAGCAAGGGAAACAACCACTCCAAGGTTTAGAGCGAGTGACGTTTGAAACGCTATTAGCGCGCGCTAACTAGCTAGCCATTTCACTTCGGTGACACCAGCCTCATCTCGGGAGTTGATAGGCTTGAAGTCATAAACAGCGCAATGCTTGACGAACAACGACGAGCTGATGGTAAAACGCAAAGAAAGTGCTGTTTGAATGAATGTTTACGCGCCTGCTTTTGCCTAACACAACTCAGTCAGATGCTTGTATGCTCAGTCAGATTATATGCAATGCAGGACACGCTAGATAATATCTAGTAATATCATCAACCATGTGTAGTTAACTAGTGATTATGATTGATTTTTATAAGAAGTTTAATGCTAGCTAGCAACTTACCTTGGCTTACTGCAATCGCGTAACAGGCAGTCTCCTTGTGGAGTGCAACGAGAGAGGCAGGTCGTTAATAGCGTTGGACTAGTTAACTGTAAGGTTGCAAGATTGGATCCTCCGAGCTGACAAGGTGAAAATATGTCGTTCTGCCTCTAAACCAGACAGTTAACCCACCGTTCCTAGGCCGTCATTGAAAATAAGAATGTGTTCTTAATTGACTTGCGTAGTTAAATAAAGATTAAATAAAGGTGTAAAAATATATAACATTTTAAAATGGTGCCCTAAAATACTGATTTCCGATAGGTATGAAAACTTGAAATCGGCCCTAAATAATCGGCCATTCCAGTTAATCGGTCGACCTCTAGAAGGGACATCTTAACGCTACAGCATACAATGACGTGCTAGAAAATTCTGTGCTTCTAACTTTGTGGCAACAGTTTGGGGAAGGCCCTTTCCTCTTAACCTCATCAAACACCTTTGGGATGAGTTGGAATGTCGACTACGAGCCAGGCCTAATCGCTCAACATCAGTGCCGATCTTGCTAATGTGCTTGTGGCTGAATAGAAGCAAGTCCCCGCAGCAATGTTCCAACATCTAGTGGAAAGCCTTCCCAGAAGAGTGGAGGATGTTTTAGCAGCAAAGGGAGGACCAACTCCATAGTAATGCCCATGATTTTGGAATGAGATGTTAGACTAGCAGCTGTCCACATACACTACATGACCAAAAGTATCACTGAAGTTCTCTAACTTGTGCTGAGTCAGGTTTGACCCTTTACTGTCCTGTTGCTTGCCCTGTCCTGTAGTGGTGCCTGGAGACTGTATTGGCCGGAGGCCCAGGGAGCCCTCCAGGCAGGACGCTGTGAGAGAGACGACTGGGACACCCCCTGCGCTCCAGGCCTTGACGGAGACTGTCTGCCACCACCTCACCCTCCGCTGTCAACATGGCCAGAGAGCAGCCCAACGTTGGGGACCTACTCCCTCTCCTGGAGTCCTCTGACATACGCCAACTGGAGGAGATCAAAGGCCTTATAAATGAGCACCTCAGCACCGGTGAGAACTCTGCTTTTAATATGGCGTTTTTGGACTTTAACAGTCATCCTTTTATCCTGTACTCTGTAATAGAGGGCTATGGCAAATGCTATTTTGCAGCCATATTGTGGGCCTTAATGTGGATGTTGGAACTATGTTCATTCTCCTCTCTGTGCAGAGCGAGGGTCAATGCTGCTGAATGGACTGGTGGACTACTTCTTGGAGACTAACTCGGCCCAGGCCATGCATATCCTCTCGTCAGTCAGAGAGCCACATGATAAGGTGAGACCTGCCTTACACCCCCATCCCCTTAATGTACTCCCATTTTCCATCTGTTGTTAATTAAATAACTTTAACTCTCCATAATTGATCAAAACAAATCATAAAACATTAAGTAACAATGAATAGAATGAGTCTTAAAGCCCAATGCTGTTTCTAATTTGCCCACCACAGCACCTGCTGGACAAGATGAACGAGTGTATGACCAAACAGGCCTGCCGGCTGCCCACCCTCACTCTGCTTGGCCACGTAGTCCGCAAGCAGCCGTCCTGGATCCATAAGATCGTCCGCTACCCGCTGCTGCTCTCGCTGCTCAAATGCCTCAAGGTATAAAAATAAATAAAAACTACCGAATGTTTTATTCTAGGTATTTGGGAAAGATAGCCACAGAGGTCTCTTTTAATAGATGTTTTTTGTTCCAGGAATACAAAGAAGCACCGGTGTATTATATCAAGTGTCTTGGACCTCTTTAATTTGTATCATGTTAAATGTTTCTCTTTCCTTGGTGTCCAGACGGATTCAGACGTTGTGGTCCTCATAACTGGAGTCCTGGTGTTGATCACTCTGCTACCCATGATCCCCCAGGCTGGCAAACAACACCTGTATGAGTTCTTTGACATCTTTGGACGCCTGGCTTCCTGGAACCTGAAGAACCCAGGTAATAAAAAAAGACTGAGGAGCTGTTTTATGAAGTCTTAGCCAGGGGCAGTACTAAGCTATATGGAATTGTTTTAAGAAGATCATACCAAGGATAATTTTGCTATTTGATTTTAAAGTTATTTGATAAATAGTTTTTGACCTTACTGCTATTGGACAATACAAACTCATTGAATAACAGATTCACTATATGGACAACAGTCCCCCCCCCCAAAAAAAAGATCTAAAGGAAGTTTGTTCTGAAGTGTCTATCCTATATCTGAGCGATATAAGACAGATCGGGGAACATTTTTTGTATTTAACCCCTTATATTTTTCACTAAACGGTCACCATATATACTGTACTTCCATAAATGTTTTCAACTGGTTCCGGGGGACCTTCAGACAAGTCATATTTCCATAAAGGGGTCATAATAGTTTGTAGGTCAAACTGTTCGGAGGCTACCGACGATTTTGTGAGAAGACTGATTTTCGGGATTTCTCGGAGCGGTGTATGTCAGACGATCTCTGACACCTTTCACCGCAGATGCAGAAATGTTACATTGACAGATGTAGTGGTTTGAGACTCCTCCAATGCCAAAAAAAACAACACCTCTAGCTTAAAGCGGCAGATTTTTGTATTATGTGAATTAATTCTCTCACTATGAGAATATTGGAAATGGTAGAGTGTTGGGGTTTCATTCCTTACGTCTTTCCTTGTCAATCATTGGTGAAATTAGCATTATGACATTATCTTTAATTAAATCGTTCAAAACCTTTATTAATGCAATTGCAGACAGAAGTTGACAAACAGGAACAAAGCACAAATGTTGCCGAGTAAGTTCTGCATCCAACAAAAGGTCTCCAGTGGTTTTATTAAGTCACACCCTGAGTCACACCCTGGTGATGTTACTGCCTATATCATCATCCTCTACTCCTGGGACCAAAACCATGCCTAGAAAGCTGTATAAACAGGGCCTTTACTGTTAGCTAAACACTTAGCAGTAAATGTCCCCTTCCCCCAAAGTTAATTTATTGTGGAATGTTTACCTAGTCTTATCTCCTTCACTCCCTGAAGAGTTCTAAGGGCCTCTTTATAATGAGGCAGAAAAAGAAAGAGAGAGAACTAAAATATAAATGTAGAACAATACTAAACTTCTACAATGAATATATCTATTGTTAATCAGTAGTCTAAAACCCTATAAATGTAAGGAGGGAGGGGTCTTAACCCCTCCCCTTCTATTAATAAAACATAAGCATAATACATTTTTTCTAATACATCAAACATTTTGGTACAACTCTTTTCATGACCCCTAGGTGAACCTGACAAGAGCCAGGTGTGGTTTTGGATGGACTGTTTTTGTTCACGTTGCTGACCCTGACCTGACATCATGTTCTCTCCTGTTCTTCTTGCCTACACCAGGCCACGTCTCCGAGGTATACCTCATCCACCTGCACGCCAGCGTCTACTCGCTCTTCCACCGCCTCTACGGCATGTACCCCTGCAACTTTGTGTCCTACCTGCGCTCCCACTACAGCATGAAGGAGAACATGGACACATTTGAGGAAGTGGTGAAGGTGACAGATCACAGCTGTTTCAATTGATCAATCTTCAATTTATTATGTTGATTTGTCTACAGGAAGAGATTCTACCCATAGAAATATAATACAAATGTGTATCTAAATAGTTCTGTAATTATTTTTTGTTCTTTCCCATTTTCTTTGCAGCCAATGCTGGAACACGTCCGTATACACCCGGAACTAGTGACTGGAACTAAGGACCATGAGCTTGATCCCACCAGGTCAGTCAATCACAGCTCTCAAGCTTCACTCTTGTTTATATACACAATCAAGAGATGATCTGCTGTATGAACAAATGAGAAATTATTATTACATTGTTTTCTCAATTGGATTGACGGTTTTGTCCCTCTGCAGATGGAAGAGATTTGAGATCCATGACATCGTCATTGAATGCGCCAAAGTGTCTCTGGATCCCAAGGAAGCGTCGTGTGAGGAGGGCTATGCGACCATGCCCGAGAACCTCTACCCCCAGATGCAGCTTTGTCCACAAGACTCAGCCTCTAGCCCCTACACAGACTTCCACAGCAGCTTCGGTGAGATCACCCGCCCCCCCACCTCTCACCTCCCTTTGGTGGATAGGAATGACATACATTTGTTTGGTGATTGTGAGGAGATTATGGTCTTGTTGATAAGTGGAGAATGAATGGAGATTTATTTAACACATCAATGTAAGAGTGAGTCCGACTGTTCCTCTTCTTCTGCCCACAGGAAGCTCCTCTTTGACCCCCTTCTCTACCCCACGCCAGCCCCTACCACCACCCCTGTCCCTGCCCCCTCTGTCAGGGACTCAGTCCTCCTATCGTAGCCCCCAGACCTCCAGACGTCAGGTAACACACACAGCATTTCTGTTGCACATATTTTCACGGCACTGACCCATAGCAAATGTGTCCAGATTAGTTCCTAGATAGAAAGTGTTTGTTGGAGGCCAGTGTCAGCCAGAGTGAGCAGTCGCTGATTGCTGCTTCTTCTCTATGCATTTCTTGTTGTTTTGCAGAGGGTGTTAACACTTGATATATTGGCTGTGTCAGATGTTCTTAGTCAATCGCTTGTCCCTGAACCCACTGGCCTCCCCCTCTCCCCTCCGAGCCTATGAATCGCCCCCTTGTTTTTGGAGAGGGAGTGCTTTAGCAAGGAGAGCTGAGGGAGGAGAGGCTTTGAGTCATCAGAGTGGGCAAGACTGGCGGGCGGTGGTGTCAGGCCTTAGAAAACAGAAAACATGCCCTTACGCCCCCGTCCTGCCATCCCAATATGGTCTGTCACATGGGCTGGTTGCCCTGGCGACGCTGTCTGTCCCTCTCTATTTGTGTGCGGCCCACGCAGGGGGTCCTGGTGTTATTCAGCACTCTGAGTCTGTCTGTCTGGCTGAGGATTTGTCTGTAGAAACCTGAAATCCTGTAAAAAATAATGTAGCCTAATTTCCAGTTACAATTAATAGTATACCACATCATCAACAGTTTGTGGAATTAATTCTTAAAGCACTGTGCAGTCAAAAAAATTATTTTCTTGCGTTTTCATGAGGTTGGAATAATACTGTGAAATAACATTTTGATAATGCCATTTTAGTGTAAGAACTGTTTGAAAAGACCGCCTGTTTTGGTGGGATGGAGTTTTGGCCTGCCTGGTGGCATTACCAAATTAGTTAAACAGACCAATAGAAAGAGTTCCAAACCTCTATGCCAATAACAGCTAGTTTTCAGTTTTCACTCAGACCACTTTGACAGTCCTAGTACAATTCTTGCATGAGAAAATGCTCTTTGCTAAGAAGCCATTGGGACTGTTATTTTTTACAATTTTAATTGAAAGCAATCCCAGTAAGGTGCTTAATTGTTACCCAGACATGATTTGATATTGGGATAAAAATGGCTGCATTGGAACTTTAACTGGTAACATTGTGAATGTCTTCCTTCAGAACTCTAGCTGTGAATTCAACTCTACCTGTGGGGGAAAAGAACTGTGGAGTCCCTCCTCCCAGTGTGGAATGGCCACACCCCCTTCCTCCAGGGGCATGTCACCTAACCCAGAGCTCTCCCATAGTGCCTCTTACCTCTCAGGCCACCGTGTCCACAGCACATCAGGTGAAAAGGGATAATTAATCTATACAACATACTGAACAAAAATATAAACGCAACATGCAATAATTTCAACTATTTTAGAGTTACAGTTCATATAAGGAAATCAGTCAATTGAAATAAATTCATTAGGCTCTAATCTAATGGGTTTTTGACTGGGCAAGGGCACAGCCGTGGGTGGGCTTGGGAGGGAATAGGCCCAGCCAATAAAAATGAGTTTTTCCTCACAAAAGGGTTTTATTACAGACAGAAATACTAGGTTTCATCTGCTGTCCGAGTGACTGGTCTGACGATCCCACAGGTGAAGAAGCTGGTTGTGGAGGTCCTGAGCTGGCGTGGTTACATGTGGTCTGCAGTTGTGGGGCTTGTCTAAAATTACATTGGAGGCAGCTTATGGAAGAGAAATGAACCTTCAATTCTCTGGCAACAGCTCTGGTGTACATTCCTACAGTCAGCATGCCAATTGGACATCTGTGGCATTGTCTTGTGACAAAACTTCACATTTTAAAGTAGCCTTTTATTGCCCCCAGTGTAATGATCATACTGTTTAATCAGCTTCTTGATATGCCACACCTTTCAGGTGGATGGATTACCTTGGCAAAGGAGAAATCCTCACTAACAAGAATGTAACCGAATTTGTGCACAACATTTGAGAGAAATAAGCTTTTTGTGCGTTTGGAAAATTTCTGGGATCTTTAATTTCAGCTCAGGAAACATGGGACCAACATGTTACGTTTTTGTTCAGTATAGATTCCATAAACAATATTGACTTTTATGATATAACCAACATGCTTTAGTGCTTAACATATTTTAAAGGTTTCTATTTGTCTTCAACATCAGATTTTAAACAGAACTTTTTGCACTCCTTACATAGCTTCATGTGTTTCTGCACCATAGAAATAGAATGGTGTTGGAAAGCCATTGTCTTTACACTATACCACTCAGAGGGGGTTATGTGGTGTAGAAGTGTGTACCCCAAACTACGTCCAGATGTGGCTTGGGGAAGTCAGATTGGAAACCAGATCTTTACACTGTAAAAATATGGCGGTGTTTAACTGTGGGTTGTCTGTCATCTTTTTTAACAAATTGGTCTTTTGACAAATCAGATCAGCTCTTTTGCCAATAATTGGGCATAAGTCAGAATTGGACTGCCTGTGTATATGTAGCATATGTGTCATGAAACCGGTTTCAAACCGGTGTAGTGTAAAAAGGCCTATTACAATATCTTGTGTTTTTAATATGGATTTGATAAACAATATTTATTCATAACGATCATGCTTTAGAAACTGATCCGTACATGTATTGGTGAGGTTTTGCCATGTGATTAATCCTACATGACATTTCCGTTGGTATTTGTTCCTAATTGCTGTTTTCTGTAAGCAGGAGGGAAAGGAACACCTGCCTCAAGTACACCTGCCACCACCTCCCCGCCCCCCACCCTCTCTGAGTTCCCCACCATCCCCCTGACATCCAACACCGCTAGTCCACCACGGAAGGTAGAGTATGACATCCATGCCCACGATGAGCATTATTGGCCTTTGTAGTGTAGTAAGAAGAGAACTTGGTTAAATAAAGGTTTAATACAAATGACAATAAACTGTTCACTTTCAGCATGGCTGCCCTGTAGAAGCATCCAAACCTAGCCTGGTGAGGCAAGAACCAATCCCAGATCCTGAGAAAGGTGGAGAGGTTATCAACAACAGAGGTCAGTCATCATCAAAAATATGGAGTTGGATATTACATTTGTATGCTTTGTATCAAGTCGTTGGTTCTTAACCTTTGTCGGTCCATGTTCTCTGGTGGAAGATTGTTTTATGTAAAACTGTGTGTTTATTGGCTGTCTTCTGTTTACTAGATGCAAGTGGTGGTGGGACCATTTCCATGACGCTGACAGAACTTTCAGTCTTTATGCAGGAGCAGGAGCTGGAGCTTCAGCTGAGGACAGAGAAAGAGAGGGAAGAGGGTGAGTACACTGTCTGAGAATAGGAGTGTGCTGGTCTAAATGAGACTGACATAAAATGTCAGTTGAATGAGAGGGAACCATATACATTTCATAGCAATAGTCTTAATGCACCAATGACTCAAGCCTGTTTCACTACAAGCGTCCTTATGTCCCCTGTTTTACCTCTCCAAAAACACACCAGCTGCCATCACAGAGGAGCTCCTGGAGATCACGGAGGACAAGCGAGACTTTGCTGCCCTGAGGGGCTTTGACACCCCTTTCTACCGCACCACTGAGACCCTGACAGGTACCCAGGAGAAGGCCCTGCCCAACCACCCACTGGGTGGCCTCATGCTGCCCCGGGACCCCCACCATGCGGTGTCCACCCCAGACAAGGCACTGGAGAATGCCCAGTGCGCTAATGGTGGTGGGGACAATAGTAGGGGCTCGGCCCTAGAGCAGTCCTGGTCTTTCCAACCCATGTGTCCCTTCAGCCCCATCGAACACCCACTCCACCGGAGCCCCTCTGCCCCGGAGTACGAGATGGCCAAGTTCGGTGGCCTGTTCTCCCCCAGCCCCTTCATCAAGAACCACTCCCTGCCCTATGAGGCCCTGTTTGATCTGGCTCTGCCCCGGGCCGCATCCCTCTTCGTGGGGAGGAGGACATCAGAGGCCCTGGGCAGGGCTGCTCTCGAGAGGCTGTGCCAGCGGCAGGAGGGGCTGGAGGACAGGGAGGAGGAGGGTCAGGGGAGGGTGTCTGCTTCCCCCCTGGAGGTGCTGGATCGTCTCGTTCAGCAGGGAAGCGACGCCCACGACAAGGTGCTCAACAGGTGAGGGGTCCAGCTTTTAGCATCTGTGTGAGATCACAACTGTCTGACCAACTTTATGCTTATCAGTCTCCATCAAAACCATCTGATTATGGGTCGTCTTAGTACCTAGTCCAAGAACATGGCTGTCTGTGTGCCGTAAGTGTTGAAGGCAAAGGAAAGCCAGAGTATGTGATGTGAGCTCACTGTGTAGAACTGGGCTGGGTCCTTTCCACTCCATTTCCCTGGCCCACGGGTAAAACTCAGTTGAACAACTACAGGCACTGTCTGCCCCCCCCCCCCCCCCCCCCCACACACACACACACGCACTGTCCTCACTCCTAAGCCAATAATACAACAACAGAAGGGACCAGTGTCAGCAGAGTTGGAGCTCTGCACAGAACAATCTGGCTCTGCTCATTTCATCTCCGCCGCCCCCACCTCTTTAGTATCTTCTCCAAAGCTCAATAGCAGGCCATACCCTGCTTGAGGGATATAATTGACTGGGACAGAGGTCCCGTACACAGAAAGGTGTGTCTCCAAGCCCAGATGGGTCCAGAAGACTGGGATCAACCATTCAGATTTTTCTATGGGGGTGTCTGAGTCTGATATACTGTCCCAATGCTGACTCTGTTGAACTGACCCAGTTTTTTAAATAGTCATGACTCTCCCTCTCTCTCTTACAGATTACCTTTGCCAAGCAAGTCAGCTGACTGGACGCATTTTGGAGGTAAACAACCACCACCAGAGTACAGCAGCAGCACTGTACTTTCAGCTAGTGCAACAGTGGAACACTGATAAAACTTTCAGGACATTTAGGCCTTTAGTTTACCCTACAATGACTATAAAGTAGTTTTCCTACATCAGGCATAAACTGAGGCTATTTGACAGTGTTCTCCCACTCATAAGTGCCTTTTGGAGGTAGAATTAGTGATGCACCGATATGACATTTTTGGTCGATACTGATTTAATATTTTCCTAATCAAAAAAACGATACCGATATTTTACATTTTAGCAGCATTTTAAGCATTCTAGTACAGTTAAATAGTTAACACACACATGGATGCAGCGGTCTAAGGCACTGCATCTCAGTGTAAGAGGTGTCACTACAGTCCCTGGTTCGAATCCAGGCTGTATCACATCGGGCCGTGATTTGGAGTCCCATAGGGTGGTGTACAATTGGCCCAGCGTCGCCCGGGCTAGGCAGTCATTGTAAATAAAAATGTATTCTTAACTGACTTGCCTAGTTAAATTAAAGGTTACACACACACCACACTGACCAAAAAGTTATTTTGTTGGCATTTACGTATTACCAGTAAAACATAATCAAAACCTTTTTCTTTCACTTACTTGCTGTGCTGTTTCGTTGTTCAGTCGTTTCATTCTCAACCAGGATTTCTCTTACTATGGAACGCCGTTTGGGTCTTTTGAGTGTCAATAACACTATTTGACGTGTCAAATAAGCTTGTTGACCAATCAGGATCTGAATGTGACTGCACGTCACATAATTTAACTCGTTCATTAATTTGATGTAGTTATTACACATTGATTACACTATCACTCGTATGTCACAACGATTCATTGATACGTATGCTGTGATGCTGGTAAAGTTGTCTCGCGAACCTAAAAAAAAAAGAAAGCTAGCTAGCTCATGGATGCAAACAATGTTCTTCCCCAAAAACATGGCAAAAAGACATCTTTCAGTAGCTATAGTTAGCTAGCTAACTATATAGCTCGGTGTCATCTAAAATAAACCCTAATTTATAAGACAGTTCTTATTTGATTAATGGTGGGCAAACTCATCTATGTGACGCTAGCCACAATAGTGGACTTTGCAGTTAGCCTTAAATAAAAGTGTGACAGTGATGCAAATTAATACAAATAGTAGAATTATGATATAATTGAATAGATAATGCTAAACGAGGTTGGAATGTTATATAAAATCAACAAAAGACAATAATTTGTTGAAATCATACTTAAGTATGCCCCCAATGCAATTCTAATTTTACTGTACAGCCTTACCTATGGATTGTGGATCAATAACATTGGGTATCAGTCTACTCAGTGACACCCAGAGAACATTAGCGTTGTAGGTCTTATTGTGGGACTCTGAAACAATTGTGAATTGAGCCACATTTATTGTCAACCAATGTGTGCTGAACACTGATAACTCTGAGGAGGACATTGGGAAAAAATATCTTGGGTGTTGAGTAGACTGATACCCCATTTGATCCCAATCCTTAGGTAAAGCTGTACAGTGCAATATGAATGTCACTACACACAATAGGCTGACTGGAGACGTGATTTCACAGTCACAGTCCCGCGACAAGAGCTACAACGCAAATTTTTTACGTTTTTCACAGTTGTGTTCTGTGGGTGTCACCGAGTAGACTTATACCCATTTCATTGCTACACATTCCAATCTTGTTTAACATTATCTAGTCTAAATATGGCATGTTTCCACCAATTGTAACCTTCTGCAGCACTTTCAAAGAGGTACTTTTATTTTTAAGGCAAACCCCAAATTCCACTAGTGCCTAATCCATATTGTGGCTAGCTGCACAACACAACTTGTTCCGGTCAAGCCTCACTAGCCAGATGAAGCTAGCTGGCTGCTTATAACGTTACCTTTGGAAACTGGGTTAAGTAGCTGGCTAGCTATTTTCATGAACTGAAGTTCAATTTCAATAGGCGAACAGCAAGTGACAACCTAGCTAACACTTACTCACAAGGATTCCTAAATCGTTGCTAATAATCAAAATGACTGCAGTTTCTAATGGGCATACCTAGCATAGCTAGGTACCAAGCTAAAGATGGCTACCCCAGAAGTGGCGGTCAAACAAATAATGCTTTATTACCAACACTATTGTAAACACATAGTTTGTGGCCGGTGTTTGCAGACTTTTTGTGCAGCTTTGACAGTGCTACTTATAGTAGTGGTGGCACCTGGCTTGCACGTACAAATTCAGCCCACACAACATTCTATGATAAAACTGTAATTTGACATGTCAAATTAAAAGCTTACTTAATGCCTCAAATAGTGTTATTTGACCAATCTTTTTTTGAGACTCAAAGACCCAACCGGCGTTCCATAGTGTGTATGTCGTGAAGCTAATAGCAGTGATGCTATTACTGTATAACTCCAGTAGGGCAACATGTGTACTGGTGCCCAACCAGTCGGCAAAAGCCAACATCACCCACGACAGAGAACGGTTGCTTGTCAAGGGCCACGAATTCCTTTATCTTGGCTTTAATGGATTTAGCCTTTTGAGTTGTCTTGCTGAAATGTCCTTACTCTTTCAAATGACTGCTCGACTTGTTGACTGCTCAATCCACACAGCAGACATTGTGGGCTAGGTTAGGAATGCTGTGTTACACGTGTAGCTTTGACATCGGCTTTGCACATCGGTGTTTAAACTAGACATCGGGCCGATACCAATGTTGGCATTTTTAGCTAATATCGTCTGATTCCGATATATCATGTATTCCTAGGTAGAATAGTATTAAAACGGTACAGAAGCAGTTGAGAGAATCCTAGCTGCTATGTGACGTCTTCCCTGGACGGGAACAAAACTCTCTGTCTTAACCATCTCCTGCTGCTGATCACTGTATAACAGCCTTGTGTTTGGGCCAAACCTCCCTCTGCCTGCCAAGTTGGAGCATTGGAATTGAATAAGTTTATATAAGTCATGTATTTTTGATTGTGTGTGTGAAACCAACTCCACAAAGAGCTTGTGGTTAACTTATGTAAGTTCCCTCA
Organism: Oncorhynchus nerka; assembly: GCF_034236695.1. Lineage (NCBI taxonomy): Eukaryota > Metazoa > Chordata > Actinopteri > Salmoniformes > Salmonidae > Oncorhynchus > Oncorhynchus nerka. The sequence goes on from NC_088399.1 coordinate 37,488,426, forward strand.
TGACTCTGAGAGGCCTTTGTGTAAAGTTCTCAGATTTTATCTGCCGGCTTTATTTTCTATACACCTACTCAGTTCCCTTTTTTCTGTGTTAGTGTGACTACATACAGTGAACTAGTCATACCACTTTTATACATAACTAAAGGATTATGAATAATCAATGTTCAAGATATTACTTTATGTAGGTGTTATGTACTGTGCATGTGGGCCTGATGAAATAGAGCTAATGAACCATAGAAACAAAGCTATATCTACGTATTGAACACTACTACTGTTTGAGCCCAGAATAGCATTAGGAGAGGGTCAGAAATACAATCAATCCATCATAAACTTCACATCTACCCAGTGAAAAAACCCACAACTTGTACAATGTGGAGTTAACAGTTAACTCCCGCAAACAATGTGCTCAAAGTTCCTTGTGCTCAAAGTTCCTTGACATTGCATGAGAAGAACCAAATGAATTCAGTATTATCATTTTATGACTGTCATCATTTTCCTGGATGTTGTTAATCTGCTTTGTGCCTGTGCCTGTCCCCCCCCCCAGGCTCGGCTCCGCTGGACGAGCTGCACACGTTGCGTAGCCAGCTGCTCCTGCTGCATAGCCAGCTGCTGTACGAACGCTACAAGCGAGAGCAGCACGCCGTCCGCAACCGACGCCTACTGCGACGCGTCATCAACGCCACCGCACTGGAGGAACAGAACAACGCCATGGTAATAAATGCACCAGAGCCTCCCCTCCTGAATTTGTCCTGTAGCTTCTCAGAACTAGTGTGAAATGGTTTGGAGGTAGTGGTGTTGGAATCGTGGTTTTCTAAGACGGTTATCTTTGAAAGTATCACGAAGTAGATGTTTTGATAAGTATCACAAAACAGGAGCCTGCTCTTGATCCATTTCACTCACCGACTTTGTTGCTTGTATTGGCTCAGTAGAGTAGGTTTTCCTCTGTTGCATATGGTGAAAAAAAGTTTCCCAAATGAACTGTTTTATTAAATCCTATGCCGTTGTAGATTTCGTCAAACGATGAGCGGTCTGTCATCCTCTCTCACTGTATCTGCCTGCAGAAGGACCAGCTGAACCTCCAGAGTGTGGACATTGTCTCTCTGAAGGAGAGTCTGCAGGTGGAGCAGCAGCGCTGCAGACAGCTGTGGGACGACCGAGAGACCGTGGTCACCAGACTACACAGCCAGGTCCGCCAGCTACAACAGGGCCGGGACGACTACTACACCAAGAACCAGGAACTACAGGTAGACGCATGACTACATTTACACACATGCATGCATGCACGCACGCGCGCGCGCACACACAAATGCATAGAATAATGTATATCAAATCTTCCATACACTGTATTGTACCCTCTCTGATGATCCTTTCCAGAGTCAGTTGAATGAGTATCAGAAGAAGATGAATGAGCTGGAGGCAGATCTGCAGAGGTCCAACAACAAGGTGTGTCACACGGGGCACCTTCTCAACCAGATGATTACCAAGGTGAGGCACCTCATCTAGTTCTACTTGCTCTGCTGCTGTAAAATCAATCAACATGGATAAACTGCTCTTGTAGTAAATCAGTTTTTTATTTTATTATTATTTTTTACCTTTATTTAACCAGGCAAGTCAGTTAAGAACAAATTCTTATTTTCAATGACGGCCTAGGAACAGTGGGTTAACTGCCTGTTCAGGGGCAGAACGACAGATACCTTGTCAGCTCGGGGGTTTGAACTTGCAACCTTCCGGTTCCTAGTCCAACTCTCTAACCACTAGGCTACCCTGCCGCCCCATCAGAATGGGGTGCTGTATGTGCAAAGATAAAAGGACTAAGAACATAGTGTATCCATAAATAAACCAAACCGAGGGCTTTGTGGGGTTTGTCTCCATTGTCTCCATTCTGATTGGTTGTCCCATGTGTCCTACAGCTGAGCAGCAGTGAGCGCACCCAGCAGCAAATGAGCTTCCTGAACAAGCAGCTGCTGCTCCTGGGGGAGGCCCACAAGCTGACTGAACAGCGGCAGCAGCACACAGGCTCGGACAATGCCATGGTAAGGGACCAAGGGCCACTGAGAACATATAGGAGGAACTTAGGGTGAAAAGAGGAACAGAATCAGTACTACTGCATGGGTAAAAGCTAAGACAAGATGACTTGTGTGTATGTATATATATATATATGGCTGTATTTACTCTCGGGTTTGAAAATGCTCATTAGCATCAAAGTAGACATCATGCAAGACTACAAATCCCTACTAACTCCTGCATGTCATCTATAGCTGACACCTTTGCTAAACAGGTATTGTGTAATTTTAAAACCTATCCAAGACAGTTCACAGAATTGTACAGTTTATAGAAATGTTGCCAATTTATTCATTACTCCATTTAGTTAACATTAGATAGTTAACAGAGATTCTTACCTTTGCCTCGATTTGGCAGTCTCATCCAGACATGGAATTTGTAGTTCTGTATGATGGCCACATTAGCAGCTAAGTAGCATTAAAACATTTTTTGGGGGGGTGTAAATGCAGGCAAATATATTGACATAAGTCACCTTGTCGGAGAGAGATTTACACGGTTATCTAAACGCCACGCCAGGGTAAGCCTACACGAAACACAGCCCTTATTTTAAGTGTTTATAAAATCCGCTACGGAAAAATGAATGGTGGACAATTGGAACTATTTCCCTGTTTGACCGCTGGCTTTTATGGGTACTATGACTCTATGCATACCAGATTATACCTCTCATGGAGGCCACTGGCCAAACCCTGGCCAGACTAGTTTAACAGTTCCCACACCAACACCCTCTCTTTCTCACTGTAGGAGGCCCAGATGGTGCAGGTGTCCTGGGGGAAGGAGGTGGAGAGGCTGAGGCAGAGCCTGCTGCAGCAGGGCCAGAAGCTGGAGGCAGCGCAGCAGAGGGTGGGCGAGCTGGAGACACAGCTCACCAAGAAGGAACACCTCATCGTGGAGCAGAAGAAGTTTCTGGAGGACGTCAAGGGCCGGGCCAAGTATGAGAATTCCGGGTTTAGAGGTGGAAAAGGCCTCTAGACTTATTTAGGTTCATTGTGTTGTTTTAAGGTGTCGACCTTTGGATCAACGCAGTTGGTTTGTGGGTTTTTATGCACAACTGTGTGTTTGCACAGCAGCTAGCTCTGTTTTTGTCTCTTAAGTGTGTAATATGATAATGTCCATCTGTCTCTGTGCAGGGGCGAGCTGCAGGCGTCAGACAGCAGGTACCAGGCCCAGAGGAGAGTGACCCAGCTCCTGCAGACGGAGCTGCTGCAGCTCTACAGTAGACTGGAAATGGAGGGTCATGCCGCCCTGACCACACCCTCCGCAGGGGGCAGCAGTACCGATCCTGGCCCTCCTATAGACTCTAGGTGAGATGGCAGTCGAACTGTTGACGTTTATGGAATGCACATGCAGAATGGTGTATGTGCCATTAGAAGCTAAATGTATATTTAGGAGGTATGGTATGTGGCCAATATACCACGACTAAGGGCTGTTTTGCATGCCGCAAGTGCCTGGATACAGCCCTTAGCCTTGGTATATTGGTCATATACCTCAAACCCTGAGGTGTCTTATTGCTATTATAAACTGGTTACCAATGTAATTAGAGCAGTATACATTTCTGATATGCCACCAGTATTCAGGGCTTGAACCACCTAGTTTATAATTGAAAGTAATCCCCTTCCATGTTTTCCTCCCTTGTCTCCATGGTAATGGCAGTATCATGGAGCCAGATGGACCCGTCACATCAGGAACCAATGAGTGGTCAGGTAACGGCAGACCACCTCAGTCCCCACGACGCAACGGCAGCACTTTATCTCCAGGGCAACCTATGGCGAACAACCCCCTAAGAAGCCTCCTGTCAACTCGGTCAACGGCACCCAGGAAGTCCCCAAGCCTCTCCTTGTGGAGCCTTCCTGTACCCATACCCCCCTGGCCCCCCCACTGCCCCCTGACGCCACCCCCCTCACTGTTGGCTCCTACCCCAGCGCCAAGAGCTTCCTGGGCATGCGGGCGCGAGAGCTGTTCCGGAACAAGAGCGAGAGCCAGTGTGACGAGGAGCCGCCACCCCCCCGCCTGGCCGGCCTTTCACAGGGCCTGAAGACTGAGCTGTGTGTGGAGCCCTCATTTCCCCCACTGGGGAATTCTCTGACGTGTCCTGTCTCTAACCCTGTCCTTAACCTTACCTTTTCCCCTGCCCTTGCCTCTATACTAGGTGCCCCTCTCACTGTGCCCGTGAAGGAGCACCTGCCTGAAACCAAGCAGAGAGCTACCAAGCAGGAGAGTACCAGACGGAAGATGGGAGGAGCAAGGGGAGGGGGAGTGGTGGTGGCCAGTTCAGCACGACCTAGACAGCAACTAAGGATCATGGACTACAACGAAACGCATCACAAGCACAGTTAAAATACAAGAACTGAGAGAGGATGGAGAGGAGAGTAGAACGAGTGGTTGGCCGGAGCAAGAGCTCCTAACAGTAAGAGGTTTGAGACGAAGGTCTTTTTTAAATTCAGTGTTATTTATCCCATTTCCTCAAGTGGACAACAGGATTTGAACCAATGATTTGATTTACTCCCTTATCAAATGTAAAGATGGGAAGGAAGGTTTAAATAAGGACGTAATGTTACAATATACCAGCAGAGACCACTATCTTTATCTGCTTAGATTTCACTTATACATTTGGGAGTTTTTCAAACTATTTCATATAGAGACACCATATTTCCAAATCCGTTACTTGACGTTATAAAAAACCACATCAAAACAAATTAGTCTTGTAGGGTGTGTCAGAAAGGATGTTTCTGAAAGCCCGGTTTTGGTTAACTAATGTCCCTCTTGAGCACCTGTACTGATGTTGTGTGAGGAGGGGGGTGGGGTGATCCTCAAGGCTTGGAGAGTAGATGTACCAAGCATGGGATTGTTGTCTGTAATTCCAACTCCTCTGCTGTTCTTGGGGAGGAATCAGGGATTTTGACTGTTGCTAGAGTATAGTTTATATACAATGCAAGAGGATTGCTTTTCCATGCTAATTTCATTAGGCCTGCATTCCTGACAGAAATGTCCTTTAGTATGTGGGTCGTTCCACCATGCCAAAAAAACTTTGGATTTCACCTCATTTTAACATTATGTCATAAAGAGCACATGTTAAATTAAAGAGATAAAATAATTACTATAGTAAGTGCCAAATAAAGTAAAAGGGTTGACTATTTCATCTTAAATCAGCCATAAATCCCCTTGTGACAGGAGGAATGGAAGCTTGTTGTGTGCAACAGAGTAGTAATTGAATACAAGCTTCACATTTGTACTTTTTGTTAACATTTCTAGCCTGTCTATCTAAGGGTGACAGGGTTGATGTGTTATGCTTGACCCACTCAATTTTCCACCACAAAAAAACCTGAAAATGACAGAAAAGAGAATTCAACTGCTTTTACACTGTTGACTTAAATGTTCAATGCTTCTATTGAAGAAAAAAAAAAGTTTCATATTAAAACGAGAGTTCAGTTCACGTAACAGGGTTGACCTTAAAATGCGGGACAGACGTAAATTAATCACCAATCACATTAAATACACTGCTCAAAAAAATAAAGGGAACACTAACATAACACATCCTAGATCTGAATGAATGAAATATTCTTATTAAATACTTTTTTTCTTTACATAGTTGAATGTGCTGACAACAAAATCACACACAAATTATCAATGGAAATCAAATTTATCAACCCATGGAGGTCTGGATTTGGAGTCACACTCAAAATTAAAGTGGAAAACCACACTACAGGCTGATCCAACTTTGATGTAATGTCCTTAAAACAAGTCAAAATGAGGCTCAGTAGTGTGTGTGGCCTCCACGTGCCTGTATGACCTCCCTACAACGCCTGGGCATGCTCCTGATGAGGTGGCGGATGGTCTCCTGAGGGATCTCCTCCCAGACCTGGACAGTCTGGTGCAATGTGGCGTTGGTGGATGGAGCGAGACATGATGTCCCAGATGTGCTCAATTGGATTCAGGTCTGGGGAACGGGCGGGCCAGTCCATAGCATCAATGCCTTCCTCTTGCAGGAACTGCTGACACACTCCAGCCACATGAGGTCTAGCATTGGGAGGAACCCAGGGCCAACCGCACCAGCATATGGTCTCACAAGGGGTCTGAGGATCTCATCTCGGTACCTAATGGCAGTCAGGCTACCTCTGGCGAGCACATGGAGGTCTGTGCGGCCCCCCAAAGAAATGCCACCCCACACCATGACTGACCCACCGCCAAACCTGTCATGCTGGAGGATGTTGCAGGCAGCAGAACGTTCTCCATGGCGTCTCCAGACTGTCACGTCTGTCACATGTGCTCAGTGTGAACCTGCTTTCATCTGTGAAGAGCACAGGGTGCCAGTGGCGAATTCGCCAATCTTGGTGTTCTCTGGCAAATGAAAAAACGTCCTGCATGGTGTTGGGCTGTAAGCACAACCCCCACCTGTGGACGTCGGGCCCTCATACCACCCTCATGGAGTCTGTTTCCATTTGAGCAGACACATGCACATTTGTGGCCTGCTGGAGGTCATTTTGCAGGGCTCTGGCAGTGCTCCTCCTGCTCCTCCTTGCACAAAGGCGGAGGTAGCGGTCCTGCTGCTGGGTTGTTGCCCTCCTACGGCCTCCTCCACGTCTTCTGATGTACTGGCCTGTCTCCTGGTAGCGCCTCCATGCACTGGACACTACACTGACAGACACAGCAAACCTTCTTGCAACAGCTCGCATTGATGTTCAAACCTGGATGAGCTGCACTACCTGAGCCACTTGTGTGGGTTGTAGACTCCGTCTCATGCTACCACTAGAGTGATAGCACCGCCAGCATTCAAAAGTGACCAAAACATCAGCCAGGAAGCATAGGAACTGAGAAGTGGTCTGTGGTCACCACCTGCAGAACCACTCCTTTATTGGGGGTGTCTTGCTAATTGCCTATCATTTCCACCTGTTGTCTATTCCATTTGCACAACAGCATGTGAAATGTATTGTCAATCAGTGTTGCTTCCTAAGTGGACAGTTTGATTTCACAGAAGTGTGATTGACTTGGAGTTACATTGTGTTAAGTGTTCCCTTTATTTTTTTGAGCAGTGTAAATAATGATCTTCAGAAATGACTTTGTCAAAGCAACAATAACTACGGCTTTACAATGATGGTGAAAATTTTGAGAAATGTTGGGATTTAGTGGATTAAAATCTTCCTAGAAGTCACAAGGTGCACGGAGGGACATGTCAAAATGCTGAAAAGACTTGATTCATATAAAAAATGGGATTTATTGAATTCTCCATTTGGTCTATAATAAAGGGCACTTCATTTAATATAACAGGCTTTTGAAATTCAATATCGGTGCAAAAGAATGTCTACTTAAAATATCAAAGGGCACCCTTTGCAGAACAACCCATGTGTTGAAGACAGACAGACTGAGTTTGTTTGTGCCGAGTTTGTATGTATGCAAGTATATGCTGTTTAAGTCCAGTTGCAATAAGAAAAATGTGCAACATTTAGAAATGCTTTTTTATAAGTCGTTTTTTTTTTTTTACGGTTTATTATTTCATGATCACTCCCATCCCCAAGTTGTCCTAGCCTTGCAAGGGGCTTTGCAACCTGTAAGGAGAAGGATTTAGGGGATATATTCCATTTACATTCCTGTTAGTGTTGATGAACGTTACTGAAACTTTCAAACATTAATTATCAAACTGGATTATTGATATTACAACAGCATTTTGTTAACAGAGTTCAAAAATACCTGCAAGGTTCTGCAACTTATGTTGCTCACGATAGCCACATCTTGAATTTAGGTCACACTCATGCTATGTTCGTTTCAGCAAATTATTTGCAAAACATCTCACTGTATAAAGCAGTGTATTCTGTTCAAGTTCACTTACAGAAAGACACTTTGAACGTGCCAAACATTTTAATCAGATACTAAATACATCCATTTCAGAATGACGCATTCACCTCAAGTGTTTCTATTCTAGTTGATACATTATGTATCTGGGCAGGGCTGGGTAGGTTCCTTTCTAAATGTAAGCCGCTACTCGTCACCTGTTCAAAATTGTAATCAGTAATGTAATTTTTGGATAACCCAAACTCCGTAATCTGATTACTTTCCCCATAAGAGGCATAAGAAGAATACAAAAAGGATCCATTGAACGCATTTGTGTCATAGTGGTCTCTGACTTGTGGTCAGATTTGCTCCAGAGGAACAAACTTTAAATTGCGCCTTTTTTCAATGCTGAATTGAATGTCGTTGAGAAACAGAAAGATGTTAATGTTTTACACAACATCCTTTTTAAGGTAATCCACGAAGTAATCAAGTTTTTTTTTAAGTATCTGTAATCTGATTACAACATTTTTGCCGGTAACGTAACTGATTACAGTTCATTTTAAAAAGTCACTCCCCAACCCTGTGTCTCGGTATCCCTCGAATGCTGCATAAAAGGTTTACATGTGTCATCTGTTTTCTGAGAACAAAACAAAAACAGAAGTCTCTGCCAATTGATTCTTATTGGTCCTACTGACTTTTGGCAGTCAGATTTGCCTCTATTATAATAATTTTTTTTTTTCAGTAAAAAGTGGAAGAATTTTACTTTGATGTGGACATTGAAAGTTGGGTCCTTCCATATTTTGAAATGGTCATAAATCCTGTTGTCCACTGAACTTCAGCTGTCATTCCCTCTGCCTTGCTATCTAAAGCATGTTCAACAATCCACTTTAATGCCAACAGTACAGTATAGTAGTAGGAACTACAACAAACCAAGATGGATGGTACAATCAAGCGTGAACTGAATGGAAAGCTTGAGTTGGGACTCCTTTTGGAGTTGGAGATTTTGAAAAAAGGCAAAAAACAAAGTTATTTAAAGCAGTTGCTTGTGTTTTAACTGTGAATAATAAAATAAAATCATCTTCAATGTTTTGCACTACAGATCCTCTTAATGTTTTTCTTTTTCATTAAATGTTCTATAATCATAAAACTAAGGGACAGATTGCAATTTACTGGGGGGAGGGTCGTTTTTTATTTGTTTTATGTATTGGGCACAGGGGAGGTTTTTTTTTTATTTTTTTCTTCTTCCCTTGTTTACATTCGCTCTTTTGCAGGGTTTACCATATTTCTCCCATCCTAGCCACATTTTTGAATCTGCTTACATGCGCCTCCCCTATATCAAGGTGTTTTGGTACTTCCCTTATGCACTATGCTTTACCATGTGCTAACTTTTTACCACAGTAAAGGTCAATATAGTCTAATAGTCCATCCTGCCCTCTTTACACCATTCATAGTGGCAATTGTGGTTGGTGGATTGTTTGGCCATATCTGCAATAGGCTGCCTAGCAGTCATATTACACAACATTCAAAGCTGCATAATTTTTTTATATTAATCGACAAGAACCAATAGGAATAGCTGATAGGCAGCGGAGAGGCCAGGTGCACCATTGCGCATGAAAGAACATTGAAGACATGAGACGCACAGCTCAAAAATCTAGACTAGCCTACAATACCACAATGCAATGAAGAATTGCATTATTGCTTTCAAGTGAGTACAACATTCTATCCTACTCTAGGCTCCAGTGAAAATGTCATTTGAATAACGGCGCAAAGGCCCTGTGATTTGAATATTTCATTCAATTTGGAACAGTCGTTGGTCTACTCACAACATTTTTACAAGGACTAGAAAGGCACAGTAGCAGGCCAGTGACTATTTTTACTTCTGATACCGAATGTTCTGTCTTGCAGATCATTCTCCCAAGTCGTCCAAAAATAATGTGGCCACATATGCTCCCGGCAGGCCCAGTTAATCAGGAAAGCTTAACACCTGCTCTGCCTCCTCTCCAATCAAAGCGGCTATTCGTAACGCTTCATCATCAGCCTACATATTTAACATTTTACTTTAATGTATTCCCTTTTTTTATGTGGCAAAAACTCAACCAGTCACAATGTTTGAATCTGATAAGACTACTTCAAAAGTCTCCTGTAGCCATGAACCTGTTCATCCAAAATGTAATTCCGGCATCCTCAAGATGGCTTGACATTAACCAGGTTTCAATCAAACCTTTATGTAACCTACATGTCTGATAAATGTCACATCTTGGGAAAGTATGCAGTTTATTAGGCTACAGATGAAACAAGTTATGAACGTCACAGGGTGGCGAAAGTGCACAGTGATAATGTTGATTCTCCTTTCAATAAATATCAAGGGTCTTATTCTGGTGACATGATGATCAATGCTTGGCTGCCAATTGACAATCTCGCACTTTTGTCTCATTTTGTAAATAATTTAATGTAGTAGGCTATACATGTACTACAGTGCATTCGGAAAGTATTCAGACCCTTTGACTTTATAGCATACGTTACATACTTATTCTAAAATGTATTCAATAGTATTTCTCAATCTACACACACTAGCCCATAATGACAAAGCAAAAAAGTTGTAGACATTTTGGCAAATGTATTTTAAAAAATTATTACATTTACATAAGTATTCAGACCCTTTACTCAGTGCTTTGTTGAAGCACCTTTTGGCAGCAATTACAGCCTCAAGTCTTGGCACACCTGTATTTTGGGAGTTTCTCCCATTCTCCGCAGATCCTCTTAAGCTCTGTAAGGTTGAATGGGGAGCGTCGCTGCACAGCTATTTTCAGGTCTCTCCAGAGATGTTTGATCGGATTCAAGTCCGGGCTCTGGCTGGGCCGTTTCAAGGACATTCAAAGACTTGTCCCGAAGCCACTCCTGCATTGTCTTGGTTGTGTGTTTAGGGTCTTTGTCCTGTTGGAAGGTGAACCTTCACCCCAGTCTGAGGTCCTGAGCGCTCTGGAGCAGGTTTTCATCAAGAATATCTCCTGTACTCCGTTCATCTCTGCCTCAATCCTGACTAGTCTCCCAGTCCCTGCTGCTGAAAAAACATCCCCACAGCATGATGTTGCCACCACCATGCTTCACCATAGGGATGGTGCCAGATTTCCTCCAGACGTGATACTTGGCATTCAGGCCAAAGAGTTCAATCTTGGTTTCATCAGACCAGAGAATCTGGTTTCTCATGGTCTGAGAGTCTTTAGGTGCCTTTTTGCAAACTCCAAGCGGGCTGTCATGTGCCTTTTACTGAGAAGTAGCTAACTTCTGGCCACTACCATAAAGGCCTGATTGGTGGAGTGCTGCAGAGATGGTTGTCCGTCTTGAAGGTTCTCCCATCTCCACAGAGGAACTCTAGAGCTCTTTCAGAGTGACCATCGGGTTCTTGGTCACCTCCCTGACCAAGGCCCCTCTCCCCCGACTGCTCTGTTTGGGCCGGCGGCCAGCTCTAGGAAGAGTCTTGGTGGTTCCACACTTCTTCCATTTTAAGAATGATATAGGCCACTGTGTTCTTGGGGACCTTCAATGCTGCAGACATTTTTGGTACCCTTCCCCAGATCTGTGCCTTGACACAATCCTGTCACGGACCTCTACGGCCAATTTCTTGGCTTGATTTTTGCTCTGACATGCACTGTCAACTGTGGGACCTTATATAGACAGATGTGCCTTTTCAAATCATGTCCAATAAATTGAATTTACCACAAGTTTTAGAAGCATCTCACCTGTTTTTGCTTTGTCATTATGGGGTATTGTGTGTTTGCTAAGGATGATTTAAAAAAAATAGCATTTTAGAATAAGGCTGTAATGTAATAAAGTGGAGAAAGTCAAGGGGTCTGAATACTTTATGAAGGCACTATCTTTAAAAAAATATTTATCATGCAGTGGACAGCTAAGCCTATGCATGCAATGCCCTGATACATTTAGAGCTCAAATCTCTGACAGCCGAACCGGACAACTACTGTTTTAGGAACGTAGACTAAAAACAATTTAAAAAATGTCTTGTCAATTTTAAATCTTCCCAGACATGTTGTCCGGCACTAAATGTTCCTAAAGGAAACCCTGAAATGTGCATATTGTTTTAATGCAGATTTTAGAATATTCCCATTAAAATATTTTGCCCATTGGTTGGAAACCTATAGACACCCTAAAGATTCTGGCAAGTGTGCTAGTCCAGTGTCACCTTGATTATGCCTGCACATCATTGTTCACCGGCAGCCCCACACATCCAAAGAATAAGCTACAGACTAGGGTTGAATATTTTCCTGGTATTTTACAAATGTTCCATCCCAAGAATAATCACTTTTCTCCCGGGTATCCCGGTATTTCCTACTCGACCAACAAACCTACCTTTGTTTTTGCCTTCAGTAACCATCTATTTTATGTAACTTTACCAAACGTAACATATCATACTAAATGGAGTGTCTCTCGGATTTACGAAATGCTCTGAGACCAGGTTGGGCTACCGCACATTATTCATGACAGAAAAACATAATAGCCCATAGATTTAGCTCTGATAAAAAAGGTGAAAGCCAGATGGAGATGTGTAAATTAGATGCATTCAGTCCTGGAAATGGAAATACTTTTGTATATTTACTGTATGTGGACACCCCTTCAAATTAATGGATTTGGATATTTCAGCCACACCCATTGCTGACAGGTGTATAAAATCGAGCACACAGCCATGCAATCTCCATAGACAAACATTGGCAGTAGAATTGCCTTACTGAAGAGTAGAGTGACTTTCGATGTGGCACCGTAATAGAATGCTACCTTTTCAACAAGCTAGTAAGTCACATTTCTGCCCTGCAAGAGCTGCCCCCAGTCAACTGTATCTTCTGTTATTGCCAAGTGGAAACATCTAGGAGCAACAACGGCTCAGCTGCAAAGTGGTAGGCCACATAAGCTCACAGAACGGGACCGCCGAGTGCTGATGCGCATAAACATTGTCTGTCCTTGGTTGCAAGACTCACTACCTAGTTCCCAATGTCAGCACAAGAACTGTTAATCGGGAGCTTCATGAAATGTGTTTCTATGGCCGAGTAGCCGCACACAAGCCTGAGATCTCCATGCACAATGCGAAGCGTCAGCTGGAGTGGTGTAAAGCTTGCCACCATTGGACTATGGAGCAGTGGAAATGCATTTTCTGGAGTGATAAATCACACTTCACTATCTGGCAGTCCGATGGACGAATCTGGGTTGGCGGATGCCAGGAGAATGCCTGCCCAGATGCATAGTGCCAACTGTAAATTTTGCTGGAGGAGGAATAATGGTCTGGGGCTGTTTTTCATGGTTTGGGCTAGGCCCCTTAGTTCCAGTGAAGGGAAATCTTAACACTACAGCATACAATGACATTCTAGACTCTTCTGTGCTTCCAACTTTGTTGCAACAGTTTGGGGAAGGCCCTTTCCTGTTTCAGCATGACAATGCCCCTGTGCACAAAGTGAGGTCCATACAGAAATGTATTTTTTTAGATCAGTGTGGAAGAATGTGACTGGCCTGCACAGAGCCCTGACCTCAACCTCATCGAACGTCTTTGGGATGAATTGGGCCTAGTCGACCTAGTCGTCCAACATCAGTGGCCGACCTCACTAATGCTCTTGTGGCTAAATGGAAGCAAGTCCCCGCAGCAATGTTCCAACATCTAATGGAAAGCCTTCTCAGAAGATTTGAGGATGTTATAGCAGTAAAGGGGGGACCAACACCATATTAATAACCATGATTTTGGAATGAGATGTTCGACCAGCGCGTGTCCACATACTTTTGGTCATATAGTGTAAGTTTCCGACTTTATTGTGCAATCCCAGTTATTTCTGTATGTATTTATTTTTACTGACAAATACAATTAATAATTCCAGACTTTGCAGAGGCATTTTGATGAATGGAAAGAGACATCTGTTACAAAACATCAAAAGTTCAATGACATCCTGAGATTTCAAGCCAAGCCTTCAATACTGAGTTAGCCTACAAGGTAGGGAGGGATGTGTTTTCTGTTTGTCAAGATTAACATATTTTGGTGTTGAAAACGCAAACCATGTCGGTATGTTTTGTTTATTGGTGGTGTGATGCATTGGAACAGAAACCTGTTGGTGGAAAATGTGTTGTATATATTTTATATAATTATAAATGTAGCATCAAAATGTTGAAAATCAGATTTCCCCTTAGCTGATCATTGTTTGCATCCGGCTATAATCATCAATTAATGAAACGGGCAGGGAGAGTGAGCTCCTCTGTGGTGGCTGGCAACCCTCAACCGTCTGGCCTGTTCCCCTACGTGGCATCAACTGTTCCACAAAAGCAAAGTGGATATCCATGTTTATAAACACAGGGTCGCTATAGTTGTTATTTGTGGTCATAAACATTATTTGGAGTTAAGTCTATGAATGGGGAGAGTGTTCAATTTATTTTACAGTACAAGGGGAGGGTCATGTGAAAATATTTATGTTGGACCAGCCCCCCACCCCCAGTAAATATAGATATGTCCCTAACTTCAACCAAGGGTAAAAGTGACCACTAAACATCATTCTCTATCTTATTCCCCACTAGAGAGCACTGTTGTTCCAAACACTTAGCCTTTTCCTGCAGTGGCTCAATCAACAGGTAAGCCAGGCTGGTAGATGTGATGTATAGTTGATGATTGGAGCTAACAAGTCCTTAGACAATTATTGCCAAGTTCAAAATACTGTCAGTGGTAGCTACAGGATATATTTAAAATGTTCGATTCTGTTATTTAGCTGTTGCATTATTCCTGGTCTAATCTATGGTGATGGTTAGTGGTACAAAATGACAGCAAAGAATGTAATAGCCATGTATCAAACTAGCTCAATTGTATAACACTTCAACCTAAATAGTTTGTCTGCCTATTTTCAGCCTATTACCTATTTCTACATTTTTCTCCTTCCTATTACCCAAAACGTGTTTTTTATTTTGTACATTTCTAGTCCATATTTTAACATATTGGGCAAAGAGATGAACTGAATAGTGACAGTTGTTGTATGCAGATATTCAGTGTGTGTGTGTGTCGTCGACAAAGCTCCGTTTTATGGGTTAATGCTACGGTCCTATGTGTATATCGTTTCGGGAAAGGAAAGGAATCATTGTGGGTATAACTGAGCAAGTACAATTCATTTATCAAACGTGTGCCTATGTATTTCATGAGTGAATATAAAAAAAAATGTTATGATTAATTTACCAGTACTCGGCAGGGTCAGGCAAATTGATGCAGGATAATTGGGCACAGAGGGAATCCTTGGCAATTTGTGATTTCAGACTGTACTCAAGAAATTAGATGTCAGTGCAAATGTGAAATTGCTCCTCAATGTTCTCAAAGATTTCATGAAAATTTAAATATAAATCTTAAGTATTTCCAGCAAAGGGATTTTTCTCTTTTTGCCAACTTGAAATGAGCCCTGTACAAATGATCTGAATGAGGAAAAGGGTTGCAGAGAAATAAACAGCAGGCTATGCAAAGTAAAGATTGGGCTCCAAGGAGAATGTCTATCTCTTGGCAACAGTAAAGTCCTGTGGTTTCATTCCTTTTAAGAGAATTATTTGGAAATGATTTCATAATTTTCAGAAATATACACCTGTAATGCAGTGTACTGTATTTCTGTGACTTTGCTACATTTCCTATAACACACAGTTGATTTTCAAACCTTAATTTTACACAAAATTGCAGATCTTTCTTAAAAGGTACAAACACAGGTGCTTGAGCAACAGAAAACATTGATGTATAAAATTGCAGGCAGACAATGAATCTTTAAATACGGGACGACATCTCTCTTTTTACAGCAACTATCTCATGCATTATATCCACATTTTCAAACTGGTGAGTCTATTAGATTCGTGTGGCCAGTGAAGATTACAACTTAGCAATACTTAAATTCCTCCTTTCCCTAATGATATCATAATGGCATATTTAATGACCAGGAAAGCAGATTTGAAGCAGTCCAGAAAAAGGGTTTCCTTAAGTAAGACTGTTTGAAAAGTCTACAGGCACTTGACAAAGTCCTATCTTATTATAGTCATGAGTTTGAGATGGTTCATTCCCTCAATTGCACTGGACATCAAACTCCGTTGTACTAATTTGAGCTTTTTTCTTAAATGATAGAAATAATCTACATTCATAGAATGTAATTGAAAGACAGAACATACAGTGAGTATCATGATTAGAGCCGGATCAGAATTTCTAGGGACATTTTGAAGATAAGGAATTTATGCAGGATCAAGTTAAAATCATGAATGTTTTAAGTCTCCCTCCAAAAGTCTAGTTATATTTAAATGTTTGTGTTTATTCCACATGGACACACACGGGAAGAGAAATGCTAAACAAGACCATTTTTGGTAAGCATACTACATTCTGACACTGTGGAAAACGGCTTCATTTGTCCTCATTAAAAGCTTAAAAGGCCATGAATAAATCATCTTTAAAGAGGATACTTTTTTATTTTTTAAGCGAGGCCTTATGCAAAACACACTACAATAGACTAAATAAATATGCACTATAAAGTATTTTTTTTATTACACATGCCTTTCCTCCACTATCACATTTAGACAGCTGACATGCACCTCTGCATCAGACTCTACATTGGTTGCTGTTTTTGGTGGAAAAAATTGGACCTCTGAGAGGAGAGTTAATGCAATTAAATGAGGGTGGTGAGGCTCTCCCACTTTCTCTCTCTCTCTCGAATCAGTAAGCAAAGCAGATTCAAAACTTTAAAAAGGAGAGAAGAAAAGAGAAGAGGCGCATGCACAGGCCAATCCCTATGGTTTAATTATTTTAATTATCTTTCTTCTTTCAGCTTTCCTAAAAAAAAAAAGAGGCCATTAAAGGATGCCCGTTTGGGTTAATGTGATTAAAAAAACAAGATGGAGGGGAAGATGAAAGGCTGCAGATGTCAGAGCTAATCAGGGGAGTTAAAACTGCTATTTGTGAACTGGGACGGTTGTTAAAGTGGGTAGAAAGTGTTTTTTTCCTTCACTTCAAAACACCTATTTCCTCATTCTCTGTTAAAACTTCAGTCAAACAGAGAAGCTCTCTTCACTCTTCCCACAGCACACTGCCAGTGTATTGACTGACACAGTGCTTGATATTCTGGTGTGCTCTAGAACACTGAGTCTTGGCAGGAGGGACATGGGAAGATTGCTGAAAGATTGAGTTTTTCCCATAATGATACTGAGTTTTCATTTAAAAAAACAATTATATGGGCAAGTGAGTAATATTAGCTTAGTAATTAGCATCACTGAAATATATTACGTTTATGACAGCAGCATTATCAAATGGAGTGTACACCCCTTCATTCAAGTTCTCTCCAACTAATGAGTAAGTTTTCCAGGCTGTAATGTTGCCTCTGCAGCCAAGTTACATGTTTGGTTCAAGCCCACTACCAAGTTTTGTAGACATACTGTTCATCTAGTAATCAGAACATAAACATTGCTGTTATGCTGCATAATATTAGGTCTTACTAAAGATATTCTGTTTTGAGAGTTTGACATTTGTTATTGCCAGACTGAACACAAAACCAGCACAGGTGTTGAGCCACAGCACGGAGAGGAAAAAAACCCAAAGATCTACTTTCAAACTAAATCAAGCATAAGGAATGTCCTGTGTGTGTGTGTAGAGAGATGGATGGGAGCCCATGTAATATTAAAACGCCGTGTCTGGCAATGCCAACAGTGCCACTCCTTTCCACGGCTCCCGCCCTCCCTGCTTCCCGGCCATCGGCTCTTCCCTCAAGGTGACACTTCAAAGCAGGCACACAGACGTGGCAGGCCTTGCTGCCGGCATGGAGCCAGCCCCCACCCTTTGCCTTACTCCCTCCTGCCCCCCTCTATCCCCTCCTCTCCTCAAAGACGCAGCGCGTACACCCGCTGGGCCAGGTCAGCGCCAAGATCCACACCGATTGCCACTCGGGAGCCGCTGTCAAAAACTACCCACAACCTTAATTAATAACAGTCCATTCCTATTGCAAACACTTGGAATCTAGCTGCATTTTATGGGGGATGGTTTGTGGGATGGATACAAACCATAAGAATTTTGATGATTGGATTCTATAGAGAATGCATTATTCTCAGTGTTTCCATGGCCTACAGTATTTTACATGACTGTGCCTTTAGTTGTTCTCTTTGGGGTGTCCTCTGGATGATTGGAACATATTGGGTAGCAGCATCTAAGATTGAATAAAAGAATAAGGACTGCCCTCCTAGGCTTCTCTGTCTGACACAAGGAACTTCAGATTGTCATTGCATGCACACACACACACGCACACATACGCACACACACACTCACTCACCACTTTCTGCATCAGCTGGGCTTGGGCCTATAATCACCTCTCAAACCTGGAGGGAGAATTTTATGGAGCACACCATGATCGATATTTGACGATCCGTCCTCCCACATCAACCCCAAATAAAAGGAGAGAGCAGGAGACAAGGCAGTGGAGGGAGGTCGCGGGGAGGTCTGCCGCGGCCTGTTTGATGTTTGTGGAAGTGCTCATCAGTGTGTAGAGTGGGCCTCACCTCTGCTGTGAAGGAAACAGCAGGTCACTCCTGTCTCACCCCGCGCAGTGCACGGCTGATTGTCTCACTGTTGGGGCGTGTGGATTGGTTTTTCCACGACGAGAAGACATGCATCCTTACGGCAAGCTGGGCTCCAGTTTTAATAGGGCCTGGGCTCCAGCACCTTGGTTCTTGCTCAGACCTGCAGGTTGATGAGGGGGAGCTCGTACAGTTTTGGCTGCCTCCCTCCTCGTTGCCTGGAATCTGTATTTTCATTCACTGCATGTGGCGCAGCTACCTAGAAATTCTTATTTCATTTTACCTTTTTTAGGCTCCATTGAAAGGCTCAATGGAAATGGCGCTCATGTGAATCAATAGTCATAGTTAATAGTGTTATGACCTATAGAGGCTACCTTTTCACATGACAACCAAAAGGTTGGCCATGAGAACATTTACGGTAGTTAGGGCAGGATGTTGGACATTTAGACACCTTATGTTTAATTGGGTTGTAATATGTGTGGCAATATCAGCTCAGCTAATGGAGAACCTCCACCTGATAAGGACTCGATGTCCCAATTCCACAGCCATTCAGCCTATCAGGCTGCATTCTCGGCTCGTCCACTAGCTAGTGCACTGCAAACAAACTGGGGAGACTGTAGTAGGCCCAAATCATTGCAATTAGTACACTTACTGCACAGTTAGGGCTGGCATGACAGAGACAGATGCACCCCTGCGCTGCAGTGTCTTTTATACTAGGTCCATTTTAGCCAGCATGAACACTAAGGAAACTATTGACTTAATTAGCTTTTGGCATGGTCTGTTTGGAATGTATGCTGTGTTATAAGAAATAGTATACAGTATTTACAGCATCATTTCACACATGTTCTCTGTCATTATCTCACGTTAGGCGGCCTAACAAATCAGCCATGGCTTTTTAATAAACAGAGCATTACCCACAGACATCCATCCATCATTGGCACCCATGTTGAAGAAGAGACCTAAAGCACAGCCATTGATTCAATGGGCTCAGCCCATATCCGAGGGAATGAGGGGAGGCCATAGACTTATGATCAAGTGTGGTGACAAAGGGAGGAAGAGAGCATGCATATGTTAATCCTCTGGCTGAACGTTGATCAAAGGCTGGAACAAGCCTGGCCCTGCTGATTGCCTCGGGGCAAATGATGCTCCTCTCCTGCATTGGGATGGAGTGGAGGCAGACGAGGAGTAAACAGAATCAATACATGACGTTGGGGCCGCAGCACGGGTGAAGGTCAAAGGGGGAGGACGGCGGAGGCATGTGGCGAGGGCTGGAGACCCAGGGTAAGTTGACGGCCAATTTAAGGGAAGCTTCAACTTATGGAAGAGTTGGAGCTTTATTGGTCAGTTCATTGAGAAAAAATATATACAGTACCAGTCAAAAGTTTGGACAAACCTACTCATTCAAGGGATTTTCTATTTACTATTTTCTACATAGTAGAATAATAGTGAAGACATCAAAACTATGAAATAACACATATGGAATGATGTAGTAACCATAAGTGTTAAACTAAATCAAAATGATTTTTCAAAGTAGCCACCCTTTGTCTTGATGACAGCTTTGCACACTCTTGGCATTCTCTCAACCAGCTTCACCTGGAATGCTTTTCCAACAGTCTTGAAGGAGTTCCCTCATGTGCTGAGCACTTGCTGGCTGATTTTTCTTCACTCTGCGGTCCAGCTCATCCCAAATCATCTAAACTGGGTTGAGGTCGGGTGATGGTGGAGGCCAGGTGATGGAGGCCACTCCATCACTCTCCTTCTTGATCAAATAGCCTTTTCACAGCCTGAAGGTGTGTTTTGGATCATTGTACTGTTGAAAAACAAATGATAGTGGGACTAAGTACAAACCAGATATGATGACGTATTGCTGCAGAATGCTGTGGTAGCCATGCTGGTTAAGTCTGCCTTGAATTATAAATAAATCACAGACAATGTCACCAGCAAAGCACCCCCACACCCTCACACTTCCTCCTCCATGCTTCACAGTGGGAACCACACATGCGGAGATCATCCATTCACCTACTCTGCGTCTCACAAAGATATGTCGGTTGGAACCAAATATCAAACATTTGGACTCATCAGACCAAAGGACATATTTCCACCGGTCTAATGTCCATTGGTCCTGTTTCTTGGCCCAAGCAAACCTCTTCTTATTGGTGTCCTTTAGTAGTGGCTTCTTTGCAGCAATTCGACCACAAAGGCCTGATTCATGCAGTCTCCTCTGAACAGTTCATGTTGAGATGTGTCTGTTACTTGAACTCTGAAGCATTTGGGCAGCAATTTCTGAGGCTAACTCTAACAAACTTATCCTCTGCATCAGAGGTAACTCTGGGTCTTCCTTTCCTGTGGCGGTCCTCATGAGAGCCAGTGTCATCATATCGCTTGGTGGTTTTTGCGACTGCACTTGAACATAAAGTTCGTGAAATTTTCCGTATTGACTGACCATGTCTTAAAGTAATGATGGACTGTCATTTGTCTTTGCCTTTTTGAGCTTTTCTTGCCATAATATGGACTTGGTCTTTTACCAAGTAGGGCTATATTCTGTATACCACCCCTACCTGGTCACAACACAACTGATTGGCTCAAATGCAATAAGAAGGAAAGAAATTCCACAAATTAACTTAACAAGGCACGCCTGTTAATTGAAATGCATTCCAGGTGACTACCTCATGAAGCTGGTTGAGAGAATTCCAAGAGTGTGCAATGCTGTCATCAAGGCACGAGGTGGCTACTTTGAAGAATCTCAAATGTATTTTCATTTGTTTAACATTTTTTAGGTTACTACATGATTCCATATGTGATATTTCATAGTTTGATGTCTTCACTATTATTCTACAATGTAGTAAATAGTAAAAATATAGAAAAACCCTTGAATGAGTAGGTGTGTCCAAACTTTTGACTGGTACTGTAGCTATAACGACACAGGATGAGACCCAGATGCAGATGGTTCGAGTCTCAGAGATGTATTATATACAAGGGGTAGACAAATGGCAGGTCCAGGACAGGGAGAGATCAGTAATCCTAATAAGAGTCAGGCAGGCATAGAATGGCAGGCAGGCTCGGGGTCAGGGCAGGCAAAAACAGGTCAGACACAAACTAGAGAGAAGGAAAACCACGCTGGGACTACTTGACAAGACAAGAGACAAAGGGCCGTGAGAGAGGTTTAATTTTAGACACATGAAAAGTGGGATGTATATGCAGGGTGCAGGGAAACAAAAGGCAAATAGCAATGTGGCTAAGGATTTAGAGATAGGGAACAGGGCTGATAAAGCTGGGGGACAGTTTATGGGGCTCCACCCTGATGGGCAGATCCCGAGTGGAGAGCCATATCCTCTGCCCGAGAAAATCGCGGGGAGCCAGGGTCCGGTGGCGGTCCGCCTGTCACCGATACCTGTAGGTGGTCTTAAGAAGAGCGGACCGGGCTCTCTTCCACCTACACCGACAGCAGCGGACAAACTTCTGGGACGAGGGTGTGCTGACTTATTCATCTTGCTCGGGGAAGAGCGGAGGCTGGTAACTCAAGGAACACTTGAAGGGCGAGAGACCAGTGGCCGAGCAGGGAAGGGTGTTGCGGGCATACTTCACCTACACGAGTTGCTGGCTCCAGGTGGTGGGGTTGGCAGAGACGAGGCAATGACGAGTCGTCTCCAGGTTTTGATTGGCTCACTCCGACTAGACATTAGATTGGGGATGAAACCCAGAGGACGGAGACCATGTCAATCGGAATATCATGGATCCGGAAGATGTGCTCCATCATAAACTGGGCCATCTCCTTGGCTGAGGGCAACTTTGGAAGGGGAATGAAATGTGCGGCTTTGTAAAACCTATCCTTAACCGTAAGGATGGTGCTGTTGCCGTCTGATGTGGGGAGACAGTGACAAAGTCCAGGGATATACAGTGCCTTGCGAAAGTATTCGGCCCCCTTGAACTTTGTGACCTTTTGCCACATTTCAGGCTTCAAACATAAAGATATAAAACTGTATTTTTTTGTGAAGAATCAACAACAAGTGGGACACAATCATGAAGTGGAACGACATTTATTCGATATTTAAGTTAATAAGTTAATACTTTGTAGCGCCACCTTTTGCTGCGATTACAGCTGTAAGTCGCTTGGGGTATGTCTCTATCAGTTTTGCACATCGAGAGACTGAATTTTTTTCCCATTCCTCCTTGCAAAACAGCTCGAGCTCAGTGAGGTTGGATGGAGAGCATTTGTGAACAGAAGTTTTCAGTTCTTCCCACAGATTCTCGATTGGATTCAGGGCTGGACTTTGACTTGGCCATTCTAACACCTGGATATGTTTATTTTTGAACCATTCCATTGTAGATTTTGCTTTATGTTTTGGATCATTGTCTTGCTGGAAGACAAATCTCCGTCCCAGTCTCAGGTCTTTTGCAGACTCCATCAGGTTCTTCCAGAATGGTCCTGTATTTGGCTCCATCCATCTTCCCATCAATTTTAACCATCTTCCCTGTCCCTGCTGAAGAAAAGCAGGCCCAAACCATGATGCTGCCACCACCATGTTTGACAGTGGTGTTCAGGGTGATGAGCTGTGTTGCTTTTACGCCAAACATAACGTTTTGCATTGTTGCCAAAAAGTTCAATTTTGGTTTCATCTGACTAGAGCACCTTCTTCCACATGTTTGGTGTGTCTCCCAGGTGGCTTGTGGCAAACAAACTTTAAACGACGCTTGTTATGGATATCTTTAGGAAATGGCTTTCTTCTTGCCACTCTTCCATAAAGGCCAGATTTGTGCAATATACAACTGATTGTTGTCCTATGGACAGAGTCTCCCACCTCAGCTGTAGATCTCTGCAGTTCATCCAGAGTGATCATGGGCCTCTTGGCTGCATCTCTGATCAGTCTTCTCCTTGTATGGCCTGAAAGTTTAGAGGGACGGCCAGGTCTTGGTAGATTTGCAGTGGTCTGATACTCCTTCCATTTCAATATTATCGCTTGCACAGTGCTCCTTGGGATGTTCACAACAGTATCTCGGACCTGCCTGGTGCGTTCCTTGTTCTTCATGATGCTCTCTGCGCTTTTAACGGACCTCTGAGACTATCACAGTGCAGGTGCATTTATACAGAGACTTGATTACACACAGGTGGATTGTATTTATCATCATTAGTCATTTAGGTCAACATTGGATCATTCAGAGATCCTAACTGAACTTCTGGAGAGAGTTTGCTGCACTGAAAGTAAAGGGGCTTAATAATTTTGCATGCCCAATTTTTCAGTTTTTGATTTGTTAAAAAAGTTTGAAATATCCAATAAATGTCGTTCCACTTCATGATTGTGTCCCACTTGTTGTTGATTCTTCACAAAAAAATACAGTTTTATATCTTTATGTTTGAAGCCTGAAATGTGGCAAAAGGTCACAAAGTTCAAGGGGGCCGAATACTTTCGCAAGGCACTGTATGGGACTGGGGCGGTGAGAAGCAGGGAGTGGTTGAGGCCAGCTGGAGCTTGCCGCTGAGTCTTATTCTGTGTGCACACACTGCAGGTGGCGACAAATTCAGAGACATCAGGAACCATGGTGGGCCACCAAAAGCGTTGTCGGATGAAAGTCAGGGTAGGATGGGAGCTGGGATGACAGGTAAGTTTAGTGGACTGATCCCATTGATCCTTATGGTCAGGGCTATGAGGGGGTTGAGGTCCATAGGTAACTCCCGAGCTGCGAGCTCGCCTTTAATTCTCTCTGATAATCCATGAAGGAAGGTGTCTATCAGGAACTCCATGTTCCAGGCACACGTGCGAAAGTCTACTGCGCAGCCTGCCACACTATGGAATTCTTGACATAGTTGAAGTAGCTTCCGAGCCACA
Source organism: Oncorhynchus nerka (assembly GCF_034236695.1). NCBI lineage: Eukaryota > Metazoa > Chordata > Actinopteri > Salmoniformes > Salmonidae > Oncorhynchus > Oncorhynchus nerka. The sequence continues at coordinate 37,512,623 of NC_088399.1, forward strand.
CCTCTCCCAGACACCGGAGAATCGAACACCTTTCTCACCTCCGATACGAATTCATCCAGATGAATGCAAATGGTGGATTGTTGCTCCCACTTCACCATAGCCCAAGCGAGAGCCCTTCCAGACATTAAATCAAATGTATTTATATAGCCCTTCGTACATCAGCTGATATCTCAAAGTGCTGTACAGAAACCCAGCCTAAAACCCCAAACAGCAAGCAATGCAGGTGTAGAAGCACGGTGGCTAGGAAAAACTCCCTAGAAAGGCCAAAACCTAGGAAGAAACCTAGAGAGGAACCAGGCTATGTGGGGTGGCCAGTCCTCTTCTGACTGAGCCGGGTGGAGATTATAACAGAACATGGCCAAGATGTTCATAAATGACCAGCATGGTCCAATAATAATCACAGGCAGAACAGTTGAAAATGGAGCAGCAGCACGGCCAGGTGGACTGGGGACAGCAAGGAGTCATCATGTCAGGTAGTCCTGAGGCATGGTCCTATGGCTCAGGTCCTCCGAGAGAGAGAAAGAAAGAGAGAATTAGAGAGAGCATACTTAAATTCACACAGGACACCGGATAGGACAGAAGAAGTACTCCAGATATAACAAACTGACCCTAGCCTCCCGACACATAAACTACTGCAGCATAAATACTGGAGGCTGAGACTGGAGGAGTCAGGAGACACTGTGGCCCCATCCGATGACACCCCCGGACAGGGCCAAACAGAACATCATCGTTATGAGATAAGCTGTCTACGAACGATCTGAAGGAAACGGAGAGGGCTGCAGCTCAAAGATGAGGGAGAACTGGGAGAGAAACGCCAAGGCAGGTTCCAGGATCCCCAACGTAGTGCTCTGGAGGAGGTAAGCGGGGTTCTCGGGAAGCTAAGGAAAAGCACCGCTGATTGCGGGGTTACTGAGCATCCGGGAGGTTTCCGTTGTGGCTTGCTGCCCGATAGATAGTCCGTGGAACTGCTCCAGTAATAAGTTGAAACCCTGGTCATGGCATTCCACCAGTGTATAGAGTCCTTCCATCAGGTTCTGAAGTAGCGCTTTGTGTCTTCCAATGGTGGCTCCTTGCAGGCAGACTGCATTGCAGAGATGGTCCTAGTCTGATGGGCCAGTTGGTACTATAAAGACACAGGATGAGACCCAGATGCAGATGGTTTGAGTCTCAGAGATGTATTATATACAAGGGGCAGGCAAATGACAGGTCCAGGACAGGGAGAGAACAGTGATCTTTAAAAAAGTCAGGCAGGCGTAGAATGGCAGGCAGGCTCGGGGTCAGGGCAGGCAAAAACAGGTCAGAACCGGAAAGACTAGAACACAAACTAGAGAGAAGGAAAAACACGCTGGGACGACTTGACAAGACAAACTGGCAACAGACAGATATAAATACACAGGTATAATGGGGAAATAGGAGACACCTGGTGGTGGGTGGAGACAAGCACAAGACAGGTGACAGATCAAGTTGTGACAATAACCTCATGATTGTTATTTTATTGTTGCTCTTAAATTTGTTTTACTTTAGTTTATTTTTCTTAAAACTGCATTGTTGGTTAAGGGCTTGTAAGTAAGCATTTCACTGTTGTATTCAGCGCATATGACAAATAACATTTGATTTGGCAAACACTGTACGGGGCCCATTTATTCATTGTCTGTTTTTTGTTGCATTCTTCTGTGGACTGACCTTAAGTATTCCCTCCAGACTAATACCTCTGGTCTCTTCAATGGCAGACTGCTCAGGGAGTAAGGAAGGTTTTGTAGTCCACCCCCCAATGTTGTACCTGAAACCACAGTAAAGGCGTGATGGATATAAGTTCTGTCAGTAGCACTCGTCTGTCGTCAAGAATAATCATCATCCGTCTGGCGTCTAACGCTCACTGTTTAGAGAATTAGCTGTCATTTAATTTTACCCATGTTGCTTTTTGTGGTTACATAATGAAATCAGGGCATCGTTCTCACAGAGTTAAATAATTAAGACAAAGACGATTTACCCCTAAGCTTGGCATCTTTTGACTTTTTCTACTTTTGAAGAAGATTGCTTTGTTTTTACTTATTTTGTTTAGTCTGGTAATGATGCTATCGCCTCAGGATATGAACTTGATAGGAGGTATCCTTTTATTTAATTTTAAATTGTTTATCTACATAATGACATGGAGCTCCCACAGAATGATTCTCTGATGTCTCTTTGTACCTGGCAATCACAACAGGCAACTCTCAGCGCAATGGCTACATTTTCCCTGTTCTCACCCTATCAGAGCAGAGGTCAGTCTGTCAGACCCCACCTCTCCTCCCTTTCTTATCACACACCGAGGGAGAGACACATTGAAGGAGAGATGGACACACCATTGATTGTCTAGCTTTTTGTCATTATCACATTAAATCAACCTTACAGTACTTACGGAATCTAAGAGATGTTCAGCTCAGAGAATTGACTGATTGAGTAAAGGCATGAAACTTCAGACAGACATGAGTAGTGAGGAGAATTTACAATAGCCTACATTGCGTTAAATGTAACTGACTAACCCTCCTTTCTGACAAGCAGCCTAGTCATTAGTTAATCCCCAAGATGTTGTCAGAAACCTGCTATTTATTGTGGCGCTGCTTGCCGCTAGCCCCTACAGCTGGCCTCTGGTTATTTCATGTACATTTTTCCAAATGAAGTGAATGGGAAATAGAAACAGCCTCGGACTAATTGTGACTGATAAAAAATGCATGGGGTGATGGATTGACTTGCTTTGCGCTTGCTACCTCCGTGGTGCGAAAGTTATCTCTCATTACCCACACTGTGATAATGTGCTGTAGCCCCTTCCCCAGCTACTGTATACTGTATGTTGCTGTATCTAATAAAGGTTGCTGCCCACAATACACACACACTGGCACTTGTGCACCATTTGTGCTGGTTTGTTATTGAGGAGAAAGAAAGTAAGGGACTAATTCTCTCTCTCTCTCTGGGGTTTGATGCTTGTCTTGATAGTTAAGAATCACTGCATATGAAGTATGAATGTTTTATTCATGGTTCATGGTGAAATGTAATATATATACAAATGTGTACGCATATAGCCTCCTACTGTATGTCAAGCTTTCCTAATTATACCACCTCTGAAACAATGTTTTTTGACAGACAACCACCATGCTTTCCACCATGACTTTACTAATGAGCATTGTGCTCTGTCCTCTTGTTGGTATGTTACCTCATCTGTGCAAATGCTAGACCTCTGTCCTCCTCCTATCCCTCTCCTCTGTGTCAGAAGAACAAGCCCTTATTTATTCTGTCATGGAAAACAGCTGTTCGGAGTCAGGGCTCCATTGTGTGGCAAAATAAATGGTAATGAGGACAACACAACGGCTGTCTCTGCGTGCACCGCGGAGGGCCACAACTCCACCAGACAAGTACCGAAAACAAAACGTACGGAAACAGGCGAGGAGGATGAAGGACGGTGTTGTGGCATAGCTGTATGTGCTATGTCATTTCATCCAGCTCTCTGCTGCAGTAGGAGTCTGTGGAGGAGCGATGGAGGGATGGAGGGATGGAGGGAAGAGAAGGGAAGGGGGGATATTTGGCTGGTCTCTCTGGCTCGGACCTTTGGGGAAAGGTCAGTCAAGCAGGTTTGCCCTTCATGCCCATTGAGCAGCCTGACCAGGCCTTCCCAAACTTTCAGGATTAGATACAGTAGCCTACTTTCCTCTGTAAACAAGTGAGTTCAGAGCCTAAGTACTCCCATCATGAGTCCAGAAATGGTAGCCACAAAATATAAACTGAATCACGTAGCATGATTTAGTTCGGATTTAGGCTACAAAAGTGGTGTACATGTTGGGAACTCTGTAGAAGAAACAAAACCTCACTCCAGACCAGTCTTGTGGTTATTTTTGAGCAGCGTTGGGTAGGTTACTTTCTAAATGTGATTGGTTACAGTTACTAGTTACCTGTCCACAATTGTAATCAGTAACGTAACTTTGGTATCCCAAACTCATTAATGTAATTTGATTACTTTCCGTTACTTTTGGATTACTTTCCCCTTAAGAAGACGACAAAAAGGATCCATCAATCTCATTTGTTTTTTTTTAACATACTGGTCTCTGACTCATGGTCAGACTCGCTCTGGTAGAGTAAACTTAGACTTGTCCCTTTTTTAATGCTGAATTTAATGTCATTGAGAAAACAGAAATGTATGTGTGTCATAATGTATTTTTTACTGCAAACATCCTTTTTGAATTTAAAAGTAAACCAATAAGTGATCATCTAGTTTTTCAAAAGTATCTGTAATCTGACTACAATATTTTTGCTGATAACATAATTGATTATCAGTTACTCCCAACCCTGCTGTTGAGAATAAATACCCCCCTACGAGGGGTCGGCTCCTGCTCATCCCAGTAAGAGCTTTTCTCTGTCCTGGCCCCCAAATAGTGAAACAACTTTTCCCCTAACGTCCGACTGCGGCTTTATTGAGAAAAATGTTTTACTTAGGTGAGAGTGGGGAAAGTCGTGCCGAAGGGTTAGTTGAGCCACCCCTTGTTTCTAGGAAACCATACTTTTTTTCTAGGAAATCATGAGCTCCCAAGTGGCACAGCAGTCTAAGGCACTGTATCTCAGTGCTAGAGGTGTCACTACAGACCCTGGTTTGATTCCAGGCTGTATCACAACCAGCTGTGATTGGGAGTCCCATAGGGCGGCGCTCAATTGGCCCATTGTCGTCCGGGTTAGGGTTTGACCAGGGTAAGCCTTCATTGTAAATAAGAATTTGTTCTTAACTGACTTGCCAAGTAAAATAAAATAAAATAAATATCATAGGAAGAGGTAGTCATTTCATGGAGTCTGTGAAGCAAGAAACCACATGGAAAAAGTGGTAAGCAATTTAGGTCCAAAAAACGGATTTTCACAAAGTCAAATTAATTCATAGTATAGGTTTCATGATACTTGTATCTAAAACAAAGCAGATAGTTTTAAGACATCAGTTGTGGTCTCTATAAGCTACAATATGAGGTCCTGAACCTAGCTTGAAAGTGCATCCTTGTAGCTGTGTTGGCTAATAAATTCAAAATGGTTGCTTTTGGGTAAATTGTGCAATTTGTCCAGGGCCAAGTTGAGCCAAGGGCTCAACATGCCCCATACAAATGATGATACATTTTGTCAGTTTTATGCATAATATGCATAGTATTTTTGTAATTTGTCAAGCATTTGAACTCAAGATTGTGCATTTTTATTATTACAGAGCAGACATCATCATGCCCTGTGTATACAAATGGAAGCAGGGGTCTAGCCCACCTTGAGGTTCTTGACAGAGCAGCCAAGGAAGTGAGAGAAAGGAAGTAGTCCATTTGAGCAGCAGCAAGGGATGAACAAAAAAAAAAAGAGCTATGAAGAGCGATGTGCGAAAGAGCTATGAAACTTAACCCTAACCCCTAGCCTAGCTAAGATTAGCCACCTAGGTAACATTAGCCACAACAAAGTTGAATTCGTAACATATCATACGTATTACAAATTGGTAACATATTGTTGGGGAGGCCGGGGTTGGTTGTCTCAGTAATTATTACTCAAAATCCAGCATCATAATCTAGCATCATAATCAGAGTTAGGGGGTGGTTGGGGATGGTTGTCACATTGATGTTGGGGTTACTTGTCACAATCTGTCAACCTTCCCCATTGTAACAATGTACCCAGTAAGCTAAATTATGTTGACGTTGAAAAGATGTCTATGTTTCACAAGTTTGGACAGCACAGTACAGTACAGCACAGTACAGTCCAGTAGAGTAATTCAGCAGAGTGCAGTGCCCCTGGACAAATAGTATAGTATATTCAAATAAAGTACAGTAGAGCAAAGTAGAGTATGGTACAGTTGAGTTTAATTCAGTAGAGTACAGTATATTCAAGTACAGTAGAGCAAAGTAGAGTACAGTATAGTATAGTCGAGTTGAGTTGAGTTTAATTCGGTAGAATACAGTAGGATACAATACAGTACATTATACTGTATTCTATACTACTGTGCTGTACTCTATACTGTACTGTACTGAGATATACGTTACTTTACTTTACTGCAGTACTGTACTGTACACTGCAGTGGTCTACTGTATACTATGCTGTCCAAATGTATAAAAAATAGACGTCTCTGATTGGTTCAGATTTGGTCCAGTCTGAACCTGCTTGTCAAATCTGTGAGTCATACGACTCCAACTGAGAGTGAACAACATTCACACACACACACACACACACACACACACACACACACACACACACACACACACACACACACACACACACACACACACACACACCAGTTCCTCTTTGAAAAAGCCTTTCTTGTTCAAAAATAACATTTGTTAACACAAATGTTTACAGCTTTACTTTTTCCACTTTCACTTTTATTTTCATCCAAATATCAGATGGTTACTGTTGTTTGTTTTAGAATTCATATAACGATTTGAGTGGAGTAAGAACTACAACGTCAAAGCACATATTCAACAACTATATGTTGAAATTTTTTTAAAGTGCTTTTTTGAATTATGTTCGATATAAATACTGTTCAATAATTGAAGGCTTTACATTTTCTAATACTTAGTAAATTGTAAATTGCTTCAATTGTTGCTGAAAAACAAACATCAGACACTGTGACAACCAACCCCATACTGTGAGACAATCATTCCCAGGATGGGGCTGGTTGTCACAAGTGGACAGAGTGTGTTTAATGGCTTTTACCTCCATGTTGGTAGAAGATATGAGGATAAAATGGGTCCTCATTTCAATCCAAGACCTTATTTTTTCTCCTAATATTGAAACTAGTTTTATAAGATATACTGGTGTGGAGAAATACATTAATTAGTCGAAAGTGTGACCACCAACCCCGGTCTCCCCTACAAATTGCAATTCGTAACATATCATACAATTTACAATTTACAATTTGTAACATATCATACAATTTACAATTTACAATTTGTAACAAGCATATGAAACGTAACATACTAAATGGAGGAAGACAGATGTACATTTACATCTATCCCTGAGTCCAGGTTAAATTGGCACATCAAAAGGTGGCTCAACTTACCCTGTCCCTATGCTCAATTTACTCCATTCCTGGGATAAGCTATATTTTCAAAACTTTTATGTTTACATGAATTATGATTATTTCCAGGGACACACTTCCTGAAATATATTTAGATATCTTTGTTAGAAAAAATACTATATTTCCTTGATTTAGTGATGCTGAATGTAAAAAATGTCTCAACATACCTTCTATGACTGTGATCTGTGGTTGTCCCACCTAGCTACCATAAGATGAATGCACTAACTGTAAGTCGCTATGGATGAGAGAGTCTGCTAAATGATTCAAATGTCATGTAAAAATGAGATGTGACCATTTCAGAAGGGAGTGTTGATGCATTTGCCTGCATTTATTGTAAGTGACATTTTAATGTTGTAGGCCCATGCTGTGTCTCGTGTAAAGATGCAACATGCTTCACCTGGTGTTAACACTAGTGGAATCGTTGACGTCAACCACTACTTTTAACAGAGCTCTTTGATGACTCATTGACAGCGGGGAAATGCCAGTGTTGCACAGGGCAGATCATAGTGAACTCGCTCTCAGCTCTGGGGCTGCCAACAAGGACAGACCGTGATGACGAAACAGTCCTGGTGTTAATGGATGTGAGAGCCACTCTGACCCTCTTCAAAGAGGAGTATCTTTGTCTCCATTAAAGGGTGGCCTTTCTGTGTGCCGGTGGATCAGTGTTGGCTCTGTGCCACAGGGAATGCTGAGACAAAGGCCCTGAGTACGTCTATCTCTGCTCCGCCACCTCTATGTCCCCAGTCTCCCCACAGCCCAGCTCTGTGACAGGATCCCCACCACCTCTATGTCCCCACAGCGCAGCTCCGTGACAGGATCCCCACCACCTCTGTGTCCCCACAGCGCAGCTCCGCGACAGGACCCCTACCCTCAGGGAGCGCCCACGGAGGACAAGGCTTTTGTAATAAAAAAAAACACACAGATAATGATTAGTGCCGGGGTGACTAATTACCTAATTGTACTGTCAAAGAGGGTAGAGGGACGGGGGCCTTGCTGGAGGGCCGGGAGGGGTGTGTGTGACAGGACTGGGGGGTCTCCCCCTCTCCTTTCTCTCTCTCTCTCTAGAATTGGCTAGAGGTGGGTGGGTGGTGACACAGTCTCTCTCTCTCTCCCTGCGGCCTTTCCCCAACCTGCTGTTCAGGTCCCAATGACATCTGCTCTGCACTCGGCGTGTCTTCCCCCCCTCCCTCCCCCTTCGGAGGCCGGTGTCCCGCACTCACCTCCCTGTACAGATGTTGCAGTCCCTGGGTCCTGACCGCATGGCGCGGAGAGCGTCAGGCCTGTTTGATGTGTGATGAAACGGAATGGAGCGAGCCGCTCAGGGGCTCAGGGAGATGTGTTGGGGTGTGTGTGTGTGTGTGTGTGTGTGTGGGGGGGGGGGGGGGTTGGGAACAGTGCAGTATGGACTGGGGTACAGGGAGATGTAGAGAGGATAGTAAAACTGGCTCATTACAATACCAATCCGACACCAGGCTTAGGGCTCAGGGCTGGGACATCCCTGCACTGCAGGTCAGGATCCTGGGTCCTCCTGGAGAAGAGGAGAGAGAGGTGTGAGGAGGAGAGGAGCTGGCCACCACTCTACTCTCTCTGTCCATCTCTCACTGTCTGTCTCTCCGCAGTCATTTCTCTTCCATCTCTCTCCACTCTTTCTCCATTCTCTACAACTCTTCTATCGCTGCGTACAGTATCTCCACTGGTTCCCCATGCAGCATGTTAATGATTGTTGAGGAAGCAAGCAAGGAAAATAATGATGTTAATGATGATGATTACCATTTAGCGCGGGCAGTGCCATTGCACACTAAAAAGTTGGATATAGGAGGAAGTGGGTAAAGCGTTAGCAGGGGATCAGGTGAAACGATGGATAGGTAGGTTAGCAGTTAAAGATCAAAGTGAAAAACAAAGGCAGATTTCAAACGGCCCGGAGAGCTTGGCAACAACCCGCAGCTCCTCTGATAATACTTAGATCTATAAATGTTTCCTTTTTTTATTTATTTATTTCCTTATTTATTTTTAAAATTATTCATCGCCATAATAATTTGGGCCTAACAAGCACTTGAGGGAGCCGGTTTCCTTTTGCATCTTTCTCCCCCATTTCTCTATTTCCCACTCCATGTTGCAGGGAGCTTGGGGATTTGGGGGCACTATTAGAGAGAATTTCTTTTATTTGCTGCTAATGAATGATATGCATGCTATTTTCTTTTTTCTTGTGAAGTTTGTGGGGGTAACTGCAAAGGATTTGGGGCAGGAGCTAGAGAATTAGACTCTTTTTCAAGGTTTTGTTTAACCCTCTTCCTGCCTTTCCTGCGAGTGCTCAATGTTGTTATCATCACTTTTTTTTATTACTTTATATTCTTTATTTTGACGTGGGTAATATGTTACAGTTTGTCATTATTTTATCTTCATGTTTTTCAATATTATTATTGGAGTTGTAAATAATTCTGAGATATTAAACACACGGGTCTTCAAGAGGAGGACATTATTTGTCACTATATACTACATCACTATATACTACATCACTATATACTACATCACTATATATACTACATCACTACATACTACATCACTATATACTACATCCCTATATACTACATCCCTATATACTACATTCCTATATACTACATCACTATATACTACATCACTGTATACTACATCACTGTATACTACATCACTGTATACTGCATACTACATCACTACATACTACATCACTATATACTACATCACTATATACTACATCACTACATACTACATCACTATATACTACATCACTGTATACTACATCACTATATACTACATCACTATATACTACATCACTGTATACTACATCACTGTATACTACATCACTATATACTGCATACTACATCACTATATACTACATCACTATATACTACATCACTATATACTACATCACTACATACTACATCACTATATACTACATCACTGTATACTACATCACTGTATACTACATCACTGTATACTACATCACTATATACTACATCACTATATACTACATCACTATATGCTACATCACTATATGCTACATCACTATATACTACATTGGAGGTATTTGATTACAGTCTAATGAGATAAATAAGCCATTTGAAGTGACTTGTTAAATAATTGATCTATTTAATTGCTTCCAATTATCTGTACCAGTGTGTAGCAGCCCTAACCAAGCAATACTACCCTACATGCATAGTATCATTCTATAGTGTGATTAGTATGATTATAGTATCATTCTATAGTGTGATTAGTATGATTATAGTATCATTCTGTAGTGTGATTAGTATGATTATAGTATCATTCTATACCGTGATTAGTATGATTATAGTATCATTCTATAGTGTGATTAGTATGATTATAGTATCATTCTATAGTGTGATTAGTATCATTCTATAGTGTGATTAGTATGATTATAGTATCATTCTATAGTGTCATTAGTATCATTCTATAGTGTGATTAGTATCATTCTATAGTGTGATTAGTATCATTCTATAGTGTGATTAGTATGATTATAGTATCATTCTATAGTGTGATTAGTATGATTATAGTATCATTCTATAGTGTGATTAGTATGATTATAGTATCATTCTGTAGTGTGATTAGTATGATTATAGTATCATTCTATAGTGTGATTAGTATGATTATAGTATCATTCTGTAGTGTGATTAGTATAATTATAGTATCATTCTGTAGTGTGATTAGTATGATTATAGTATCATTCTATACCGTGATTAGTATGATTATAGTATCATTCTATAGTGTGATTAGTATGATTATAGTATCATTCTATAGTGTCATTAGTATCATTCTATAGTGTGATTAGTATCATTCTATAGTGTGATTAGTATCATTCTAGTGTAGTGATTATAGTATCATTCTATAGTGTGATTAGTATGATTATAGTATCATTCTATAGTGTGATTAGTATATGATTATAGTATCATTCTATAGTGTGATTAGTATGATTATAGTATCATTCTATAGTGTGATTAGTATGATTATAGTATCATTCTATAGTGTGTGTGATTTGTATCATTCTATATTGATTAGTATGATTATAGTATCATTCTGTAGTGTGATTAGTATAATTATAGTATCATTCTGTAGTGTGATTAGTATGATTATAGTATCATTCTAGTATCATTCTATAGTGTGATTAGTATGATTAGTATGATTATAGTATCATTCTATAGTGTGATTAGTATGATTATAGTATCATTCTATAGTGTGATTAGTATCATTCTATAGTGTGATTAGTATGATTATAGTATCATTCTATAGTGTCATTAGTATCATTCTATAGTGTGATTTAGTATCATTCTATAGTGTGATTAGTATCATTCTATAGTGTGATTTAGATTATGTATCATTCTATAGTGTGATTAGTATGATTATAGTATCATTCTATAGTGTGATTAGTATGATTATAGTATCATTCTGTAGATTGTATGATTAGTAGTGTGATTATAGTATCATTCTATTAGTATGATTATGATTAATATGATTATAGTATCATTCTATAGTGTGATTTAATTATGATTATAGTATCATTCTATAGTGTGATTAGTATGATTATAGTATCATTCTGTAGTGTGATTAGTATGATTATAGTATCATTCTATAGTGTGCGTATGATTATAGTATCATTCTATAGTGATTATAGTATGATTAGTATGATTATAGTATTATTCTATAGTGTGATTAATATGATTATAGTATCATTCTATAGTGTGATTAGTATGATTATAGTATCATTCTATAGTGTGATTAGTATGATTATAGTATCATTCTATAGTGTGATTAGTATGATTATAGTATCATTCTGTAGTGTGATTAGTATGATTATAGTATCATTCTATAGTGTGATTAGTATAATTATAGTATCATTCTATAGTGTGATTAATATGATTATAGTATCATTCTATAGTGTGATTAGTATGATTATAGTATCATTCTGTAGTGTGATTAGTATGATTATAGTATCATTCTATAGTGTGATTGTGATTAGTATCATTCTATAGTGTGATTAGTATGATTATAGTATCATTCTGTAGTGTGATTAGTATGATTATAGTATCATTCTATAGTGTGATTGGTATGATTATAGTATCATTCTATAGTGTGATTAGTATCATTCTATAGTGTGATTAGTATGATTATAGTATCATTCTATAGTGTGATTAGTATGATTATAGTATCATTCTGTAGTGTGATTAGTATGATTATAGTATCATTGATTAGTATGATTAGTATCATTGATTATTTAGTATCATTCTATACCGTGATTAGTATGATTATAGTATCATTCTATAGTGTGATTAGTATCATTCTATAGTGTGATTAGTATGATTATAGTATCATTCTGTAGTGTGATTAGTATGATTATAGTATCATTCTATAGTGTGATTAGTATAATTATAGTAGCATTCTATAGTGTGATTAATATGATTATAGTATCATTCTATAGTGTGATTAGTATGATTATAGTATCATTCTGTAGTGTGATTAGTATGATTATAGTATCATTCTATAGTGTGATTAGTATCATTCTATAGTGTGATTAGTATGATTATAGTATCATTCTGTAGTGTGATTAGTATGATTATAGTATCATTCTATAGTGTGATTGGTATGATTATAGTATCATTCTATAGTGTGATTAGTATCATTCTATAGTGTGATTAGTATGATTATAGTATCATTCTATAGTGTGATTAGTATGATTATAGTATCATTCTGTAGTGTGATTAGTATGATTATAGTATCATTCTAGTATCATTCTATAGTGTGATTAGTATGATTATAGTATCATTCTTAGTGTATTGATTATAGTATCATTCTATAGTGTGATTAGTATCATGATTATAGTATCATTCTATAGTGTGATTAGTATGATTATAGTATCATTCTATAGTGTGATTAGTATGATTATAGTATCATTCTATAGTGTGATTAGTATCATTCTATAGTGTGATTAGTATGATTATAGTATCATTCTATAGTGTCATTAGTATCATTCTATAGTGTGATTAGTATCATTCTATAGTGTGATTAGTATCATTCTATAGTGTGATTAGTATGATTATAGTATTATTCTATAGTGTGATTAATATGATTATAGTATCATTCTATAGTGTGATTAGTATGATTATAGTATCATTCTATAGTGTGATTAGTATCATTCTATAGTGTGATTAGTATGATTATAGTATTATTCTATAGTGTGATTAATATGATTATAGTATCATTCTATAGTGTGATTAGTATGATTATAGTATCATTCTATAGTGTGATTAGTATCATTCTATAGTGTGATTAGTATGATTATAGTATTATTCTATAGTGTGATTAATATCATTCTGTAGTGTGATTAGTATGATTATAGTAGCATTCTATAGTGTGATTAGTATCATTCTGTAGTGTGATTAGTATGATTATAGTATCATTCTATAGTGTGATTAGTATCATTCTATAGTGTGATTAGTATGATTATAGTATTATTCTATAGTGTGATTAGTATGATTATAGTATCATTCTATAGTGTGATTAGTATCATTATAGTATCATTCTATAGTGTGATTAATATGATTATAGTATCATTCTATAGTGTGATTAGTATGATTATAGTATCATTCTGTAGTGTGATTAGTATGATTATAGTATCATTCTATAGTGTGATTAGTATGATTATAGTATCATTCTATAGTGTGATTAGTATCATTCTATAGTGTGATTAGTATGATTATAGTATCATTCTGTAGTGTGATTAGTATGATTATAGTATCATTCTATAGTGTGATTGGTATGATTATAGTATCATTCTATAGTGTGATTAGTATCATTCTATAGTGTGATTAGTATGATTATAGTATCATTCTATAGTGTGATTAGTATCATTCTATAGTGTGATTAGTATGATTATAGTATCATTCTATAGTGTGATTAGTATGATTATAGTATCATTCTGTAGTGTGATTAGTATGATTATAGTATCATTCTATAGTGTGATTAGTATAATTATAGTATCATTCTATAGTGTGATTAATATGATTATAGTATCATTCTATAGTGTGATTATGATTATGTATCATTCTATATTATTAGTATCATTCTATAGTGTGATTAGTATGATTATAGTATCATTCTGTAGTGTGATTAGTATGATTATAGTATCATTCTATAGTGTGATTAGTATCATTCTATAGTGTGATTAGTATGATTATATAGTATTATTCTATAGTGTGATTAATATGATTATAGTATCATTCTATAGTGTGATTAGTATGATTATAGTATCATTCTATAGTGTGATTAGTATGATTATAGTATCATTCTATAGTGTGATTAGTATGATTATAGTATCATTCTGTAGTGTGATTAGTATGATTATAGTATCATTCTATAGTGTGATTAGTATAATTATAGTATCATTCTATAGTGTGATTAATATGATTATAGTATCATTCTATAGTGTGATTAGTATGATTATAGTATCATTCTGTAGTGTGATTAGTATGATTATAGTATCATTCTATAGTGTGATTAGTATCATTCTATAGTGTGATTAGTATGATTATAGTATCATTCTGTAGTGTGATTAGTATGATTATAGTATCATTCTATAGTGTGATTGGTATGATTATAGTATCATTCTATAGTGTGATTAGTATCATTCTATAGTGTGATTAGTATGATTATAGTATCATTCTATAGTGTGATTAGTATCATTCTATAGTGTGATTAGTATCATTCTATAGTGTGATTAGTATCATTCTATAGTGTGATTAGTATGATTATAGTATCATTCTATAGTGTGATTAGCATGATTATAGTATCATTCTGTAGTGTGATTAGTATGATTATAGTATCATTCTATAGTACATTGAGTGGTCTTATTCTCACTAACGTTTGAGACATTTAGTCTGACTCTCAATAGACACTCTGCTCTGCAGGAGATAAAATCACAATAATCTCTCACATGGTCATCCCCTGTGTCTACTGTGTCTCTCTCATTACTACCAACAAAAACCACAGCTATAGCAACAACACACACACACACCACCACATAAAGTATTTTGGCTGCGGTGGACGCATGCAGCAGCAGCAAATTCCAAATGTTAAAACAGCAACAGACATCAGTGGTTGGACGTAAACATGGCCCCGTAATGACCTCCCAGCTGAATAGAGAGTGCTGCTCCCGTGGTGTCCCTCCACTGTGATATGTGTGGATCTGGACCCCGGGCCCTAACTTTGAAGTTTCCTCCCTGCCATCTCTGTGTAAATAGGGTGCTTTAGTGAGAGAGTGAGAGCTGGAGAGGCAGCATTGTCTCCCTTTGGAACACTCTGCAGGAGAGCTGTGTAATGAATGTTTGAGCAGCGTTGATAAAGCTGCATTTCCCCCCTGCTGAGAGTCATACCAGAGGCTCCACACACAGACCCAGGGCTCGGTCAGGAGGAGAAAACTGGGTCTGCCCGCCCTGATCTGCACCTCCTAGGGTTGTAGGGGTGGAGAGGTTAGAGGGCAGCAGTGTACAAGTCCAAAACTGACATGGTAGTGGACTTCATAAATGTGTGTGTGTGTGTGTGTGTGTGTGTGTGTGTGTGTGTGTGTGTGTGTGTGTGTGTGTGTGTGTGTGTGTGTGTGTGTGTGTGTGTAAATACACGACTATTGGGCTGACCACACACATAAATGCTATACTTTAAACATGCAATCGAGTTAGGAGGTAGACACAAGTTCATTTTTTATTCATGTTGATAAATAACCATAAATTATTTGATATGAATTTATTAATATGAACACTAAACTTCAAAGTCCTCTCCATGTTGCATGAGAAAACATTACACGTTTAATCTTGCAGGGCGAGTGTAAACACATGCTTAAAATGTGAATTAAAACATACTAGAGCTCAAGGCATGTCATTTTGTTACATAAAAATATTGCACTTGTTTACTTGGGAACAATATACAAATATATAAGAATTATGTTAGTGCCAAAAGTGTGATTGTACATACTGTCTCTCAGTTCTTTCTATTTTGATGTTTTCCATTGAAAATGAATGTCGTCAAATCACACTGTCTTTGTTTGTACACACCACAGCTTGTTGCTCCCCATACCATAACATCTGTGTGTAGGAGGAGGGAGGGGGTTGATGGCAGCCCTCATGGGGCGGGCCCCTCTGCCTCCCTCAAGTCTGTCAGCCCACCTGACTGCTGCTGTGGCAGGCCTGCCCAAGGCAAGACCACAGGCTAGGAGAGGAGGGCCTCCTGTGGGCCTCCAACAGGCCCTGGCAGCCTCCCCAAGCCCATTAGAGCACCCCCCCCTACCCCTACACCTCCCTGACACCCCCTTCCTCCAGCCCTCTGCCCCGGGATGCCACCGCTCAATCCCACTCCGCACCAGAATAAGTCTATTGTTTCCAGTGAGCATATTATCCCGTTAGGAGGGTTTGGGGGGCATAGTCCTCAGGCAGCGTGGTTTGAGATAGGTTCCTGGGTGGCTCTTCTTGGTGTAAAGAGTATTTTTAGGGAACAAATCCCAAGTATGCGGTTTTCCAGTCATTGTGCTAACGTGGTGTGACTGTCACACTTTTCTTATGTGGCACCTGGTTCCCCGCGGTCGCCTGCGAGGCTGGGAGGCATGGAACCTGGTCCCCCCCCCCCCCTCTCTCTCTCTGTCCTGGGCAAAGAGGAGAAATCTGGGGATGTTGTTGTATTTTCTCTCACTTCATTTTTCTCCCCCTTTGTTATTCTTTCTGTCATTCGAGGATCAGCTTTAATGAGATGTGCTCGGCACGGGGCTCGGGAAGAATTTTCAAAGGCAAGGTGAGGCGGAAACTATCAGATATGCTGGAAATCATCTGATTCTCCGTCTATTGGAGTCTTATTTTAAAATCTAAATTCAACTACAGGGTGCTGTTGAATCAGAATGGCCCCTGCATGTGAATAAGCCAGGCCCAGAGAACCCTGCTCCGCTCTGGAAGCAGAACTACCAGGAGATCACATCTATCTGCAACCCCAGTTATGGATGCAATTTGTGAACGTGAGGTTCTGAAGCACGCTGCTATAATAGTTTAATTTATAATTAATCATATCTGATTTGCCTGATTGCCGTAAACTTGGGGAATATACATTTGGGGGGGGGGGCAGACTTTTTTTAAAGCATTAAGTATTTATGATGCTTGATAGACGTATAAACTGCGATAAAACCATCGCCTTGAGTATTGATTATCACTAATTAAATATGCAGTTTGATAAGGAGGTTAATATCCAACAGCTTCCTCTGGACAGCCCTCCTTTTCACAACTCTCCAATTCATTTTTTTCTCTGCCTCCTCGTGGCTTTTCTCTGCTTGTGGTTCAGTTTAGCAATTAGCTGTGGAGAGCTTAACGAGACAGTCATTAGTTCTAATTAGGAAGTGGTTAATTGCGATGCATTAAAGGCGAGGACCATCGCGGTGAAAGATGGTTGTTGTCACCCCTAAAGCTGACTGGAAACAGCTGTTAACTTTCCTGAGAGGGTCACGCTCACAACAAATACTCCCCTGGTGCAGCAGAGACACAGAGAGAGAGGGGAAGTACCTGTGATAAAGTGCCACTGCTTTCTGCCTTTGTTTCTATAGTGGTTTTCTCTTTCCCTCTTTGTCATGTTAGGGCCTCAGTTTTTTTTTATGAACTTCTACCTGAAGCTCTCCTGTGGTAGAAACCCTCTCTAGTACAGTCATTGAGCCTCCACAGATGGGAGATGCAGTATCATGAGACTGAGGCTGGAGTCTAGAACATTGGCCATACATCTGCTTAACAGGGGCACAGGGTGGAGGAAAGGTACACATGCAACAGAGACTGAAATCATTCAGTGAGTCTCTCCACGTGGGATCGGGGCTCTGCATCACCTTGTGCTCAGTCTCTAGTGTGCTGTGGTACGGTGGAGCGCGTCAGGCAAGACATTAAAGATGGCAGTTAACAGGGAAACACCGACTTCTCTGGGTAACACAGCCCTAAGAGAATTTGACAAATTGATTTAAAAGGATGAAATAAGTACCCCGACCCACAAACGTTCCCTTCACCTTTTAAAACATATTTATCTCATTGTCTCTCTCCATCTGCCTCTTTGGGAGTGTGCACGTGTTATGTGTGTTGATGTATTCAGTATTACTCCATGCATTTTTAATGTCGCAACAGCACTTTCATCAACTGCTGCTATCAATCTGTATATTTTTTAGAATTTTTTGCACTGGCATGTTTGTGTGAGAGTGTGTGTTACTAAATTGCTCTGTCCCACATGTACAAAGTGTGTGTTTCCAAACGGGAGACTGTGGCTGTTCCTTTGTTGCTCTTCGCTGCCCCACATTAGGAATCAGCATTTATTCCCCAGGCAGCCCACGGTTTCAGAGGCCCCACTAATTGGCTGTAATCTCCTTTAAAACTTGAAAGCATGCTAGCCTCCAGTCTCACAGTTTACAAGCAATTAATGTGTGGAACACCAATGTCGCTGGTCGCACCTGTTGTCTCGCTATTCCTGGACTTCCCTGTGATCTGATCCCTGCCCATTTCAGGGGCGGTCGACTCTTTCAACGTCATGGAGCTAGTGTAAACAGACAGTCAGTGGGGGCTGGTGGGGGAGAAGTTAGGCGGAGGGATTTGGTCGGAATCTTCAAGTGTCCGTGGGGACTTGGGCTGTTGGAACAGTGGGACTCTTCCTAGGCGCTGATGAAATAATAATGCACACAGAGTTTGGCGGGGCTGAAATTTGCACATGGAAATCGTCTCCCTTCGCGCTCCTTGCGTCTAATGTGCCGCCGATGACAATCCCTGCCTCTCACAGTTTATATGCAAATGACTTCCCTCTCTGCTTCTCCTCCTCAGAGATTCATCAGCCAAAAGAGATAGAAGAGAAATATAGATACATTGGAAGAGACAGAAGAGAAGGGCTTTTTGTTGTGTTTTGTTTTTGTTTGTCTTGTTTATTTTTAAAAGGATATTTAAGAGATGATAATATATTTAAATTTTTCCCTTTGTTTTTCCTGAAAGGAGATGAAAATATGCAGATTCTCTCTAGATTTTTAGAAATGCGAGACTTTTTCTTTGTGTTTAATTGGAACATATCGCTGGACAAAAACCCCCAAACAGATCTGTTCTGTAAAGTAACTGTTAAATAATGATCATATTATTTTAGGCTACAAACAAGTCTCATCACCACTGTTGTTTTGTCTTTCTTCCTCTTCTGTCCACTTGTACTTTGTCTCACCCTCTCTGGTCTCTACAGTCTTTCTTCTCCTTCCTCTGTCCCTCCATCCACCGCCATCAGCCTCCCACTAGGCCTTCCTGTAGAGTTCTAAAGCCTACTCTCCTCAGTCACAGCTAGTTAGTTAAAGCAAACACGGATGGGCCCCCGAGAGACCGCGGGGCGGAGGAGAGTGCCAACCACGACCATTCTCAGGGCATCCCAAGCAGCACTCCCTTGAGCAACTTTTATTAATTTATTAAACATCCCAGAGCGATGGGCTGGTGTGGAACCACATTTGCCTCCTCCACTCCGACACCAACCACCAGCCACCAGCCACCACCAACCTTCAACCACCAGCCAGCAGCCACCAACCACCAGCCACCAGCCACCACCAACCTTCAACCACCAGCCGGCAGCCACCAACCACCAGCCACCAGCCATCAGCCACCAGCCACCACCAACCTTCAACCACCAGCCACCAGCCACCAGCCACCACCAACCTTCAACCACCAGCCAGCAGCCACCAACCACCAGCCACCAGCCACCAGCCACCGGCCACCAGCCACCAGCCACCAGCCACCACCAACCTTCAACCACCAGCCAGCAGCCACCAACCACCAGCCACCAGCCACCAGCCACCGGCCACCAGCCACCAGCCACCAGCCATCAGCCACCAGCCACCAACCACCAACCACCAGCCACCAACCACCAGCCACCAACCAACAGCCAGCAGCCACCAACCACCAGCCAGTAGCCACCAATACTAGCCACCAGCTACCAGCCACCAGCCCACTTCAGGCCTAATGAGAGATGCTGGTCGCAGACACACTGACACGCATACACACACACACACACACACACACACACACACACACACACACACACACACACACACACACACACACACACACACACACATTAGATGTAGCCTACAATTTTACATTTTACGTAATCTCTGAATTATTACACTCCTTTCTCACATACACCCACATTTACTGAGCAAGTAGACCATTGTACATTCGGTGAAACAAACTCACTTATATCTCGAAAACCTCTGACCGTATTCATTATAATTCTGTGGGCATTGTGTTATGCACCAGGGGTCTGACAGAGACCACGTAGCATTATGAAAATAATAATGATCTCACTTACGGGGATGTTTTCTTTTGCCCTGGCTGCTTTTGGTGGGTGGCAGTGGGAGTCATTAAGGAGGTAACACACCTCTCAGCTGATAAAATTAGCAGGAGCAGAGGACCGTGGGAGTGTGAGGATACAGCATGCTAACAACCAGCACAGCAGCACACACACCTGCACAGGGGAGACGCAGCCAGGCCCCTGTCAAACACTGGAGGTGCCCATTCACCCTCTAATATATGTGTGTGTGTGTGTGTGTGTGTGTGTGTGTGTGTGTGTGTGTGTGTGTGTGTGTGTGTGTGTGTGTGTGTGTGTTGCCATCTACATTTATTTTTTTGGCGCTCTGTGGCCCTCTGACAATATCTCTTCTTCTCGCCTTCCCCATTTCTCTGTTTTTTCTTTGTCTTTCTCCCATCTCTCTTTCTCTATTTCTCACTGTATCACTCCATATATTCATGAATTCCTGTTTGTGATGAAAACTTATGCATGAAAACAGAGGGTGGAAAAAACAGAGTGAATGTTGACGGAGGTTTGTCTCGTCTGGTGCCGCGCTGCACAGAGTGGCAGAGGCAGGGTGGTCCTGAGGGACATGCCAATGCGGGAGACCCTGATTCCATCTCTCTCTCCATATCCTTTTCCCTCCCTCCCTCCCTCCCTCCCTCCCTCCCTCCCTCCCTCCCTCCCTCCCTCCCTCCCTCCCTTTCTTTCTTTCTTTCTTTCTTTCTTTCTTTCTTACTTTCTTTCTTTCCACCCACCGACCCACCCGTCCTTCCTCCCCCATCTTTCTCTAACTCTCTCATTCCCCCACCTTATCCCCCTTTCTCCTCTCTCTCCTCTCTCCCTCACAGTGTCAAAGCAAGTTACAGGCAGAAGAGCACTCCTTCTTAAATAATTCACAAGTTGATTAATAAACTCACAAGGGTATAATTAGACAGGGGAAAGACAGTGGCTAGTGTAACCAGTACAGTGCTTAGGGGAATTGGAGAGGGAGCGGGGTTACTGAGGAAATGGAGAATATCAACCGGTAGCGTGGTATAAAACCGTGGTGGTGTTGGAAGGACTAGGGAGGGGGGCTGGGTGGGGCACCTTTCTGAGGCTAGGCAGTGTGTGAAGCAGCCTCTCCAGGAGCATGGAGCCATGGCTTGTTTGATGTGGAAATTGGACAGTTTGAATCCGTCTCCTTTAATTTTTCACAATTTACAGGGCCCCCTGGGTAATCCACCACTACTCTTATAGGAAATAAATGATTTTTTTTGTCCTCTCATCTTCTCATATTTTTTCTATTAGATGTATTATCTCCATCCTTTTCAGATATTCTCCTCACTGTACCTGCTCTGTCTACTCTCACCGAGCAGAGTAGCAGTTTCACCCCCATTCGTGTCATGCAGCCATCAGCATAAAAATGCACTTACATTGCCTCTGAGGCATCTTTTGTATTCTGAAAGGGATGTGCTTCCACTGCTAGACCCGTCTTCAAAACAAACAAACAAACAAACAAACAAACAGAACAATGAAACAACAGATCTCACTTTTCAGCCCAGACATCATTTTGGTAGCTGCTGATCTCTGTCTGCTTCACTTTCACTGTTAAAACTAAATAAAAAAGAATCTACTGAAATACATCCAGACAGATACACAAAAACCGTGTCTTTCCTGGGGTTTTCTCCCCTTCTGCAAAGTCACTTCTGACTAACTTATGATACTCATATCGGGGCACATGTTGTTCTTCCTCCCTGTTCTCTCCTTCTTTGGTGTTTCATTGTCAATTTCTCAGATTGCTTCTGCAGACAAAACAGACAACCCTCTCTAGTGTGTGTTTTCAGAGTTAGGATTGTGGTATCCAAACAGGCCTGGTACGTCCATCCAGCTCTGGGCTCTGATGTGCTGCGTGTCTGCCTGCATGTCGGCTTGTCAGCTCTAATTTATCCCTCTCTGTTCTATTTTTCTCTCGTCTGTCTCCTCCAGATGTTGCGCCCGGCGTCAAAATGGATCTCTAGATTCTCCACCGCCGAAAAATGGGGAACGCAACACATTCCTCTGTTTGTACAAGCTGATAGATACACTTTGAAATTCAATTCCATTTTCTTTCATGCCACAAGCCACGCGGGTAGAGATGAGCCCAATTTGCTGAGATCCTGTCTGATGCCACAGACGCTGTCTTTCTTTTCCAGGTTATTTTCTTCAGGCGTGTGGACTCATTGGACTTGATCGTCAAAAAAATATTGCTTTAGTCATTTGCTCGTTAATCCAGTACTCTGCCTGTCTGAGTCTACTGCCGTTGATTATTATGCATTCATCACCAATTATGTACAATGTAATTGGCCCTTTCTTTGTTGTCACCTCCAGCAATACTAATGATATTCTGGCACCAAAAAGCCACATTCCTTGTTGTTCTCCTGCCCCACCACCAGGAGGTGCTAATGAGAGCAGCAGCCCCTGTATGTGTTGATTTATTTATCTGTGTCTGGATTAAAGCTTGTATACCTGATAAAGGGGATGTCAGAACAACGTTGACAGCCACAGAGGCGGCAGAGTGTGCACGATTTGGTCGCCGTGCCGGCAGATACAAGGAGTGTCGCTGGGATCTTTCAAGTCTTGACAGAGAAGAGCCTCTGAACATTCCCTTAATCTTGCCTTCCCTCAGAGAAGCAACGCCAGGCAGGTTTATGAGTGTGTTCAGTTCTCTATTTGACGTGTTCTCTTAATGACACAAACCATTCAGCGACCACGCATGATAGCATTTCATCTAGCATAATGTGTGGTGGCTGCTTTCTTCAAACGCCCCCGTGCCTCTCTCTGCATAAGCCAGCTGGAGATAGCAGCAGACACATACAAGGCTTTTTCTATTGGCACACTGGGATATTGTGTGTTGTGTACGCTGTTGGATTGTGCCTCATTGTTTTTGTGAGCCCACTAAAAGCAAATACAAGGAAAATGTTGTGTCAGATTTGATGGAAAACAGATCAGTGGAGATGTGCTTTGTACCTGGATAGCTGTCTGAGCCTGTTCTGGCCTGTAATAGACATTGACAACATGTACATACTTATCATCATGACAGTGTTAATAGGGAGCCCTGAACCATTAACCATCATTACCATGCTAATACTTCAACACTAACTGTATAGTCCTACCTCTCCCACTGTGTACCTGGAGGATATATGAACCTGTTAGTGAGGGATATAGTATTGATGCCCTTCTCGTTGGTTATTCTCTACCATATCTCTCTCTCCTCAACATTGATCCTCTCTCATCCCATCACATCGTTTTCCCATACTCTATCATTCTCTGTGGTTGAGACTGGAACAGGGGCTGCTGGAGCTGTGTAGAGTAGGGGTAGTTGAGATGTAGTGCTGCTGAGGCTGCTGGTGCTGAGAAGACTTGGTGGAGGTGTAGAGCTGCTGGGCAGGAGAGGGCGCTGGGGTTAATTACTCCATTACTGGGTGGCTCAGGCAGTAGCTGTTTAAACAGGCCCTAGTCAGCAGGGATTAGGCCTCATTACTCCAGCTAAAGCTAGGCCCGCGACCCTTCCCCACCGCCTAGCCACCGCCTCTTACCATGGGTTTGTTAGGCGTGCCAGAGAATATTCATACAGAAGAGGTAGAGAGAGGGGGGGGGGGCGAGAGGGAACGGAGGAAGAGGACGAAGAGCAGTAAAACAGAGCATCTTGGGGGGGTCTTAACTCGTGTGGATCTTTTGCATCATCACCTGAGCTGCGGCAGGGCTACAATTATCCTCCAAAAACCCTGGCGTAGCGAGATTAGCATCTCCGACTCCGATTACCACCCTCCCACCTGTCTTCCTCAGGTGTCTGATGGCACTATGTGATAATGATGGTGCTCTCATTTGCAGAAAGGACAGTGAGTTGAAATGGGGTCGTGGCTGTCAATGAGCAGGACACGCTGGAACGGTACAGAGCTTATACCTGTCAGTTTACTGGGTTGTCTTTGTATCAGTTACTCTCAGTTTAAATTCCCAGGAGGCACAAGGGCAAGTGCTTTAACTTTTCATTATTTCATCCTCTTAACATTTTGTCCCGAGTCGCCTTAAATGAACGTAGATGGGTATGCCAATATAATTTGACAGTTTGCGGCAATTAGTTTGTCTGACTATCACAGGAAATAACAAAACCCCCTGAAATGGAAATATAACACAGGTGTGCATGAAATGTATTTGATTTGTTCATCTAACTAAAGACAGAGACTCATTCAGAGGACTTTAATAACAATAGAATAAAGTTGTATTAGTAGGTATCAAAAGCCCTAACAAACAGCCAAAACATGTATTTTCTCCAATTATAAATGAGAGCTGTGTGTAGGAGAACTAATGCAAGGGTTTGGAAAAACATATTTGTTGTAAAGGCCAAAGATGTGGCCTGCTGAACTGCATGATCAAGTTTCAAGTCAATTCCTCTTTCTGTTCCTAGAACTCAACTAAAGATAACATTTAATTTTGACAGAAAGACACACACGCGCGCACGCACGCACGCACGCACGCACGCGCACGCACGCACGCACGCACAATCACACGCACGCGCACACACACACACACACACACACACACACACACACACACACACACACACACACACACACACACACACAGGTCTCCGTAGAGGCTGTCAAACACTGTCGATAAAAATCCAATTTGATATGAGGGAAAACGCTTGATTTATGGGAGACGTTGGCTCTCCAAACTATGTGATTTTAGCTCAAATCCTGAACAGAGCTTCCATTATATAATTGAGGGCAGAAATCAATAGAAGCAGCTGGATGTGGCTGGCAGTGAGCTGCTGTGAGCACAGGCGCATCCATATTGAGAGTTTTGGCTGTTCGATCTGTTTCTAGGATAGGCTCAGCTTCACTACCCTAATCACACACTACGCGGGTCGATGCCAGGACTTAGCCATTGGCACTCACCATTAGCATATGTTAAACATGACTCTCCCTCTCCCCTCCCTGTTTCAAAAGCTACACCTGAGATCCTTGGCCATTTAAAGCCCAAAAACAGGGATTATTTTAAACATAGCCCGAGGTGAGGGTGAAATTCACCGCTCCAGTGACCTGGATGTGAGGGATGTGCTGGTCTGACGGCAGAGGCGAGAGGGACACAGGATATTTATGGTATTGATTTTTAAAAGTAGAAACAGGGAGATTTAGAGGGGCTTGACTCTTAAAATTCCCAAGGAGCCACGCTAACACACAGTTTTTTCTCTGAGAGGTAGGAGGGAGGTTTGTGGACCTTCAGCTGCAAAGCTGTGCTATGTTATGGAATGATGTGCCTCAATGTGTATCAGAGGAATCATTATACCAGGGTCAAGATGCTAGCTAGGTGGATGTGAAGTAAGTGTAAGATGTGGAGGTGGAGGTGAGAACTGAATGGATGTCTTAAGGAGTCCGCATGCTTCCCAGCCGAAAAAGTTTGGAAAAGTTTGTGCTTATATTATGGTGACATTTTGTGACGTTCTTTTTCTTGTTTTGGGTAAGTTTTTTTTCAGTTGTTTGGGCACACAATTTTTTTTTTAGGCAACCCGAAGTCCTTCGCCCCTTCGTCGTTGATTGGTAAACAGTAGTGATTCGTCAGTAGTCTTTGTTGTCATTCAGTGAGAGACGACTCCTTTTCATGCACTTTATTTCATTGAGAAATACGGCACCAAACATCTTAGATAGACGGAAAATGGCACAATTAAGATTAATGACAGATTTCTTGAGTTATCTTAGATTAACTCTGACTATTTTGAGGAAATGTATACTGGTTACGGCATCTCAAAATGGACAAACAGTACTATTGCTTATTTTTTCTCGGCTTTCAAGCGAGAAGGTGGCTGGCACTCTTAGCGGCCAGGGACTTTTAATGCAGGGAAACTTAAATCAGTTTTACCTCATTTCTATCAGCATGTTAAATGTGCAGCCGGAGGGAAAAAAAACTCTAGACCACCTTTACAACAGGACTGTTTTGCTAGCACAGACTGGAATATGTTCCGGGATTCTTACGATGGCATTGAGGACTACACCACATCAGTGCATCGATGATGTCGTCCCCACAGTGACTGTACGTACATACCCCAACCAGAAGCCATGGATTACAGGCAACGTTCGCACTGAGACGAGACTCTAACCTAGAAGCTTATAAGAAACAGGACTAAGATTGAATCATACTACACCTGCTTCGACGCTCGTCGGATGTGGCAGGGCTTGCAAACTATTACAGACAACAAAGGGAAGCACAGCCGAGAGCTTCCCAGTGACACAAGCCTACCAGACGAGCTAAATAACTTATATGCTCGCTTCGAGGCAAGTAACACTGAAACATGCATGAGAGCATCAGCTGTTCTGGACGACTTTGTTATCACGCTCTCCGTAGTCGATGTCAGTAAAACTTTTAAACAGGTCAACATTCACAAGGCCGCAGGGCCAAATGGATTACCAGGTAGTGTACTCATAGCATGCGCTGACCAGCTGGCAAGTGTCTTCACTGACATTTTCAACCTCTCCCTGTCTGAGTTTGTAATGCTAACATGTTTCAAGCAGACCACCATAGTCCCTGTGCCCAAGAACACTAAGGTAACCTGCCTAAATGACTACCGACCTGTAGCACTCATGTCTGCAGCCATGAAATGCTTTGAAAGGCTGGTCATATGACGCAATCTCTATTTCACTCCACACTGCCCTTTCGTACCTGGACAAAAGGAACACCTATGTGAGAATGCTATTCATTGACTACAGCTCAGCGTTCAACACCATAGTGCCCTCAAAGCTCATCAATAAGCTCAGGACTCTGGGACTAAACACCTCCCTCTGCAACTGGATCCTGGACTTCCTGACGGGCCGCCCCCGGGTGGTAAGGGTAGGTAACAAGACATCAGCCATGCTGATCCTCAACACAGGGGCCCCTCAGGGGTGCGTGGTCAGTTCCCTCCTGTACTCACTGTTCACTCATGACTGCATGGCCAGGCACGATTCCAACACCATCATTAAGTTTGCAGATGACACAAAAGTGGTAGGCCTGATCACCGACGATAATGAGACAGCCAACAGGGAGGAGGTCAGAGACCTGACCGTGTGGTGCAAGGACAACAACCTCTCCTTCAACGTGATCAAGACAAAGGAGATGATTGTGGACTACAGGAAAAAAAGAGGACCAGCAGGCCCCCATTTTCATCGACGGTGTACCGGTACCCCCTGTATATAGCCTCGCTATTGTTATTTTGTTGCTGCTCTTTGATTACTAGTTATTTTTATCTCTTTCTTTTGGGGGGGTATTTTCTTACAACTGTGTTGTTGGTTAAGGGCTTGTAAGTAAGCATTTCACTGTAAGGTTTACTCCTGTTGTATTCGGGGGCATATGACAAATACAATTTGATTTGATTTGAATGTCTTGTGAGTGTGCGAGCACACTTGTTCGGCTAGCCGCCAGCCAAAACGAAGCATGCTTTTAATGCCTTTAGTGTTGTAGAGATGGTGGTTATTGCTCTTTTGGGAGAGCAAGTTGAATCAGCATCTTAGAGCCTATTTTTTAAATCTGATTGTGTAATTCTAATATTCCATCAGTCCAGACTTTAATGTCTATGGTCCAGACAGTTCAAAGGATTTACCTACTATCCTCTCTGTGGGTGTAAGCTTACAAAATATTAAATTGTTGATTGATAGAAAGAGGAACAATCTCTTTAGGTTAGCCATAATGAAACCCTTTTCACCTTCAACGCCTACTCCCCCGACTACAGGTGGACTATTTGTCCTACCTCCACCTAGCAACACAGTCCCTGCTCCCCAGCTGGTTGGGGGGTGGCAGACACCCACCTGGGTCGATTCCCTGCCATGACTCCTCACCCTCCAGTTACGACTCAAGACTGTGACGCCATATTTAGAGATGATGGGAGATCTCATAGGTGCAGGCGGTGCCATAGTAATTGTCCTTTGGAGTGCCCCAATGATGCCGTTAAGGGCCCTTCAGTGATGAGGCTAATGGAGGGAGACCTCGTTTGCATAACATTATCTTAATTGAGCCCAAGGCCTGGCATGAAAACAAGGCTTTGATAATGTTACTGATGGAACGGGATGTTGATCTGACCGGCGGCAACCATTTACCCGACAGCTACATTAATTAACGGCTATCCCGTTACATGGGCTTTAGGAGGGATGAATAAGTCAACATGGTGACGTGTGTGCCCGTGTGTAGAGCCCTTGTCTAGGTCTGAAATGACACCCTATATAGTGCGTTATCGTGACCATAGGGTTCTGGTCAAAAGTAGGACACTATATAGGGAGTAGGAAGCCATTTTGAAGGCACCCTAGGTGTTCTAATGGAGAAACCACAGTCCTATAGGAGAGATTGGAGGACAAGGCCTGACACATAGGGTGGATCCTCTTACCCCTCATTCCCTAAAGGAGGAAACCCGGCCTCTGCCAGCACACAAAGCCTCCGCTGATACTTTTAATTGTGAATTAATTAGACTGCTGTATCAATATTTTGGTAAGACCCAACAGCCAGGTCTTAGTTTACATGTGCATGAGCTGTGCTTGTGGACACTGTTTCCATCTAAAGCAGCTTCGATATTCAATTCAGATACTGTCATCAGAGAGTTATAATTTAGAGTACAGAAGTTATATTTCCTATTTAATTATGACAGCCTCTCTCAGACCAGGCGTGCCTGGGATGACACAAGATGAGTGTGTGTGTGTGTGTGTGTGTGTGTGCGCTTGTGCATGCGCGCGCGGATCAGGATGTAGCTTAACTGAAGCAGGTCAGCCAGGTAGCTCTTTTGTTATGTAAAGAGGTGCCATGTGATCCTGCAGGATAAAAGAGGAGAGGAAAAGAAACCGTTGAGATAAACTTCCCTCATCAGATAATTAACCATGCCTTTGCTTCAGTTTCCCCTCCTTTGCATAAGTGTCTGATCGACTTTCAAATAGCTGATCAGTCAGAGAGAGATGCTCCTTCCTCTGAGCTCTCCTTTTGGGCTCCAGCAGAATTAGAATGTTACAGCAGGGGGTGGCACACATTTAAAACATACTAAACTTATAGATGTCCATATGGAAGCCAACCAGGGAAAATATAAGGACACATTTAGATAAAATACATTATTTATCCCTGTCTACAGTTTTGAGGCCCTTTGGTTCAACATGGCTCAACATCACGCACGAAAAATGCTAATATTGGTACCAGGACTTGAATAGGATTTGTGCCACATATGCTAAAATTACAGCATATGGAAACAGTGCCAGGGAAACTAAACCAAAGCATGGACTGCTCACAGAGTAAGAAAACCATTTTTGTAATTTAGGTGAACTATCCCTTTAAGATGAATTTGCTGTTTGGGGTTTTAGGCTGGGTTTCTGTATAAGCACTTTGTGACATCTGCTGATGTAAAAAGGGCTTTATAAATACATTTGATTGATTGATGGATGTATGCTTTTCATATATTTGTGCCCTTTCCTCCCTGTCAAAACTTCCCCTGCACTTGTCACAATGAGTTTTGTATAGCCCCCCCACTCCCCCCTCGCTTGCCCCGTGCTCCTTCCGAGCTCCCCTGCTGCCAGTTTTTAACTACACTCCACTCTGGCCTCTGCTCTACTTGTTACAGCCCCAACACGAGTGCAAACAATCAAAGTGTTTGGAAATGTTGAAATATGCATGGCTATCCGTGACAGACAGATAAAGCAGGGCAATTAGCCACGTAATCCTAGAGCATCGTACGGAATCATCAGCCTCAGCTGTCCTCTCTCTCTCTTTCCCTCCTTCCTTTCCTCTACTCTCTTTCTCTCTATTAGTTAAATGTACTCTGTGTCGGCTCCCCATCAAATCAAGTAACACTTCCCCTAATTGGCTTATAAATAATACAGCAGGCCTACATTATAATTTCATCAGTGGTAAACATTGCGGGGGCAGTTGGTAAAGAACCTATCCCTCATTAATTTCTTAATTTGGGTAGATGGAACGAAGGGGAAATGAGGGAGAGAAAGGTAGGGATGGGCGAGAGAGAGAGGGAGAAAGAATGTGAGAGATGGGGAGACTGGGTGAACAGGGGACTCATATCACCTCAGGCAGAGAAGGAGGGAGTGAGGAAGGGATGGTTGAAAAATCAAGGGGAGGAAGATGCTATTGCTGCTGCTTTTGTTAATAAATGTCAGATATTCAATCCAAGGGTTTTGTCAGTAGCTTTCTTGCGCGATAGGTGATGTGGACCTACCGCCACATTCCAAAACACACACACACACACACACACACACTACACACACACCACACTACATACCTCACACACCACACACCACGCACCACACATCTCATATCACACACCTCACACTGCACACCTCACACTACACACTACACACCACACACACTACCCACACACTACACACCTCACACTACACACCTCACTCCCCACTCTTGCTCCTTGTTCTTTTTTTTATACCAACTTAATGAATATTTCATAACAAGAAATATTAATTCTAATGGTATTGCACAGTAGTTATTACTGGTATTTCTTACAAAAAAAGTAAATAAAATACTAATTATAATTTCTGCATAACCAAACCCTGAAATACTCTCATACACTCTCAGCCAAACAGACACTTAAACAAACACAAACACTCATGATTATGTGCACTGCCAGTAAACTATTTCACTTTTTAGTCAGAACAACAGTAAGCCAATGCCTTCTACATGCATCTCACTTTATCTTCTTCGTTGATTGATTATCTTTCCAAAGATGATACAGTAGCATTCCTGTGTCGAAGAGTTGAACTCTTCAACCTGTGATATAGGCCTACGTGAGAGACACAATACGGTAGACAGCAGCCTCTTTGTATTTACTTCCGGCACTTGCTATACAATTCAGTTTAGTCAAAGAAGAAAGGTGCCTTTAAGTTTCCCTTGTCAGATAAAGCAATGGAAAGCAACCGTTATGATTCTATTAAGCTGTTTAAGGGACTGTTACACATTGTGTGATACGTGGGCTATGAGGTGTATGCATATGACATGTTCTGATCTCTGAAAGACTGATATTAAAGCAAACATTTAAACGAGTCATTTCCATTTGTCTTTTGGCTGAAATGTGGGAATATAAAAGGCACCAAAAAGCCCTTCAGCCTTCAAAAGGAGAGGAAAGCGTCCTAGGTACGAGTCTGGATCCAGAGTCAGACACTTGAAGGCAATCTTTCTCAGCTGTAACTCAACGCTGTCACTATTATCGAGAGCTGTCACCTCACGGTGTCATAAGTGATGGAGAGAGACATCCTAAAAAAAAAGTGACTGTCGAGATTTACAACTACAACACATGTACTGTGTCTCACACAAAGAAGAAACAAGCTGAAGAAAGCCAGGTATAAGTTAGGCGTCTCTTTTCAACTGACATCTGATTCATCCAGACTGATCCAGTAAATGACTCACTTACCAATGACGGGACAATAGAACTCTCCATTCACATCAACTCCATATCATACAAATATTAGTTAGATGGACATTCTGGTCGCTAAGTGGAGCCAACATGAAACCACACACATAACACCCCCTTAGACTTATTTAACTCTGGCTGAGAATGGCGGGTCCCGTGTTGAGAATGAGCTTAATTAATGTAGCAGCAAAACACAAACCTCCCTGCTCATGCCCTTTCTGCTGCTACTGCTCAGTATTAGTTCCACTTCAGTGGCCCCATGCTTAGCAACAAGAACAAGCAGCGTCTCTAATGACGGACGTCCCCCTTCTCTCCACATATCCCCACCACTGGTCTCGGGTCACTGCCCCAACCCCTCTAGGGACAGGAAGAGGAGAGAAAGGAGTCTACCCGTTAAAGGACCTTGTTAACAGCCTGCCTAGAAACAAACCCCACAGACTCACTTCATTAGCAGGGACAAGTTAGAAGATGTGCCTTAGTTTGGAATAGTTTAAAACCTGAGGAGAGAAAAGTATTCTCTCAGGGGTTGGAGTGTGTGAGCAGAACGGCGGAGGGAAGTGACTTCAGAAAAGCGTTCGTTCTCCAAAATGTTGTGTTTATTTTTGGGGTCCAAACATTGCAGACAGTCATGTTTATCTCAGAGTTAGGGGACTGTCTGTTTCCTGCATAAACAAACATCATTGTTTAGGGTAATACAATTACTACGGAGGATTCGATTTTTTACGACTACATATTAGAATCTTTAATTCAATGGGAGAAAAAAAAAACACAAAAAAAATGTACAAAGACAAAAATGTTTATTTACACAACAGAAGGAAAATATAACTCTTGGTTACAAATATTTAGGGTCACGGAAAAGTCCAGACGACCCAATGAAATGTGATAAAGGAGACACTGAACTTGTGAAACGGCAATGTGACAAGGACAAGGTTTCACAGAGCTAGATGAGAGAGGAGTGAGTGCAGTCATCTTTAGGTACTATAGGGATCAGTGTCTATGGGTTGACAGTCCACTCTGTTAGTTGACATGCAACTGTCGAAGAGGACTTAAGGACAGAAAACTGGGCAGTCCAGGTGAGACATTCTAATGGAAACCATTTGTCCAACGTTGGCCTTCCATTCCAAACTATGACGCGAATGTAAAAAATAGCTGACTGAAGTTATCGAAAAGACTCAAAACACAGCAAAATACAAAAGTGAGAAATCAACATGAAACGTAAAAAATACAAACGGAAACATGGATTTGATCCCATAAGGATTTTCCAGTGAAATGAATCAACTGCCGTGCAAATGGGTGGAGATGGAGATATTTGGGTACTACAAAATGCATCTGTACACATAAGAGTAGATACAATATACTGTATCATATTCAAACTAGATAAACAAAAGGAATAGCATATTAAATAAAAGTGTGAAAAGGTGCTATGAATGTTTTATGCGATCCAGCCATTGACATGAAGGCTATAAATATTGTATGCATAGAGAAGAATCCCTCTTTGAAGTCTTGTGAGAGCTAAGACAGAGGAAGAAAGGGAGGGGAGACGGTAATTACTGGTGGAAATGCTCTTTGACAGATTATTCTATTAAAGCAGGAGGTTCAACCAAACACCGCTAACCTCTAACAGCACTGGTCTCCACCTATCAATGACAAGAACATTCTCACCTGAAGGCCCACTTCCACTTGACAAACACGCTTACTGGGAGCCAATCACATGATCAAAAAACCTGTATGCTCTGTATAATGATGCAGAGTTTGCACATTGTCTAATAATATTGAATGGTAATAATTAGCAAAGTGCTAGCTTCAAATGAATAATTAAAAACCTGAAGACATATTGTCAGTGTGGATCGCCAAAATACGTTAGCGTCACACATACTACCGCTATATCGACCACAGACAACCTTAGATCAGACATAATGAGCCACTTTGCAGAAAACAGGCAAATTATCATTATTTCCACAAATAAATTTAAATTCTGAACAGATCTGTCTGTCTAGAAAAAGTGTTGACAATGGGCTGAGGATTCTGGGTAAAACTCTGGCCCTCTCATTAAGTGTTGAGAACCGAGAGCCAGGGCCACTTCCTGACGCAGGGCTAGCTCCAGAGCAGCCTCACCCCTCTGCCTGGCCGGGGCTGTGCACAGGGATATGCTGGGGATGTAAGGGATGAGAGAGGACACGATAGAGAGCAGTACTGCTACTAGCCCAGTCTCCCAGGTCCAACTCCATCTTTGATCACTGGCCACGGACATCTATGTCTCTGAGACAGGGGGAAGGTGCAAGGCGGGAGCACATCATGAGTGCACATCCTTCCCCATGAAACATTGTTCTCCCCAAAATAAAAAAGGGTTTATTG
The DNA here is from genome assembly GCF_034236695.1 of Oncorhynchus nerka. Classification (NCBI taxonomy): domain Eukaryota; kingdom Metazoa; phylum Chordata; class Actinopteri; order Salmoniformes; family Salmonidae; genus Oncorhynchus; species Oncorhynchus nerka. The sequence goes on from NC_088399.1 coordinate 37,546,777, forward strand.
TATTTAACAATATCAACTCTAACCCCCCCTTGATTAGAATTAGTTTCACATCTGCCTGCCGCCCGACTCTGTCCCTCATTACTGTAGAATCTCATTACAATCAGCCCCCAAGGGAGACATGCGTCAGTTTTAAACACACTTTCTATCCCTCGCTCACTGCCTCGCGCTCCCCCCCCTCTCCGTCTACAGTAGCGGAAGTCCTCATCTAAGAGAATGACAGTCTTTTTTCTCCTACATGCAGCATGGAAATTGTTTTACACTGCCAATTAAAATAACAGATACCGGTACATTTAGATTGTTTTCTCAGTCAGATTGGATATGTATTTGGCAAAAAATAGACACTCCAAGTCCCCCCTCTGTTTTTACCTAACAGAATAACACACAAAAGTGTTTGGAAATGCAGTCAAGATGAGGAAAATAATACTTATGGGGCTGTGAACTCTGAGAGAAAAGGTTATATCCATCTCCACACACTCCACTTCCTCTTATTAAACCATAGTTATATCAGTGGGGTTTTAAATGTATATTCAAAATCTTTATTTAGAAAATGATACGGTTATGTGCTATAATTCATTTTAAATATATCAATTATGCTTGGCAATAAGTAACAGGTAAAAATAAGGAATAGTGGTGTACGTTGTGAAAATTGTCCATCTAGTCCGAGCAGGCACACAAATGCTGCAGGCAATGTAACCCCGGCTCTCCACTAGCATGTCCTATAGCCCTAGAGGAGAGGAGAGTCGCAGAATGTACAAGGACCCTGCAGTATCCTCTTGATCCAGTCTGGGTCTGCAGTGAAGAGGGTAGGAAGAAAATAAATAAACATTGAATATTTTATCAGATTCATCTGTTCAATCACAATCATCTGCTCCACTATTTGAGCAGTAAATAGACAACAGCTTGAACACTCAGTAATGTTAAGCTTATTGGAAATCGTTTATGCAGGCAGTCTGTGACAATTAAAGAAAAAAGTTTGAGAAAAAAAAAGTACTTTCTTATATATTGTCAATGCTATATAAGGAGATATGCTGATCAGGGTGCAGGATGAGAGAGAGCTGACAGTGAATAACAGCCCTGGGAGATAGAGAAGAGAGTGGAGTGAGACAGAGGAGGTAGAGAGGTGGAAAGTGGCGCTAGCTGCTTACCCTCAGGCACTGGCAGTCTGGCAATGCTATCCTGCAGTAGGCAGCGTCTGTACGTGAGTGTCTGGCACGCCTGGTAGGATAACACACACCTGAAAGAGACGGGCACGCTTCAGACAGGCACTGACACTGAGTGGGAGGGGTATCAATAGTCTAAAGTGGCTTCCTTTGCTCATATTCTTCCCTTCATTTGCAATGACTGGAAAGAACGGAATATGTGAAAGTGAATTCCCAGTAGACATCATTATTCAAGACATCCCTAGGACAGGAGTTCCCAAACTTTTTTGGCCCACAACCCCATTTTCATATCAAAACTTTTTCACAACCTCACAATGTATAAAAAAAATATTTAAAAATAAAGTTATGTAATCAGGACAACGGTAACTTTTTAAATTGGGGCTTTGACAGTCTACTACAAATCAGTCAAAGTATTTCATTCTGAAGGAGGTATGGTTTGAAGTGACTGAAATGCATCAGAAAAAGGTATTGAGAAGTTCAGAATATCACCAGGCAAACATTTTGTATGCAATTCTTCATAGAAAAGAATATCATTGATGATATTTTATGAAAATGATGTCTGCAACATGAAAGCCAACTGACATACGAAGGCAACTGTGGCATAAACATTGGACTAGCATAGCAAAAATTACAGTATTTACATTACCGGAATCGGGTGACTCGTGGTTATAACGCAAATAAGGTTGATGACACTTTACCTGAGCCACATGTGTCCATTGGAGCAGATAGCCTGTTTGCGGTCTGTGAACGGTAGCACCTCCTTACACAGACTACAGTACTCTGGGAACGTCTGCTTGTTCATCTTCTTCTGGATGTGACCTATCAGGACCTGGGGTACAGACAGCAAGATGTGAGAGGTGCTGAATAATGCACAACAGGGTTGAGCTTAAACACTTGATTATTGCTCAGGCAATGGAATAGGATAATAGAAAAGGTGTAGGGAGCCTAGTCCAACCTTGGCAGCCCTGTCCTCGTATGTAGGGTCACTGGTGAGGAAGTCACAGACCCCCCTGGTGGGGATACTGGTGTTCTCTGTGATCCAGGTGTGAAGGTACACCTCCCCCAGAACCCTCTTCATGTGCTCCCTGGTCAGGTGGGCCTCCACCGCCTCGATCCACGCTATCACCTCTCCCATCTTCTCCTCCAACGCCTGGGATTCTGGGTCCTGTAGCTTCGACACCCCCTCTTCCCCTCCTCCACCCCCCTCCTCATCCCCCACAAACACCTTGGAGTCTTCATGCGTGGGGCGCCAGCGTGCCTCCACGGGGGCCTTCTGCAGGGACTGGTAGAGCACGCGCACCAGGAAGAGTTTTAACCTCCACAGGTAGGGGGAGCCTGTGTTGTGTACCTTCTTGTCCAGCTCCTCCTGCAGCAGAGCAGGAATGCATTTCTCCTTCAGTACCTTCCAGCGCACCAGGTCCAGCAGGTCAGTCTGTTTGAACAGGCTCTGGACCTGGGACTCCAGCAGCTCAGCCGCCGCGTCGTTTGGCGTCTTCAGGGTCACAAACTGGACCTGGTACGTCCTGGAGACCAGGTGCTGACCATTGGTCATCCCTGCAGTACTGACCAGGGCCAGGTAGGCCCCGTTCGGGCTTACCGCGATGCCATGCATCCTCCGCCCTGCCATGCCTTCTGGCAGCCCGATCTCCTCCTGCTTAAAGGCCACGGCCATGTCGGTAAAGATGGGCGTGAGCTTCTTGACAGTCCCGTCCAGGGAACAGGTGTAGATGGAGCCCCCCTGGCGGCTGGCTGTCATGGAGACAATGGGAGTGGAGTGCAGGCCAGTGACGTGTGAGTTGTGCACGTTGAGGCCCGCCTTGGAGATGAGCAGCAGGCACCAGAAGAGGTAGGAGCCCCTGGCCGCCACCACCAGGCTACAGTTACAGTTCTGTTTGGGGTGGAACAGGGAGATACACTTGATGTTGTGTACAGGGATCTGGTCTGACTCCTGCCAGAGGACCACTGGCTGGCGCAGGGTGAAGTAGCCCTTCACCGCCTTCAGGTTGACAGGCAGGATCTTGACAGGCCCTACCGCACTGCCCACGATCAGTCCGCTCATCTTGCGCCCGCTGTGCTCGTACTCCCACCATGCCAGCACACTGGGAGACGACACCCCAGACTGGATGGTGTTACAGGACACCACTGAATCCTTCCCCAGCATGGGCAGGCAGAACTGCCACACCACCAGGTCTCCGTTCTCCATCAGCACGGCCAGCAGCACCGTCCCCACGTCCTTCCACTTGTTGTTGGTCTGGACGTGCTGCGTGGTGCACACACTGGACCATTCCATCCGTACAGGGGTCTGCATGAGGTAGCGTCTCTGAAGCTCAGCCAGGTCCTGGAGGTTAGAATTGGGGGGCTCCCCACCCTGCACTGAGTAGCCTCTACTCTCCAGGCTCTCTCCATACAGCTGGGTCAGGTCAGCCACCACTGTCCACTGTAGACGCTTGGTGCTGCTGTGGACGGTCAGCTTGTGGTCCAGGGTGAGGGAGGCCAGAAGGCTGAGGCCATTGCCGTCACAGCCCAGGGGGGACCAGCTGGTGTACATGATGCCCTTATGGACACCTAAGGTGGGGTTGAACACTCTGTCCAGCAAGGACTGGCTCACTGAAGGGTCGCTGGAGAACTTGTCTTTGGCCCTCAACAGCTCCTCCTCTGGACCCACCTGGACACATAAACACATGTTTTTTTTTAAATACATTTAAAAAGTAGGCATCTGAATGCATTTAGAATACCATACTGAGAAAACTAAAACGATTTTCAGATAATATCTAAATCCCAAAGTAAGTTCATCAACCTAATTTGCTAGCCTAAATAGGTTTTACTTTGGAATAAATGGTTAACTGCTACTAGCAGTTAGAAACAAATAGGCAGCAGGCATCAGCCAGGTAAAAACAACAACCTCACAACTTTGAGGTGTGGAATGAACGCCAAAGTAAGCAAGTTTGCTAGCTACATGTGTCCAATATTCACCTTCAATTCACATACTTTGTCCGGCACGGGGATGGAGGTCCGATGCAGCACCAAGTCTTGGTTGTTGCCGTGAACATCGCACAAGACCTCCATCAAAGAAATGCCACTTGCAGTAGAGGCCGAGAGTCGGTGGTCCTCAGACCACGTGAGCGGCTCAAAACCGCTGACCGGACTAGAGAGCTTTATTACCGGATCCCTCTTCACAAATGGACCGAGTTCTGCCCAGGAATCATCCTCTGGTTCGGCTTCGGTAAGTTGTCCTTCCTCTACCCCGTCAGCAACACGAGCTGGGCTGCAAGCAGCCATTTTCCATGTAAAAAATAAAACAACGCGTCACTACGGCGGTGGCGTAGGGACATACCCCAATGAAAAACATAATCAAAGGCTCTCGGGTTGAAGTGTATATATCGGGGTTAAGATGACAGGAAGACTGACTGTCTGTGCTTGGCAAAAATAAAAACACAAGCCCGATTACCTCCCAGCTAATTTCAAACGTTCCCACAACCTTTTCCCGTAATAGTCTCATTAGGTCCTTAACTAACTTTTTCATAGGAATGTTCCGGTAAAGGAATGTTTCCAAGAGACCATTTCAATAGACCATCTCTTTAATATGAAATAGAATTTACCCAGAACGTGGTTACCATGTTCTCAGAATTTAAGATATTAATGTTCTAGATGCATTTCATAGGAAAGTTGTAAGAACATGTGTCTGTTGCTTAAATTGTGCATGTTCAGCTAATCAGTAATTTATTCAACATGGGATTTGATCTCACAACCTCTTGGTTCAAGGTAATCTGATGTTCATGCTTGCTACACCACCATATCCGTGTAAAGTATACATTAATTGGACTATTCTCTCATCATTGATTTTATTGACTTATTTCAGCAATTTAAAGGCTTTCTGTATATTTGTCTAATGTTGGTGGGCCATATTACACTGTTTAAATGATAGTCCTGAATCCACATTATCAATACATATTTTATTGTGTACTTTTAACAGAGCTGATATTTACTTCAGAGTGCTTTCACCATATTATTTACACCTATCAAGTTGTTTCAGATCTACACAAGTGCCTAGGTGGAGGGGTTAGGATTTATTCTGGAACAGGCCTAACTATACTGGCCCAATAAACTCCCTGGAGATATCTGATATTGGAATAGTGGTTAGGGCTTTCATCATTGGTGCTGAAGGCTTGAGTTCGAGACCTGCTAAGTGAATCACCCCACTGTCACATTCTTAGAAATATATGCTAATGTCATTATTTGGCAACAATTACAACACACTTATCTGATCTAATGAAAATGAGTTTCTCATTGAAAGATGGAAATCTGTAGGATTATGCATTGAGAATGAATTATGACCACATTTCCACTACCTCTCTTAAGTTATCAGTATTTATGGATTCTATATAGCTGAGCATCTCTCCATCATCTTCTTGAAATCCACACCTCATACTGTCTACATCATTACTTAAAAAGTTCAAGAATGGATGTAGCAATCGCATATTGCACGTTTAACATATTGTGATTTCTGTGATTTGTCCCTAGTGAATCTGTTGCAATTTTTCGTTTTTTCCACATTAGAACTTGGAGATGGACTCTGTAGTGTATTGTTTTTAGTTTAACTTGAATTATTATTGCTTAAATGGGAAATGTGAGAAAGTACAGACATGCTTCTGTGAATATGGCAACCATGTTCTGGGTATGTTTCTATCAGAAGCAACACTACCACCTGGGACAAGTTTTGGCAACAAATAGAAATGCAATGACAAGAGCTCATGTGATTCCTAATCAGAGACACATATTTGTTCTATATGATGTACTGTATGTGGTGTGGGTTTCAAAAAGATGATAGAGTTCCCCTCGGGCTCGTGCGGTGGAGGAGATCTTCGTGGGCTATACTCAGCCTTGTCTCAGGGTAATACGTTGGGGTCTGTTGATATCCCTCTAGTGGTGTGGAGGCTGTGCTTTGGTAAGGGTCAGGGTCAGTCTGTTATATCTAGTGTAATTATCCTGTCTTATCTGGTATCCTGTGTGAATTTAAGTATGCTCCCTCTAATTCTCTCTTTCTCCCTCTCTCCCTCCACTCCCGGAGGACCAGAGCCCTAGGATCATGCCTCAGGAAAACCTGGCCTGATGACTCCTGGCTGTCCCTAATCCACCTGGTCATGCTGCTGCTCCAGTTTCAACTGTTTTGCCTGTGGCTAGGGAACCCTGACCTGTTCACCGGACGTGCTACCTTTTCTTGGACCTGCTGTTTTCGACTGTCACTCTCTCTATCACACCTGCTGTCTCAACCTCTGAATGCTTGGCTATGAAAAGCCAACTGACATCTACTCCTGAGGTACTGGCCTGTTGCACCCTCTACAACCACTGTGATTATTATTTGACCCTGCTGGTCACCTTTGAACGTTTGAACATCTTGAAGAACAATCTAGCCTTAAATGGCCATGTACTCTTGTAATCTCCACCCGACACAGCCAGAAGAGGACTGGCCACCCCTCAGAGCCTCTCTCTCTTTAGGTTTCTTCCTAGGTTCCTGTCTTTCTAGGGAGTTTTTCCTAGCCACCATGCTTCTACATATGCTTTGCTTGCTGTTTTGAGTTTTAGGCTGGGTGTCTGTATAGCACTTTGTGACATCTGCAGATGTAAAAAGGACTTTATAAATACATTAGATTAATTTGAGATTCTAAGCGCTCTAGAATTCTACCTATTCCCATCTTTCACTAGCTAGGATTCCATCCAATTGGCAACAGATTTTCATGAAAATATTTTTAAACTCCACATGAAGAAAATATGTGATTTTTCCCACCAGTGGTGTGTTTCCACCAGTGGAGGCTGCTGAGGGGAGGACGTCTCAAAATAATGTCTGGAATGGAGTCAATGGAATGGTATAAACCACATTGAAACCACGTGTTTGATATCATTCCATTGACTCCATTCCAAACAATATTATGAGCAATCTTCCCCTCAGAAGCCTCCACTGGTTTCCACCAAACTGAATTGTTGCCGATAAAAATCAGTGCATGAGGACATAGTGCACACAAAATGCACTTTTCGTTTACCGAATAACAATCTAATGTTCAATGTATTTCCAACTATACCTATATTTTTGTTACAAAATCTGTTGCTTTAAATAGCGAATGTGCCTAATCTGGTCTTGGCCCGTGCACTCTAGACAACAGCTGGCAGATATAGTGTGAGTAGGCTCTGCGGGTAGGTCACACTACAACACATGATGGGATTATTATAGATAAAAACGATACTTTTAATTTGTCAAACGGCAATCAAGCATCAATCTTATCATGTCACCATTATAAGACCCTCTGCATTTATTGGAAAGGAGCATCAAGCTCATACCGTGCACGTTCACCACCCTGTGAAGTTCATGATCATTTATTTCATCTGTAGCCTAATAAACTGCATGGTTTCCCAAATTGTAGTGGGATGACCACACACCAAGTCATGGTGTTATGCCACGTTTACTTCGATATCAAATAAAATAAAATGTATTTATATAGCCCTTCGTACATCAGCTGATATCTCAAAGTGCTGTACAGAAACCCAGCCTAATACCCCAAATAGCAAGCAATGCAGGTGTTGAAGCACGTTGGCTAGGAAAAACTCCCTAGAAAGGCCAAAACCTAGGAAGAAACCTAGAGAGGAACCAGGCTATGAGGGGTGGCCAGTCCTCTTCTGGCTGTGCCGGGTGGAGATTATAACAGAACATGGCCAAGATGTTCAAATGTTCATAAATGACCAGCATGGTCAAATAATAGGTCTGGGACAGGTAGCACATCCGGTGAACAGGTCAGGATTCCATAGCTGCAGGCAGAACAGTTGAAACTGGAGCAGCAGCACGGCCAGGTGGACTGGAGACAGCAAGGAGTCATCATGCCAGGTAGTCCTGAGGCATGGTTCTAGGGCTCAGGTCCTCCGAGAAAGAGAAAGAAAGAGAGAAAGAGAGAATTAGAGAGAGCATACTTAAATTCACACAGGACACCGGATAAGACAGGAGTACTCCAGATATATAACAAACTGACCCTAGCCCCCGACACAAACTACTGCAGCAAAAATACTGGAGGCTGAGACAGGAGCGGTCAGGAGACACTGTGGCCCCATCCGATGATACCCCCGGACAGGGCCAAACAGGAAGGATATAACCCCACCCACTTTGCCAAAGCCCAGCCCCCACACCACTAGAGGGATATCTTCAACCACCAATTTACCATCCTGAGACAAGGCCGAGTATAGCCCACAAAGATCTCCGCCACGACACAACCCAAGGGGGGGCCAACCTAGACAGATACGACGGTTATTATATCAATATTTGCGTATAAAGGCGTTTCCACTGCCATTTCTCGCGTGAATTAATTTTACAGACACAAAAAGATCCCATTGTCTAGTGTATTTTGTTTTGTCAATATTTGGATTAATCAGGCCTGTCATTACATTTGTTATCGGACATGTACTTTACTCGCATAAAAAGGAAACATGAAATGCCAGTACAATTTTATAAATGCCAACAGACAATTTGTTAATTCGGCATGGTGAAATCTTTTTGTGACCGTAAAATGAACTATACGAGAAATGGCGGTGGAAAAGCCTTTTTTCGCAAATATTGATATAACCATCATATCGAAGTAAACTTGGGAGTCACGAGTTCCCGATTCGGGAAAGCATGCAGTTTATTAGGCTATAGATGAAATAAATGATGATGAACTTCACAGGGTGGTGAAAGTGCAAGGTGATGAACTTGGTGCGCCTTTCCATCAAATATCTAGGGTCTTATTCTGGTGATATGATGATCGAAGCTTGGCTGTCATTTGACGAATATAAATAATATCGCTCTTATCCATAGTCATTTCATAATGTAAACTAGCCTATCCGCACTGTGTCTGTGAGCTGTTGGCTAGAGCGCATGTGTCAAGACCACAATGGGCACATTTGCTATATAACCCAACAGTTTCTGTGACAAAACCATCAGTAGAGTTGAAAATGTGATGGAAACCCATTTAACTTGTAGTTTTCTTTCAGGACATGGACATTTTGCTGCAAATGTTATTTTTATGTGCACTATGTCATTACAATATATATACAAAAATATGTGGACACCCTTTCAAATGAATGGATTTGGCTATTTCAGCCACACCCGTTGCGGACAGGTGTATAACATCGGGCACAAAGCCATGCAATCTCCATAGACAAACATTGGCAGTAGAATGGCCTTACTGAAGAGCTCAGTGACTTTCATTGTGACACCATCATTGGTGCCACCTTTCCAACAGCAACAACAACAAAAAAGGCAGATCATAAAATGTTTGCCCTGGTCAACTGTAAGTGCTGTTATTGTGAAGTGGAAACGTCTAGGAGCAACAACAGCTCAGCCGCAAAGTGTTAGGCCACACAAGCTCACAGAATGGGACCGCTGAAATGTGTAGAGCGTAAAATTGTCTGTCCAAGTTTGTAACACTCACTACCGAGTTCCGAACAAAATACTAAGACACCATAGGCAAAGGCCGAGTGTTAGCTGGAGTGGTGTAAATCTTGCTGCCATTGGACTCTGGAGCAGTGCAAACGCGTTCTCTGGAGTGATGAATCACGGTTCACCATTTGGCAGTCTGACTGATGAATCTGGGTTTGGTGAATGCAGGAGAACGCTACCTGCCCCAATGCATAGTGCCAACTATAAAGTTTGGTGGAGGATGAATAATGGTCTGGGGCTGATTTTCATGGTTCGGCCTTAGTTCAAGTGAAAAGAAATCTTAAAGCTACAGCATACAATGAAATTCTAGACTATTCTGTGCTTCCAACTTTGTGGCAACAATTTGGTGAAGGCACTTTCCTGTTTCAGCATGACAATGCCCCTGTGCACAAAGCGAGGTCCGTACAGAAATGGTTTGTCAGGATACGTGTGGAAGAACTTGACTAGACTGCACAGAGCACTGACCTCAACCCCATCGAACACCTTTGGGATGAATTGGAACACCGACTGCGAGCCAGGCCTAATCGCCCAACATCAGTGCCCGACCTCACTAATGATTAGAAGCAAATCCCTGCAGCAATGTTCCAACATCTAGTGGAAAACCTTCCCGGAAGAGTGGAGGCTGTTATGAAAGCAAAAAGGAACCAACTCCACATTAATGGCAATGATTTTGGAATGAGACGGTCGACGAGCCGGTGTCCACATACTTTTGGTAATGTAGTATATGTTTGATGGAAACACATCTCTGGTGGGATATTGCGCATATTGTTTTATGCAGATCTTTGAATATTTGCATGAAAATCTGTTGCAAATTGGATGAAAACCTATCTAGTGAAAAACACATTTTAATTAGATCAGATAAGTGTGTTGTAACAGTTGCCAAAAAATGTCTAGCATATGTAACTAAGAATATGAGGGTAGGGTGCCTCCCCTAGTGGATCTCGAACCAAGGCCACCAGCACCAATGACGGACACCCTAACCACTGTCCTAATAATAGATCACTTTAGGCTAGGGTATGTGCTATTTTGTGAAGTGCACCAGTCCCTCCTGCAGCAAAGCACCCCCACAACATGATGCTGCCACCCCCGTGCTTCACGGTTGGGATGGTGTTCTTCGGCTTGCAAGCCTTCCCCCTTTTCCTCCAAACATAACGATGGTCATTATGGCCAAACAGTTCTATTTTTGTTTCATCAGACCAGAGGACATTTCTTCAAAAAGTACAATCTTTGTCCCCGTGTGCACTTGCAAATCGTAGTCTGGCTTTTTTATGGCGGTTTAGGAGTAGTGGCTTCTTCCTTGCTGAGCTTTCAGGTTATGTCGATATAGGACTCATTTTACTGTGGATATAGATACTCTCGAACCCGTTTCCTCTAGCATCTTCACAAGGTCCTTTGCTGTTGTTCTGGGATTGATTGACACTTTTCACACCAAAGTAAGTTCATCTCTAGGAGACAGAACACTTCTCCTTCCTGAGCGGTATTACGGCTTTGTGGTCCCATGATGTTTATACTTGCATACTATTGTTTGTACAGATAAACATGGTACCTTCAGGCGTGTGGAAATTGCTCCCAAGGATGAACCAGACTCGTGGAGGTCAACAATTTTTTTTCTGAGGTCTTGGCTGACTTCTTTTGATTTAACCATGATGTCAAGCAAAGAGGCACTGAGTTTGAAGTTAGGCCTTGAAATACATCCACAGGTACACCTCCAATTGACTCAAACGATGTCAATTTGCCTATCAGAAGCTTCTAAAGCCATGACATCATTTTCTGGAGTTTTCATAGCTGTTTAGTCATCTTAGTGTATGTAAACTTCTGACCCACTGGAATTGTGTTACAGTGAATTATAAGTGACATAATCTGTCTGTAAACAATTGTTGGAAAAATTACTTGTCTCATGTACAAAGTAGATGTTCTAACCGACTTGCCAAACCATAGTTTGTTAACAAGACATTTGTGGAGTGGTTGAAAAACTAGTTTTAATGACTCCAACCTAAGTGTATGTAAACGTCCGACTTCAACTGTATATATACGTTGAAAAAAACTGTAGAGTCCATTCGGAAAGTATTTCGACCACTTTAATTTTTCCACATTTTGTTACATTTCAGCTACAAACTTGGCAGACCTGTATTTGAGGTGTTTCTCCCAATCTTCTCCGCAGATCCTCTCAAGCTCTGTTAGGTTAGCTATTTTCAGGTCTCTACAGAGATGTTGATCGGGTTCAAGTCTGGCTGGGCCACTCAAGGACATTCAGAGACTTGTCCCGAAGCCACTCTTGCATTGTCTTGGTTGTGTGCTTAGGGTCGTTGTCCTGTTGGGAGGTGAACCTTCGCCACAGTAGGAGGTCCTGAGCACTCTGGAGCAGGTTTTCATCAAGGATCTCTCTGTACTTTGCTCCGTTCATCTTTCCGTTGATCCTGACTAGTCTCCCAGTCCCTGCCCCTGAAAAACACCCCCTCAGCATGATGCTGCCACCACCATGCTTCACCGTAGGGATGGTGCCAGGTTTCCTCCAGACGTAATGCTTGGCATTCAGGCCAAAGAGTTCAATCTTGGTTTCATCAGACCAAAGAATCTTGTGTCTCATGGGCTGCGAGTCCATTAGGTGCCTTTTGGTAAACTCCAAGTGGGCTGACATGTGACTTTTACTGAGGAGTGGCTTCTGTCTGGCCACTCTACCGTAAAGGCCTGATTAGTAGAGTGCTGCAGAGATGGTTGTCCCATCTCCACAGAGGATCACCGGACCTCTGTCAGAGTGACCATCGGTTTCCTAATTAAGCCCTTCTCCCCCGATTGCTCAGTTTGGTGGATGATGATGGAGGCCACTGTGTTCTTGGGTACCTTCAATGCTGCAGAAATATTTTTGGTACCCTTCTCCAGATCTGTACCTTGATACAATCCTCTCTCAGAGCTCTACGGACAATTCCTTCGACCTCATGGCTTGGTTTTTGCTCTGACATGAACTATCAACGGTGGGACGTTATATAGACAGATGTGTGCCTTTCCAAATCATGACCAATCAATTGAATTTATCACAGGTGGAGTCCAATCAAGTTGTAGAAATATCTCAAAGATGAACAATGCAAACAGGATGCACCTGAGCTCAATTTCGAGTCTCATATCAAAGGGTCTGAATACTTATGTAAATACATTTATTTTATTTTATACATTTGCAAAAATAAAAAAGTTTTTGCTTTGTCATTATGGGGTATTGTGTTTAGATTGATGAGGATTTTTTTTATTTAATCCGTTTTGTTCTTTCAACGTCCCATGAAACGTGTCTAGCACAGTAATGTTGTATATTCTGAGAAAATTGTAACCACGTTCTTGATATAGCTCTATTTGACATTAAGGGAATTTTCTCCTAACTTTAACAATGAAACATTTTGCTAAACTGTTTTTTGCTAACATAGATAGAATGTTCCCCTAACTAATGGAAAATTGGACACTCAAACATTAGGGGAACATTACGGGGAATATTATATATATTTTTTTATCTCAGTCTCCCTAGAATTGTTAGCTGGGCTGGAGCAAGATATTCACTCTAATCTTATTATTTACCAGATGTTTGTACATGAGTGTTGATTTGGGTTTAGTGTATTTGCAGTTCAAATTAATTTCATATTATCAATTGGGTTCTACATCAAGACCCTAACACTGACTTAGCCACTGTAGAAATGTGGTGTACGATCACCTCCAAGGATAAAACACTGGGCCCAATGGTATGCCTTAGAGTGACATACTCTTAAATAATGAGTTATTCCTTTCCTGACAAGCGACACACCAGTCTGCCTCATGGCCTTTGCAAAGGTCACCAAGTGGGATCATTAATTGTAGTGAAAATATAAAAATGATCATGTGCTCTGCTATAGATGTGGACTCAGGTTTGTGTCTCTCTGAGACAAATCAGCATGCATTGTAAGATGAGGCACTGAACGCTCCTGGACAGGGCAAAGGGCAAACTGCTGTGGTCTCCTGAAGAGCACAGAACTACAGAGACAGACAGTGATTTGTTGCAGCCCAGCAGTAACAGGAAAGTCTCTCTCTCTCTCTCTCTCGCAGCCACAGCCTGATTCTCAGTGAGATGACAGTGGGATTTTACCAGGCACAGTTATTTATCACAAAACAAATTGTTACAAATCTGTGACACAAAAATAGAATGGCGCACGCCGACCGTGTTTTAATTTTTTTTTTTTTTAATCTGTCTTTTGTTTCGCTAATCGAAATTAATAAATAAATGCAGGGTCCTTGGTATGTTTCATTTGTAATGAAGCGTGTAGTGTATTAATATTTCAGACACCTGCTGTGTGTCTTTGGTGGTTTTTGACTTGGGATGATCCCAGCTAGAGATGTATGGGAATGTCGGATTAAACATTAATTGAATGCTGTCACATAAACTCACTTCACTTTCTGCCATCACATGTTGGGGGAGCCCAGTACAGGCAAAAGACAAAGCCCTCATCATATATTGTGTGATAATGAGATTAATCCAAAGGCTATACTATATTAAGAGTCATGTCCAAAGGTATAGGTTCAATATAGTGCCAGGCTAATAAGGTTATGGATATGGATGGGGTCAGCAAAGGTCAATTTTCTGCATTGTTAATATCCACCCGCTGTCATATTATCCTGTAGTTTTTACCTTCAACCCCACCCCCCCCCCCTTCAATCCCTTGTTATTTTCCTGCATAAAGTATCAGTGAATGTGGTTGGCTGTATGTTGTAGGAACCCCACAGGGATGTTTTGATGCATGGTTCATCATACGTGTTTTAATCATTCAGTCGCACAGACACCTCCCAGGGGGGCGCTGCTGCAGCACATTACCAGCTACACACAATCACGGCTGTAATCATCACAATGATAATGAAATGTATTTAGAGCACATCAGCATGGTTTATTCGGCTCAGGAGACTGAGGAGACGTCAGTGAGCGGGACGGCATCCTTCAGGCAGCTCGATCGGGTGCTCAGGACCCTGACGGTATCCCTGTGGAGACTGGCAGTGCCCAGCGGGCTGGCACAAGGGAGATTAGCAGTCATAGCAGAGGGCTTTGCACACCTTGTGTGCCGTCAACTGTGAAAGCCTTACCTGACAGGTGTTGCTCTCAATCAGTGCTCCTCTGCCCCCTGTGCTGTCCTTGGGGTGAAGTTGGGGACCAGGCAAGCCCCCTATCCATTCCCTACCATGGTAGGTTGGCCACTGAAACACCCTGGGACCTACAGTAAATCCACTTTCAATGAGAAGTCAATGATTTCTAATCAGTGGGAATCAGAACCACAACACTCAGTCTGTTTTTTAAAAGTTGTTAAGTCACCCCAAGAGAGGGTAAGGTGACACAATGTAATGATCTGTTGTAGGCCTATTTTACCTGGTTGGTTGTCCTGTAATATCCTGTTAAAGTATATGTTTGTTTGAATGAGAGTGTGTGTAAAATGTTCACCTTAATTCTAAAGTTATAGGCTATGACAATAATCTTATTTTATACGAATTCTCTCATTCAGCCAGGTCCAGGTTTCATATTGCCTTCACTTACACCTAGAAACTTCCCAGTTAGCCTAGGTCTAGTTGATATTTTGTCATTTGGGAGTGTATATTTGAAACTCAAAAATAACTAGACATTTGATGACGAGTTTGAAAGATTTCTGTTCTGGAACAGCAGTATAATATTGTTTTATTGTGATGTATTTGTATCTCTAACTGGGAACTGTAGCTTATTAAAGGAAACATGAACATTGATTGTAAAATACGTTCCTTGGAGACTAACGAGCCATTCTATATATCCACACTGATAATGGCTGAATTATTCATTGTTTGTAATGATTAATTAAAAAAGGCCTCAGGTCCTGTGGCAGGTACAGGCTGCTGAGGCACACACTGACATTCCCATGCGATGTGCTAAACATTTCTCACTCCCTCCCCCTTTCTCTTTCTCTTTCTCTCTCTTCTCTCTCTCTCTCTCTCTCTCTCTCTCTCTCTCTCTCTCTCTCTCTCAATAAATTACACAAAAAGGGGCTTTATTGGCATGGGCAACATACATTGCCAAAGCAAGTGAAATAAACACTAAACCAACATGAAATAGACAATCAGAAATTAACAGAAAACTTCACAATCAAAATAATAGACATTTCAAATGTTCTATTATTATTTCTCTCCCACTTTCCTCTCATTTTTTCCTTTTTTCCTGCCTTTCTTCAGTGACTGCAGACCTACAGTACAAGTCAAAAGTTTGGACACACCTATAGTTATATAGTTTTTCTTTATTTTTACTATTTTATACATTGTAGAATAATAGTGAAGACATCAAAACTATGAAATAACACATATGGTACCAGAAAAGTGTTAAAAAAATCCAAATATATTTTATATTTGAGATTCTTCAAAGTAGCCACCCTTTGCCTTGATGATAGTCTTGCACGCTCTTGTCATTCTCTCAACCGGCTTCACGTGGAATGCTTTTCCAACCATCTTGAAGGAGTTCCCACATATGCTGAGCACTTGTTGGCTGCTTTTCCTTCACTCTGTGGCCGAACCCAGAACAAACCATCTCAATTGGGTTGAGGTCGGGTGATTATGGAGGCCAGGTCATCTGATGCAGCACTCCATTTCTCTCCTTCTTGGTCAAATAGCCATTAGACAGCCTGAAGGTGTATTTGGTCATTGTCCTGTTGAAAAACAAATGATAGTCCCACTAAGTGCAAACCAGATGGGATGGCGTATTGCTGCAGAATGCTGTGGTAGCCATGCTGGTAGGTGTGCCTTAGATTCTAAATAAATCACAGACAGTGTCACCAGCAAAGCACCCCCACACCATCACATCTCAAAGTTCTTGACATTTTCTGACTGACCTTAATTTCTTAAAGTAATGATTGACTGACTTTGCTTATTTGAGCTGTTCTCGCTATAATATGGACTTGGTCTTTTACCAAATAGGGCTATCTTCTGTATACCACCCCTACCTTGTCACAACACAACTGATTGCCTCAAACACATTAGGAAGGAAAGAAATTCCACAAATGAACTTTGAACAAGGCACACCTGTTAATTGAAATGCATTCCAGGTGACTACCTCATGAAGCTGGTTGAGGGAATGCCAAGAGTGTGCAAAGCTGTCATCAAGGCAAATGGTGGCTACTTTGAAGAATCTCAAATATAAAATCTAATTTGATTTGTTTAATACTTTTCTAGTTACTACGTGATTCCATACGTGTTATTTCATAGTTTTGATGTCTTCACTATTGTAGAAAATAGTAAAAATAAATAAAAACCCTTTAAAGAGTAGGTGTGTCAAACTTTTGACTGGTACTGTAAATTCAGATTTTTTAAACCTTTATTGATTTAGGCAAGTCAGTGAAGGACAAATTCTTACTTACAATGATGGCCTACCCCGGCCAAACCTTGACGACTCTGAGCCAATTGTGCGCTGCCCTATGGGACTCCCAATCATGGCCGGTTGGGATAAAGCCAGGAATCGAACCAGGGTCTGTAGGGACACCTCTAGCACTGAGATGCAGTGCCTTAGACTGCTGTGCCACTCAGGAGCCCCAATCATTGCACCCCTTATTTTAAAACATGAGAGAAGTTTGGGAAATTAATTTCACCTCCATCCGTTATAATTCCTATACTAGGCATCTAAATAAAGTAGCACTGTCAGCTACAATCAATTTTCTTTACGTGCTGGACAACATGTATTTGTTGTAGTGTCATTAGGGTGATTCCACGGCAGGACAGGACGAAAATATTTGTGGTATCTCAGTTCTGTCAATTTTCACATAGAAACTTCATTGGGAGAAAGGATGCTTGACATGTTTGTACATTTGCATCACAAACAATTTTTGAAAAGATCATGATGAAAATCGCATTTTTAGAACCTTTTAGACTTATACAGTGGCTTGCGAAATTATTCACCCCCCTTGGAATTTTCACTATTTTGTTGTCTTACAACTAAAATGGATTTTTTGGGGGTTTGTATCATTTGATTTACGCAACATGCCTACCACTGAAGATGCTAAATATTTTTTATTGTGAAACAAACAAGAAAAGCCAATATTTTGTACAGCCACCTTTTAAAGCAATTACAGCTGCAAGTCTTTGGGGAATGTATCTATAAGCTTGGCACATCTAGCCACTGGGACTTTTGCCATTCTTCAAGGTAAAACTGCTCCTTCAAGTTGGATGGTTCCGCTGGTGTACAGGAATGCTGAAGTCATACCACAGATTCTCAATTGGATTGAGGTCTGGGCTTTGACTAGGCCATTCCAAGACATTTAAATGTTTCCCCTTAAACCACTTGAGTGTTTCTTTAGCAGTATGCTTAGGGTCATTGTCCTGCTGGAAGGTGAACCTCCGTCCCAGTCTCAAATCTCTGGAAGACTGAAACAGGTTTCCCTCAATTTAGCGCCATCCATCATTCCTTCAATTCTGACCAGTTTGCTAGTCCCTGCCGACGAAAAACATCCCACTGCATGATGCTGTCACCAACATGCTTCACTGTGGGGATAGTGTTCTCGGGGTGATGAGAGGTGTTGGGTTTGTGCCAGACATAGCGTTTTCCTTGATGGTCAAAAATATACATTTTAGTCTCATCTGATCAGAGTACCTTCTTCCATATGTTTGGGGAGTCTCCCACATGCATTTTGGCAAACACCAAACATGTTTGCTTATTTCTTTCTTTAATAAGCAATGGCTTTTTTTCTGGCAACTCTTCCGTAAAGCCCAGCTCTGTGGAGTGTGTGGCTTAAAGTGGTCCTATGTACAGACACTCCAATCTTCGCTGTGGAGCTTTGCAACTCCTTCAGGGTGATCTTTGGTCTTTTTGTTGCCTCTCTGATTAATGCCCTCCTTGCCTGTTCTGTGAGTTTTGGTGGGCGGCCCTCTCTTGACAGGTTTGTTGTGGTGCCATGTTTTTTCCATTTTTAAATAATGGATTTAATGGTGCTCCATGGGATGTTCAAAGTTTCTGATATTTTTTTATAACCCAACCCTGATCTGTACTTCTCCACAACTTTGTCCCTGACCTGTTTGGAGAGTTCCTTGGTCTTCATGGTGCCGCTTGCTTGGTGGTGCCCCTTGCTTAGTTGTGTTGCAGACTCAGGGGCCTTTCAGAACAGGTGTATATATACTGAGATCATGTGACACTTAGATTGCACACAGGTGGACTTTATTTAACTAATTATGTGACTTTTGAAGGTAATTGGTTGCACAATATCGTATTTATGGGCTTCATATTAAAGGGGGTGAATACATATGGACGCACCACCTTTTTAAAAATGTAATTGTATTTTTTAAACCAGTTATTTTTGTCATTTCACTTCATCAATTTGGACAATTTTGTGTATGTCCATTCCATGAAATCCAAATAAAATCCATTTAAATTACAGGTTGTAATGCAACAACATAGGAAAAATGCTAAGGGGGATGAATACTTTTGCAAAGCACTGTTTATGCTTCCTTTAAGACCCTATGATCTGTGAACCGTACATGACCCAGAAAACATCTTGGTGTCATTATACTCCTTGTAGTGTTCTCTCAAATATGGAGCATGTCTAGATTCTTAAAGAAAAATGTTTACATGAAACTATTCAACATTAAAAATATTAATATCTCAAAGTACCCTATTAGATTTTTTTTCATGTTAAGACATATTGTTTGGAACAATATAACTTAGAATAACCTAGACATTCAATTTCCAGAGTGGGATCTCTTCTAAATTTGAAGTTATGATCCATTTTATGGGCACCACCAACACAGTGAATGGGAAAATGGATTCAAAGGGAACTGCAGGTGATTTGCTGTATGCACAATCTAGACATACAGCATGTAGTTCTGTCCTGGAGCTGTAAAATCATTAAATGTTTTATTTTTAAGATATTTATATGTTTGATGTTGAATAAATGAACGTGAAAAGTTATATTTCAAAATCTAGACATACAGTACTCCATACATTAGAGAACCACATAAGGAGAATAATGACACCAATATGTTGTCTGTATCATGCACAGATCACAGATCATATGGCCTTACAAGAGGCATGTATAGGTCTAAAAAGGGCCTAAAGTGGATACACATCTAAAAAGAATTGCCAGAACAATCTGAGATACCTCAAATATTTCCAGGCTGTCCTGGAGTGGAGTCTCCCTTTATTATAATTTTATCAAATCTCTATGACTACACATATTGTTCAGTTGCTTTTTGTCTGTCCAATAATCTCCTCTCCAATGTGTCCCAGTGTTGCCAGAGGCTTGTGGCTGGTTGTTGGTTGCTGGCAGGGCCAGGTGAGGTGTGGCTGTGGCTATCCTGTCCCCTCTCCCCTGCCCTGGTCTTGGCAGCTGGTGGTGGGCAGACCATGCCCTGTGGCTGTGCCAGGGGAGGGCCGGGGTCTGTGCCTCTGTTTGGGCCCTGCTAATGGAATGGGGCTGGGCAGCCCATATGGCACTTGTGGGAAGGTTGGTGCTCTGGAGGTTGGAACACAGAGCCACCAGTCTCCCGTTAGATATTGAACAGGACAGGGCCAGACCTGCGGACTCACCCATTACCCGCCCAAAATGATTCATGTGTTTGGTGATGTGAGAGTAAAGATGAAGTAGATAAAGGCCTGTGCATGCCTACCCTGAGAACACTGAAGAAGCTACTACACTCTTAGAAAAAAAGTTGGTATCTAGAACCTAAAATGGTTCTTTGGCTGTCCCTATAGGAGAACCCTTTTGAAAAACCCTTTTTGGTTCCAGGTAGAACCCATTTGAGTTCCATGTAAAACCATTTCCACAGAGTGTTCTACATGGAACCCAAAAGAGTTCTACCTGGAACCAAAAAGTGTTCTACCTGCAACCAAATATGGTTCTCCTATGGGGAGAGCCGAAGAACCCTTTTGGAACCCTTTTTTCTAAAAGTGTACATACAGAAGATACGACAAGCACACTTAAATGACAGATCTCATAATTTGGTTGCCTTTTTTGTAAAGCGATATTTACTGACCAGTCTCCTCTTACTAAAACTCACTCTTTTGTCCATGTAAACCCAGACAAAAAGGTTCAGTGAAACAACAACTGAGAGGATGTCCTTTATTTATTTTTTAAACATTTTTTTATTTAACCTTTATTTAACTAGGCAAGTCAGTTAAGAACAAATTCTTATTTACAATGTCAGCCTAGGAACAGTGGGTTAACTGCCTTGTTCAGGGGCAGAATGTCAGATTTGTACCTTGTCAGCTCGGGGATTCGATCTAGCAACCTTTCTGTTACTGGACCAACGTGCTACCACTAGGTTACCTGCCGCCCCTTTAGATGGAGGTCAAGGAAAAGTTGGTCTGCCAGGATCCATGAGAGGCTAACCTAATGTACAGACTAGAGTGCAGCCAGGCCCTGTGATGGGAAGGCAATGAGATGGACAGGGGAGAGCAGTACCCAACCACCATCCTTCACTGGCACAGAACCTCTCTGGCTCTGCTCTGTGCAGCATGGGACTGGGGGGAGGAGAGACACATGGGATGGGAGAATGTACGAAGGGGGAGGAAGGAAGGACGGTGTGTGTGTATATGATGGAGCTGCAGTACAGTATGAATGAGTGCACAATGTCCTGAGCTGATGCTTACCCTCTAGAATACCTTTGTGCTCCTTACCACACGCACTGTCGCAAACGGAACTAAAATAATCGCTTCAGGGTGACACCAGCAATTTGTAACGCAGACCTAAAATAGATAAGTAGAGAAGGTAATTACTATGAAGTCAGCAGAAGCATACAGCTTGATGCGATCCTGCCCTGGTTTCCTCCTAATACACCATTAAAAAGTGAGGCCAGACTTTTAAACAGGTCACTCACTAAACTCCCTCCTCTTCTCCTCCTTCTCTCGTTCTCTCCTCCTCCTCACTATCTTCCTCCTGCACCACCCAATTCCCTGGAACTGGAACAAAAGCCCCCACCACCGCCTCCCCCCACCTCCCCATCTCCTGTTTTTCCGTTTTATTGGTGACAGCTGCCGCGAAACAAACTCGCGGAGCGAGAGAAATGATGTGTCAGTAGAAGGTCCTTTAGCCCGTGCTGCTAATCTGTCACACGCCGTTTGTTGTTTACCGTTCCTCACTGCTCGCTCGCCGACTGGCCAGCATCGCGCACGGTGCCGTAATGGCGACAGATGCTGACCCGCAGAAGTGTGAATCTTGCAGATTTCTCCCCGCTGTCAACCTGTAAATTACAGCTATCGAGAGTAATTAGACCCGATAAAATCCTTCCAAGCTTCACCCTCCTGGCCCTGCCACACACACACACACACACACACCCAACACACCACACACACAAACACTGTTGGCCTGGCAGTGACCTGAGAGTGGGGGATTATGGGATAGAAGACTTCATGACACACAGGGCCGTAACCAAGGTTTGAGTTAATGAGGTCCGGAAGGGGGAAGCTCATTTACTGCATTTGTATACAATTAATAAACTTTCAAGTGCTATTTGGAAACAGAAAAAACAAGCACAAATGACCCCAGCCATTATCACATTGGCTGCTGTAGGTTCATTCACCTCAGTCGATCTACAAACACATAGACTATTAGCTATGCAATTGTAATGTTATACTCGTGAAAGGGGGGAAATATGATCAATTATTCACACTGACATGAAACAAAAACATTTATCATTTTAGAACTGCGTTGTTTGCATTTTAATGTCGGCCTGTAGGGAAGATGGGCCATGTGGAGATGTTCATATTGAAACATATCTTCTTTTTTAAAGTTTTTGATAAGATTAGTACAGATTAGATTTTTTCAGGGGACCCGATATGTGGCCCCGACCCCAAGTTTGGGGCTCTCTCGCTCTCTCTCTCTCTCTCTCTCTCTCTCTCTCTCTGTCTCCTCCGCTTTCTCCTGCATGCATTGCAGCCTGACTCAGCCTCACCACTGAGCGCCACATCACTTTCTTTCTCAGTACCCTAGTCTCTGTAAAGCAAAGTTATTATGAGAACTTAATAGGGTATTTTTTGCTCCTGCTGAGGTAGGCTCTATTTAACATTAGCTTCACCCTTCTAGCTGGCTAAGTAATACTAGTCAGAGCCCTTCAACGTTACTGCAATAGAAGTCTCCGCCAGCAGCTAGCCACCTTACTGACATACACATCTATAAGCGACAATTTACCAGCAGTGCACTCATTCTCCGAGAGTCAATTTTTGTTTGTTTGTTTGGGGGATGTTGCGAGATGGTTTTAAAATTGACTTTGTCTGGCATCTCGCAAACACAATAATCCGACGCGTGCTGGGGTAGTTCGATGCATGTCTCAGGCCCTCTGCTTGTGCCGCAAGAGGGCGGAGTGAGCCGTTTGAGAGAGTGGTGAATGTGCTGCTAAAAAGACAAATCCAGGAGGCAAATCTGGGGGACACAGGTGAACATAACAAACTGTTCAGGATTCCACTCGTTCGTAAAGAGGTAGACGCGATTACAACCAATGTTTTAAGAATACACATCATTGCTTAGAACAGTCAGATCAAGAATATAAGTGTCCTTTGCTTTGATCAACGCTGGGAAAAACATTTAGATGTTGACCCATAATCGATTTTATGTTTTGTGTACAAAATAAATATATATATATATATTGTATATGGGTCTTTCTAAAAGGAGCCAATGTGTGATAGAGTACATTTTTCTTAATCGTTTGATATATATTTAAATGTGATTTTCTTGCAGCGTTACATGTGTAGGTACAGGAATAAGAGTCTAGATAGGCACAATGAGACCATAACTCCTAGCAACAACAAATCATCTACTTCAAAATGTCATTCAAAATGTCACATGAAACATGGACACTGCATGTTTCTTTGTCATGCCTAGTAGCCAGGTCTGTTTTGCTTTAGTCAACTTCTCTATCATTTATAGCCATGCTAAACCTTCCAGAATAATTAAAAAGAGAAACAACAGCATTTCTATATGTTTTAAAAGTTGATATAATCATTTCATACAATATTATAATACAATGGGTTCTGTCAACAAAATCATTGGCAATAATAATAACCAATAATGAAATCATTATAAGCAGTAAACTCTTCAAGTAGTGTGTATGTGTGTGTGTGTGTGTGTGTGTGTGTGTGTGTGTGTGTGTGTGTGTGTATGTGTTTGTGTGAAAACTAGACATCACATTCTTGCTTCCTCTGTCCTTGTTTCCTGCACTCCTTGCCTCTCCTTGAATGCACATTGCAGGCTGAGGGGAGGAACCTTCCCTCCTTCCCCCAATGTGCTTTGAGAGGGATGTGAGGGATGGAGGAAACAAGGGGAGAATCTAAATTGCATTTGCTTCATTCCTCACGTCCTCTCTCCTCGCCTCCTACTCATTACCAGTTGGAGAAGAAGGTGAGAGGGGAGGGACCTCTGACCTTCACGTCCAATAGGTTTTAGAAGGAGATGAGGAGAGAGGATGTAACGAATCAAGGAAATGTAATTGAGGACAGAGAAAGCAAGTATTTGACATAACATTTTTTGACAGTGCCAGCTGACTGAGCTACTATAACACCCATGGCCTGTCCAGAAACAACCCCTAACCCCTACTGTCCAGAGTCTAGACACTTGTGGAGATCTTAGAGGGATTGATGGGTGGTCACATGGTGAGAGCTCCACCTTATCCCCTGATAGGCTTGGTAGAATTTTGGCGGTATTACGTACACCTTTCCAATTATCTCAGTTCTCCACAAGTGTCGAGGGAAAGAGATAGGAGTTGTTTCTGGACAGGACCCCACAACCCTTTGGTGTGTGGATGACCTACAGCATGACACTTGAGGCATTGGTTGGATGTTTAATTCCATTGCTGTACACACACAGATTTCCACAGGTGTAAGCTGGACACGCCCACGGTACCCTACCGGGCTGAACAGACAGGTCTGGGTACCCTATCAGGCTGATCAGACAGGTCTGGGTAGCTGGACACACCCACGGTACCCTATCAGGCTGATCAGACAAATCTGGGTAGCTGGACACACCCACGGTACCCTATCAGGCTGAACAGACAGGTCTGGGTACCCTATCAGGCTGATCAGACAGGTCTGGGTAGCTGGACACACCCACGGTACCCTATCAGGCTGATCAGACAGATCTGGGTACCCTATCAGGGTGAACAGACAGGTCTGGGTAGCTGGACACACCCACGGTACCCTACCGGGCTGAACAGACAGGTCTGGGTACCCTATCAGGCTGATCAGACAGGTCTGGGTAGCTGGACACACCCACGGTACCCTATCAGGCTGAACAGACAGGTCTGGGTACCCTATCAGGCTGATCAGACAAATCTGGGTAGCTGGACACACCCACGGTACCCTATCAGGCTGAACAGACAGGTCTGGGTACCCTATCAGGCTGATCAGACAGGTCTGGGTAGCTGGACACACCCACGGTACCCTATCAGGCTGATCAGACAGGTCTGGGTACCCTATCAGGCTGATCAGACAGATCTGGGTACCCTATCAGGGTGAACAGACAGGTCTGGGTAGCTGGACACACCCACGGTACCCTATCAGGCTGAACAGACAGGTCTGGGTACCCTATCAGGCTGATCAGACAGGTCTGGGTAGCTGGACACACCCACGGTACCCTATCAGGCTGATCAGACAGGTCTGGGTACCCTATCAGGCTGATCAGACAGATCTGGGTACCCTATCAGGGTGAACAGACAGGTCTGGGTAGCTGGACACACCCACGGTACCCTATCAGGCTGATCAGACAGGTGTCACGTTCTGACCTTTATTTCCTTTGTTTTGTCTTTATTTAGTATGGTCAGGGCGTGATTTGGGGTGGGCAGTCAATGTCTGTTTCTATGTTTGGCCTGATATGGTTCTCAATCAGAGGCAGCTGTTTATCGTTGTCTCTGATTGGGAACCATATTTAGGTAGCCTGGGTTTCACTGTTGGTTTGTGGGTGTTTGTTTCCGTGTCTGTCACTGGAAACCTGCTGTAAACAGCGAAAGGGTATTACTATTACAGTGAAAGGGTAATACTATTCGCACCCTAGGTTCATTCCAGCTATTTAGATGTGCAACCACTGACTAACTATAGCTAAGGCATATCTCTAGTCTAGCAGTAGATACGGTTGTTATGGCTGTATATAATACTTTAATAAGATTACCAATGGTTAGCTCAAATCAAATCTAATCAAATCAAGTTTTATTTGTCACATACACATGGTTAGTAGATGTTAATGCAAGTGTAGCGAAATGCTTGTGCTTCTAGTTCCGACAATGCAGTAATAACCAACAAGTAATCTAACTAACAATTCCAAAACTACTGTCTTATACACAGTGTAAGGGGATAAAGAATATGTACATAAAGATATATGAATGAGTGATGGTACAGAGCAGCATAGGCAAGATACAGTAGATGGTATCGAGTACAGTATATACATATGAGATGAGTATGTACATTTACATTTACATTTAAGTCATTTAGCAGCCGCTCTTATCCAGAGCGACTTACAAATTGGTGCATTCACCTTATGACATCCAGTGGAACAGTAGTGCATCTAAATCTTTTAAGGGGGGTGAGAGGGATTACTTTATCCTATCCTAGGTATTCCTTAAAGAGGTGGGGTTTCAGGTGTCTCTGGAAGGTGGTGATTGACTCCGCTGTCCTGGCGTCGTGAGGGAGTTTGTTCCACCATTGGGGGGCCAGAGCAGCGAACAGTTTTGACTGGGCTGAGCGGGAACTGTACTTCCTCAGTGGTAGGGAGGCGAGCAGGCCAGAGGTGGATGAACGCAGTGCCCTTGTTTGGGTGTAGGGCCTGATCAGAGCCTGGAGGTACTGAGGTGCCGTTCCCCTCACAGCTCCGTAGGCAAGCACCATGGTCTTGTAGCGGATGCGAGCTTCAACTGGAAGCCAGTGGAGAGAGCGGAGGAGCGGGGTGACGTGAGAGAACTTGGGAAGGTTGAACACCAGACGGGCTGCGGCGTTCTGGATGAGTTGTAGGGGTTTAATGGCACAGGCAGGGAGCCCAGCCAACAGCGAGTTGCAGTAATCCAGACGGGGAGATGACGAGTGCCTGGATTAGGACCTGCGCCGCTTCCTGTGTGAGGCAGGGTCGTACTCTGCGGATGTTGTAGAGCATGAACCTACAGGAACGGGCCACCGCCTTGATGTTAGTTGAGAACGACAGGGTGTTGTCCAGGATCACGCCAAGGTTCTTAGCGCTCTGGGAGGAGGACACAATGGAGTTGTCAACCGTGATGGCGAGATCATGGAACGGGCAGTCCTTCCCGGGAGGAAGAGCAGCTCCGTCTTGCCGAGGTTCAGCTTGAGGTGGTGATCCGTCATCCACACTGATATGTCTGCCAGACATGCAGAGATGCGATTCGCCACCTGATCATCAGAAGGGGAAAGGAGAAGATTAATTGTGTGTCGTCTGCATAGCAATGATAGGAGAGACCATGTGAGGTTATGACAGAGCCAAGTGACTTGGTGTATAGCGAGAATAGGAGAGGGCCTAGAACAGAGCCCTGGGGGACACCAGTGGTGAGAGCACGTGGTGTGGAGACGGATTCTCGCCACGCCACCTGGTAGGAGCGACCTGTCAGGTAGGACGCAATCAAGCGTGGGCCGCGCCGGAGATGCCCAACTCGGAGAGGGTGGAGAGGAGGATCTGATGGTTCACAGTATCGAAGGCAGCCGATAGGTCTAGAAGGATGAGAGCAGAGGCGAGAGAGTTAGCTTTAGCAGTGCGGAGCGCCTCCGTGATACAGAGAAGAGCAGTCTCAGTTGAATGACTAGTCTTGAAACCTGACTGATTTGGATCAAGAAGGTCATTCTGAGAGAGATAGCGGGAGAGCTGGCCAAGGACGGCACGTTCAAGAGTTTTGGAGAGAAAAGAAAGAAGGGATACTGGTCTGTAGTTGTTGACATCGGAGGGATCGAGTGTAGGTTTTTTCAGAAGGGTGCAACTCTCGCTCTCTTGAAGACGGAAGGGACGTAGCCAGCGGTCAGGGATGAGTTGATGGCGAGGTGAGGTAAGGGAGAAGGTCTCCGGAAATGGTCTGG
The DNA here is from genome assembly GCF_034236695.1 of Oncorhynchus nerka. Lineage (NCBI taxonomy): Eukaryota > Metazoa > Chordata > Actinopteri > Salmoniformes > Salmonidae > Oncorhynchus > Oncorhynchus nerka. Next base: position 37,574,387 of record NC_088399.1, read on the forward strand.
AGAAGAGAGGAGGGGATAGGGTCAAGCGGGCAGGTTGTTGGGCGGCCGGCCGTCACAAGACGCGAGATTTCATCTGGAGAGAGGGGGAGAAAGAGGTCAGAGCACAGGGTAGGGCAGTGTGAGCAGAACCAGCGGTGTCGTTTGACTTAGCAAACGAGGATCGGATGTTGTCGACCTTCTTTTCAAAATGGTTGACGAAGTCATCTGCAGAGAGGGAGGGGGGGGATTCAGGAGGGAGGAGAAGGTTGCAAAGAGCTTCCTAGGGTTAGAGGCAGATGCTTGGAATTTAGAGTGGTAGAAAGAGGCTTTAGCAGCAGAGAGAGAAGAGGAAAATGTAGAGAGGAGGGAGTGAAAGGATGTCAGGTCCGCAGGGAGGCGAGTTTTCCTCCATATGTAAACAAAGTGGCATAGTTAAAGTGGCTAGTGATACATGTATTACGTAAGGATGCAGTAGATGATATAGAGTACAGTATATACGTATGCATATGAGATGAATAATGTAGGGTATGTAACATTATATTAGGTAGCATTGTTTAAAGTGGCTAGTGATATATTTTACATCATTTCCCATCAATTCCCATTATTAAAGTGGCTGGAGTTGAGTCAGTGTCAGTGTGTTGGCAGCAGCCACTCAATGTTAGTGGTGGCTGTTTAACAGTCTGATGGCCTTGAGATAGAAGCTGTTTTTCAGTCTCTCGGTCCCAGCTTTGATGCACCTGTACTGACCTCGCCTTCTGGATGATAGCAGGGTGAACAGGCAGTGGCTCGGGTGGTTGTTGTCCTTGATGATCTTTATGGCCTTCCTGTAACATCGGGTGGTGTAGGTGTCCTGGAGGGCAGGTAGTTTTTCCCCGGTGATGCGTTGTGTAGACCTCACTACCCTCTGGAGAGCCTTACGGTTGTGGGCGGAGCAGTTGCCGTACCAGGCGGTGATACAGCCCGCCAGGATGCTCTCGATTGTGCATCTGTAGAAGTTTGTGAGTGCTTTTGGTGACAAGCCGAATTTCTTCAGCCTCCTGAGGTTGAAGAGGCGCTGCTGCGCCTTCTTCACGATGCTGTCTGCGTGAGTGGACCAATTCAGTTTGTCTGTGATGTGTATGCCGAGGAACATAAAACTTACTACCCTCTCCACTACTGTTCCATCGATGTGGATAGGGGGGTCCTCCCTCTGCTGTTTCCTGAAGTCCACAATCATCTCCTTAGTTTTGTTGACGTTGAGTGTGAGGTTATTTTCCTGACACCACACTCCGAGGGCCCTCACCTCCTCCCTGTAGGCCGTCTCGTCGTTGTTGGTAATCAAGCCTACCACTGTTGTGTTGTCCGCAAACTTGATGATTGAGTTGGAGGCTAGGTAAGTAGCTAGGATATATCAGACATCTAACCATTTACAGTAACAGCATTTCACACACTAAATCTTATGCGTATATTGAGAAATCTTAATTTATATGCTACTGTGGCACAGTATGGGCACCAATTAATCAATTCATTGATAGATAATAGATTCATAGAATGGAGTTAGAAAGGTGACCTACTTTGGAAGGAGATAAAGTGTTGGCTGTGCACTTGACCAGGCATTCCACATTTAACCCCACCGACATTTGAACATCTAAATATCAAGTTGTTTTTTGGTTTTACATGAAAAAACAAGCCATTTTAAAAAATGAACACACTGTTTTCACGTTCCAATTACTCCATTTTAACTTGGAAAATAAACAATCAAAATGTACACAAACCGTAATGTTATCTCGGGAATCTTTATTTAATGTTGTCCATGAAGTAGGTTAACTTATGGGCCGCGGTAACAACATACAGTAATCACCAAAAGGTTCTGTCAATCCTCCAGATCAACATATATTCCTGCACGTTGGCTGTTTTTAAATCGTGTGCAGTATCACACAAGCTTTTTTTTATCACTTGACTGTCATTGATAAAATCCTTTCCAGAATCAGCTAATGTTGTGCGATAATGTAACTTAAACCCATGTAACTAAACAGCTAGACATCAAATGTGCATCAAACAAAGGAGATTGGTGGCACCTTAATTGGGGAGGATGGGCTCATGGTAATGGCTGGAGCGGAATAGCTGGAATGATATAAAATACATCAAACGCATGGTTTCTATATGTTTGATGCTATTTCATATGCTCCATTCCAGACATTATTATGAGCTGTCCTCCCCTCAGCAGCCTCCACTGGCATCAAACAACTATTATACATAATTATTGAACCCAGTTAATGACAGTATCGATTTAAAAAAATGTATTAATCATATTAAAGTTACTCTTTTTGTTTGAGGCATTGCAATCACTTGCAATCACATACATCATTTGGGGGGGATATGTGTGCCCATCAAAGCTGTTTTCACACGGTGACATAGGGAGATACTAAATGTTACGAGGTTACAGTGCATATCCGAGTCTGAAAGAGTCTGACAGCAATATCCAGGAATTTCACAGGATCAAGGTCAATGTGTTATTCAATTTTGAAATGCTTAGTATACAGTAGTATATAACACCAAACAACAGTATCGTAAATGCTTAGTATACAGTATTATATAACACCAAACAACAGTATCGTAAATGCTTAGTATACAGTATTATATAACACCAAACAACAGTATCGTAAATGCTTAGTATACAGTATTATATAACACCAAACAACAGTGTCGTAAATGCTTAGTATACAGTATTATATAACACCAAACAACAGTATCGTAAATGTATACAGTATTATATAACACCAAACAACAGTATAAACAGTATACAGTATTATATAACACAAACAACAATCGTAAATGCTTAGTATACAGTATTATATAACACCAAACAACAGTATCGTAAATGCTTAGTATACAGTATTATATAACACCAAACAAAACGTAAACAGTATACAGTATTATATAACACCAAACAACAGTCGTAAATGCTTAGTATACAGTATTATATAACAAACCAAACAACAGTATTATATAACACCAAACAACAGTATCGTAAATGCTTAGTATACAGTATTATATAACACCAAACAACAGTAGTATACAGTATTATATAACACCAAACAACAGCGTAAATTAGTATACAGTATTATATAACACCAAACAACAGTATCGTAAATGCTTAGTATACAGTATTATATAACACCAAACAACAGTATCGTAAATGCTTAGTATACAGTATTATATAACACCAAACAACAGTATCGTAAATGCTTAGTATACAGTATTATATAACACCAAACAACAGTATCGTAAATGCTTAGTATACAGTATTATATAACACCAAACAACAATATCGTAAATGCAAGGATAGAAAGATAATAAAATGAAATAAAGATTTGTGCCAGATCTGTGAAGATTCCAAGCATGGGAAAGGGTTTGAAAATAGGTTTTGATTCAGTGAATTATATTGAATGTATCCATGTTCCCCCTTTATGTCTTAATGTATTCAAATGTTCATTTCTCTACCAATGTTGTTTTAGAGGATTTGGCAGTATGTCCAACCGGCCTCACAACCGCAGACAACGTATAACGACGCCAACCTAGAACCTCCACATCCGGCTTCTTCACGTGTGGGATCATCTGAGACCAGCCACCCGGACAACTGATGAAACTGTGAATTTGCACAACCAAAGAATTTCTGCACAAAATGTCAGGGTAGCTCATGTGCGTGCTCGTCGTCCTCACCGCGGTCTTGAAATGACTGTAGCAGTGCGAGTGGTTTGCTGATGTCACCGTTGTGAACAGAGTACCCAATGGTGGCGGTGGGGCTATGGTATGGGCAGGCATAATCGATGGTAATTTGAATGCACAGAGATACCGTGACAAGATCATAAGGCCCATTGTCGTGCCATTCATCCACCACCATCACCTCATGTGTCAGAATGATATGCAGGGCCCCATGTCACAAGGATCTGTACACGATTCCTGTAAGCTGAAAATGTCCAAGTTCTTCCATGGTCTGCATACTCACCAGACATGTCACACATTGAGCATGTTTGGGATGCTCTGGATCGACGTGTACAATAGTGTGTTCCAGTTCCCGACACTATCCAGAGGCTTCGCAAAGCCATTGAAGAGGAGCGGAACAACATTCCACAGGCCAAAATCAACAGCCTGATCAACTCTATGCAAAGGAGATGTGTTGTGCTGCATGAGGCAAATGATACTGACTGGTTTTCTGATCCACACCCCTACTTTTTTTAAGGTATCTGTGACCAACAGATGCATGCATATCTGTCCTCATTGAAATGATGAAGATCCATGGATGTTTTAAGTAGCGTCTTAGTAGGGATCTTCAGTAGAACTCTGTCTGGTCTTCCATTGCATTAGTACCAGTAGTAGTGGACCTTCTGACATCAAAAAGTTTCACATAACCTTGCAGAGGTGAATCTGACTTGGTCTACAGTTTGGACCTCTACCAACTCTCTGGGTTTGTGAATCTGAGTAAGACCTGTATACACAGATCAGTCCATAGACAGCGACTGTCGTCCTTTACTTCTCCTCTCAGGGCCATCCTGTCAGGCTGTAGTTCATAGTGACAGCAGGCCCATACGGGCAAAACCAGAGAAGTCATCCCCTGCCCTCTCCGTGCCCTGGCATCCGTGTACAAGCCGTCTGCACCACAGTTCCCACCACTGCCAAGCATGCTCTTAAAAGCAGGGCCTCTGCCCCTTTAAGTAACTCACCTAATACGAAAGGTCACACAGCCAGGTCTTGTCATCCTCTCCCTGCCTCTCTGTCATCCTCCTCCTCTTCCCCCTCCTCCCTTCGCCATCCCTCAGTGCACACTTCCTGACCATCAGAGCCAATCGCTTTCCAGCCTCACCTCCTCCGCCACAAATGCCGCGCGACAATCTGTCACCCGGGCACGGGGGGATGCCACCCTGCCGGCCACCTTCCGTACACTGCAGTAATGGCTTCTGGCAGCCCCAGAAAGATAAGTAACCGTCAAAAAACAACAGAGAGAGAGAGGGAGGGAAACGGGAGGAACGGGTAAGGGGCAGTTAGTTGAAGACCCACTCTCACTTTCAAACTGCCCCCTCCTCCTCTGCCGTTATTCGACCCTCCTCTCCCCCTCCGTCTCCCCCAGCTTTGGCCTAGTCGCTTTGCGCAATACTTCAGTGAATAAATGAGTCGTTTTAATCCGACTGACAAGCTGGCATTGCCCAGCCCTGCCCTCCATCTGTACTGGCGGCCAGCACAGCAGCAGGCCTCAGGCAGCCCGATGTGCCAATCCAACACACAGCTTATCCTGGCTGTAGCTTCAGGGACAGAAGGGTTAGAGCTCCATGCGGCAGCTACACTCTCCACCAAAGAGCTATTTATATAAGAAAGGGATTAGCTGCCGCAAGCTTTGATGGACTGGAAAATAGAACAACATTTAGAGCTGTTTACTCATTGTCTCACGCAAAGCTTCTGTTATCTTTACAGTAAAGATAATGTAAAATACAATGTTATATTTACATAAAGGAAGCATATAAACTCAAAAGGCTGTTTTTCGAATGTATTGCACAATGTCACAAATTCATCAATTCCAGGTATGTAAATGTCGTAAATCAATAGTGACTCAATAAGAGCATATGATGCATGCTGCTTTGTCAAGTGTGAAAAAACGTATCAGGTCTTAGACAAGTCCACCGACGTAAAACCGTGGCAATACCATGGTAAACTATTTTTTTCGGTGACCCCAACATGATGGGCTCGCCTAATCAGCTGCTATATTAGAGATTATCATATATTATGATAATCATATAATGCCTCAACCCCGGACTCCATCCATCCCGCCACTGAGGGGTTAATTTTGCCATGTCATCTTTGGCACAGCTAAAAACCAAATGTACCATCACTCTCTCCATCCCTCATCCACCCAAAAACCCAGAGAGAGAAAAAAAATCTGGCCATAGGAGGTGCTAAACCCTCTGTTCCATTTCCTATCTCCTCACATGCTGCTCTATTCCCACCTTGGGGCCTCTCTCTCTCTCACTCTCACTCTCTCTCTATCTCTCTCTTTCTCCCTCTCTCCCTCTCTCCCTCTGCCATGTGTCACCTCGAGAACTGTTGGGAAGGGACCCGATAGCATTTGAGTGCCCAATTAAGCGCAGGAGCTCAGCTTGCCCTCCTCCCGTGGCCCGTTCAGGCACGTCACAGGTGAGAGGGGTGCCATCTCCACCCAGAGACATCGCTGCAGCTTACCCCCCCACACACACACACCCCTCACCCTCCTGCCCCCTCACTCCTCTCCCTGCTCACTTCCCCTCGACTGTTTTTCGTCTTCTATCTCTCTCTTCCCTGTTTAAAGCTCCCCCACAGATCCGATTGCAGCTTATCCATGGAACAGGAGGTTATGGCTGTTTGATCCATGGACGCTGAAGCCTGTGCCAGTGATACACTGGGGTCGGGATGGATTCAGCTTATTAGCAGGAGAAATACTCCGACAGTCTTTTGCTGCCGTTGGTGTCAGATTAATCACTGTTGTCTTGTATTAGCCTGGAAAATACATAAAGGGAAAAATGGTTTGTAAGCAAGGTCAACATGTACTCATTATCACTAGGATTCAATAATAGCTTGATTTAAGGGAAAATAACAAGCCTGATTTGATGAAACAGCAAGGCCTTTTAAAGTGTAAAAGGAGTAAGGCATTTCCATGTAAAAAGCCCCATGAACACAAACATATGAAGCTCATAGGAGCACGTCAAATCGGGTGTCAAGTGGAAGATAAGCATCTATATACACCAGAACACAATGTTGAAGTAAATACCCCGACCAACTAATATCGACACATGTTTAGTTTTGCATGAAATATTTGCCTTCTGTAAGTTTAGTGTCTTGTCATTCTGTTACCAAAAACCCACATATCTTTTAAGATATTTTCTCATTTCTCTCCCTCATGAGGAGGGAGGATAATGAAAGTTCACAGAATTAACAAGTAAAGGTAGACCTAACAATTAGTTATAGTGTTTTTACTGATAATAATTTTGGTCATGATTTATTAGTGATTAAAAAGTCGGCAACAGAATTACCAAAAAATCAATAAGAGAATGACTGCAACTGAATTGGCTACAATGGTAGTTCATAATAGTCACAATTAGGTCATCTGCTACTGTCTTACTGACACCTACCCATGATCCCCCTCTATTTCCATTGACTGTAACCAGCCCCCACTGAGCACCGAACAACACCAGACATCCATGGACGTTGAAGAGTCCGAATCTGAACCAATCATAGATGTCTGTTTAGGGCTCCCGAGTGGTGCAGTGGTCTGAGACACTGCATCTCAGTGCAAGAGGCGTCACTGCAGTACCTGGTTTGAATCCAGGCTACGTCACATTCGGCCCGGGATTGGGAGTCCCATCGGGCTGCGCACAATTGGCCCAGTGTTGTCCGGGTTTGGCCGTGGTAGGCCGTCATTGTAAATAAGAATTTGTTCTTAACTGACTTGCCAGGTTAAATAAAATAAAAACGTTTCACAAGTTTGGACAGCACAGTATAGTAGAGCACAGTACAGTGCAGTTGACTAATATAGAGTATATGACAGTAGAGTACAGTATAATTAACTTAACTGTACTTTTCTGAACTCTACTAGTAGAGTTCAGAAAAGTAACCGAAAGGTCGCTGAAACCGAGAGGTGGCTGTTTCAAATCCCTGAGCCAACAATGTGAGCAAGGCACTTAACTCTAATTAATCCAGGGTCGCCATTGAATAACACCCTAGCCGTGACCTCACTCTCCGAGGGTGTCTCAGGGAGATTTCCAATTCCCATATGTGAAATAGGACAAATATAAGCAACCACCAAATTAAATATTATTATTATGATTATTCTACTGTACTGAACTATACTCCACTGTACTGTGCTGTACTGAACTATACTCCACTGTACTGTGCTGTACTGAACTATACTCCACTGTACTGTGCTGTACTGAACTCTACTGCACTTTACTCTTATTTTCTGTGCTTTGCTGTACTGTACACTCTACTGTGCTCAACTGTGTTGTACTTGTGAAACACAGAAGTCTATCAACATTAACCAAATTTGTGTTGTTTGGGGCGGCGCTCATTAAAATAATAGCCAGTGTGAAGAATAATACCCAAACAAGTAGGATATTACATTTTCTACATTGGTTTACCTATTGAGGATACATCACCATGAAGAGAATCACATTCATGATTATGCATTTCTGTATAGTACAGATCAGGGACCCATGGTGTCATTGTGTTACTGGGTGCTAATCCACTTCACTAACTGGAGTTCAATAACCAACATCGATTCTTTTTTCCACTCAAGGTGTCATATTATATCTAGCACCTCGTTCTTTCTGCAGACATCTTTGAATCTCAACTGGAGTTTTTGGAAAACGTGGTCACAAAACAACGGAGGGAAATAGTACGGTCATTCTGTTACCAAATTTGACATCGCACGGATCTTTTTAAAGTAGCCCTTGTACATAGAGTTTTATGGTTTATTTAATAACCTCTAAAGTTGTTGTCAGCCCCCTTCAGGAAATCTAATTAGCATAACACAACAATCCACGTAAAAAAAATATGTCAGTTTAAACTAGAGATATCTGGGGGGTTTTGCATTGGATGATAGACATTTTTTGAGATATCTCAATTCACAGCATCTGCCTATGTCACACTTCTGGATCTGTGTTAAAAGGTGACAGAGCTAGAGCAGTGTTTGTCAGACCATGAGACATCGCGAAAATCAGTCTTCTCACAAAATTGTCTGTATTGTCTGAATGGTTTGACCTACAAAACTATTGGTCCTAGAAACTCTATGGAAAGATGAGACTCTAACGAACACGATGATGTTCTCCGATTTGGTCTATGACCTCCACAAGTGTCAGGAGACCCGTCTGAAGTCGGTACAGCCAATCTGCCAACTTCTGTCAATAACGTCCAAACCGTTTGGCTGCAAACTCATGATGATCATATTTTGCTACGTTACAGCCTTATTATAAAATTGTATACATTATTTTTTCCTCATCAATCTACACACAATACCCCATGATGACAAAGCTTTTTAGAAATGTTTGCAAATGTATTAAAAATAAAAAACAGAAATCCTTACTTACATAAGTATTCAGACCCTTTCCTATGAGACTCGAAATTGAGCTGAGGTGCATCCTTGAGATGTTTCTGCAACTTGATTGGAGTCCACCTGTGCTAAATCCAATTGATTGGACTTGACTTGGAAAGGAACACACCTGCCTATATAAGGTCCCACAGTTGACAGTGCATGTCAGAGCAAAAACCAAGCCATGAGGTTGAAGGAATTGTCCATAGAGCAATGAGACATGATTGTATCGAGGAATAGATCTGGGGAAGGGTACCAAAACATTTTTGCAGCATTGAAGGTCCCCAAGAACACAATGGCCTCAATCATTCTTAAATGGAAGAAGTTTGGAACCACCAAGACTCTTCCTAGAGCTGGACGCCTGGCCAAACTGAGCAATCAGGGGAGAAGGGCCTTGATCAGGTAGGTGACCAAGAACCCGATGATCACTCTGATAGAGCTCCAGAGTTCCTCTGTGGAGATGGGAGAACCTTCCAGAAGGACAGCCCTCTCTGCACCACTCCACCAATCAGGCATTTATGGTAGAGTGGCCAGAAGGAAGCCACTCCTCAGTAAAAGGCACATGACAGCCCACTTGGAGTTTGCCAAAAGGCACCTAATTGACTGTCAGTCTGATGAAACAAAGATTGAACTCTTTGGCCTGAATGCCAAGCGTCACATCTGGAGGAAACCCGGCACCATCCCTACGGTGAAGCACGGTGGTGGCAGCATCATGCTGTGGGGATGTTTTTCAGTGGCAGTGACTGAGATCGAGGGAAAGATAAACGGAGCAAAGTACAGAGAGATCCTTGATGAAAACCTGCTCCAGAGCGCTCAGGACCTCAGACTGGGGTGAAGGTTTACCTTCCAACAGGACAACGACCCTAAGCACACAGCAAAGACAATGCAAGAGTGGCTTCAGGACAAGTCTCTGAATGTCCTTGAGTGGCCCAGCCAGAGCTCGGACTTGAACCCGATCGAACATCTCTGGAGAGACCTGAAAATAGTTGTGCTGTAACGCTCCCCATCCAAATCTGACAGAGCTTGAGAGGATCTGCAGAGAATAATGGGAGAAACTCCCCAAATACAGGTGTGTCAAGCTTGTAGCTTCATAACCAAGAAGACTCAAGGCTGTAATCGCTGCCAAAGGTGCTTCAACAAAGTACTGAGTAAAGGGTCTGAATATGATATTTCCTTTTTAAATTTCATACATTTGCTAAAATAAAAAATAAAAAGTTGTTGCTTTGTCATTATAGGGTATTGTGTGTTGATTTATTCCATTTTAGAGGAAGGCTGTAACGTAACAAAATGTTGAAAATGTCAAGAGGTCTGAATACTTTCTGAATGCACTGTATGGTGATTGTTCAATTCCAAAAATATGTGGTTAAATACATGTAAAAAAAGTAGACATTTAAAGGTTTACTGATCTTACTTATACTGTACCTCTCAGATATTGGAGAGCCACTTCAGACCACACTCCCTGTTGTTCCATGTAGTGAATCTGTTATTCAATGTATTTGTGTGGGCTAATAGCAGTAAGGCCCCCCCAAAAATGTATCAAATCATTTTTTTACTTAAAAAAAATATATATTTCAAGGGGTCTTAAAATTCGAAATCAAATAGCTAAATGATCCTTGGTATGACCTTCTTAAAACAATTCCTGTATAGCTTAGTAGAACACTCCCCCGGCTTGGCCTGGGCTTAGAATCTGATGTGTTAACTTTCAAATCAATGGTTTTTGTTTGGCATGCTTTTAAAGGGAAAATGGGAGTCTCAGCGTCATTCTGTTTCAGTGGAATTGCCCAGTAGTTTATTCCCTTTACAATGGCATCCAACCAAAGTCCTTAGAACGAAGGAACACTAGTGGATTATTTAGGTTAGCTAGACCGTGACAGCTGGGCTGCATTGAACGCTAACCAAATTGACATAAATCACACTCTTTTTCAATAAGTAGGTTAATATCTCAGAATTGTGTTAAATGTATTATTGAACACCAGGGCAGGGACAGTGTAAAGGGATGGAAAATGTTTTGATTGTGGATTGGAGGAGTGGAGAGGGACTGGGGTGGGCAGTGTTTGGCATCTCCCTGTGGCCGCAGAGGAGTATGGGCCCTGTTAAGGCCTTTGAGAACGATACCCGCCTCTCGAGCCATTCCATTTTAACCAAGTGCTTTGTAAGTGTGCCATCATTACTATTCATCACAAATAAATACTTTAGCACAGAGAGCTTAGCATCCCGTTGTTTTACAGTTATCCATTATTTCTGTTGCCCGGCCGTCTGGTATGTTCTGCTCTGGCCCCTTCCCTCTCTCTTTTTGCTGCCTCCTCTGTGACCGTTCGTTCCCATGCCCTTCAGCTCAGGGGCATGGCGTGCTGGGACTACGATGGACCTGGTGGCTGATGGTGCCCGCATGCCAAGCATCCCTCCCTGCCCAGTGGCCAACATTATCTGCCCTCACCTGAGGCCCAGTCCCCACAGGACAAGGGGGGCAACAGCCTGCCCTGCCTGCCCTGCTGTCTGCATGCTCCCAAGACATTGCCCTTCGCTGTCCCTGTTTCACTCTGCTTTCTCTCTCTCTCTCTCTCTCTCTCTCTCTCTCTCTCTCTCTCTCTCTCTCTCTCTCGCTTTCTCTCTTTCTTTCTCTCTCTCTACTTTTTCTCCTTCCATCTCTCTCACACTCTTAACATGTAGTCACAGACACCAGGGCAAAACTCCACTGAACCCCATCCTCTGTCAGTGTTGGTGTTTTTTGGAAGGTGATCCGGCTCTTTCTCCTGCCATCCACTGGTTAGTTGGTTCCAGCACTGCGCGGCGTGTGCCTAGTGTGTGCTGGCGTGGACTGAGCCTGGGCCAGTGTGTTCAGAGCTGATGAATTGCAGGCAAGATGCAAGGCGGCAGCCGGCAAGGAGCGGTGGCGAGCGGCCGTCAGGCAGCATCTCCGTCTGCCTGTGTGATTGGGGAAATCGGAGAGACAGCGCTGACAACTTAATTTAACACCAGATCTGGGGGAAGCCAGAGTGCCACTGTGCTCTGTATAATTGATAACTCTGTCATATCGCCACCCCACCACACCACACCTCACATCACACCTGATCAGAGAGAAGGACAGGATGGACACAATGAATGCCAAAGGTAGCACCTGACCAATTTACTCTTAATGCATTGGAGATAGATTTCACGATATTTGCTTACCAAAGGCTTTTTGCGTGCTTTCACCTATGTGTAACATGCATGCATGCCAATTATGCCCTGTGTGCTTGCAACTGCATGTGCAAGCACTCATAAGCATTATGTGTGCACATGAATAGGCCTATTTGTCTACAGTATTTTACGGTCTTTTTTCATGAATGTGTTTCATGGTGTTGTGAGCCGTCCATACAGTACAACACTAAACATCTCTCTCTCTGCCTCTTGTCTGACACTCCAGGATCCTGTCACCCCTCACTGAGCATCAGTGGGCCTCTGAGGATAGAGACAGCTTCCTGGTTCCCCCTGACATCCTGGGCAGGAGACCCTGGTTGACTGCTAATGTCTATTAATTACACAGACACTGCCAATAAGCATTTCTAATACCAGCATCTGGCTCCTCCATTCTCCTTGCAGTGATAAGTTGATACTGTGTAGTAACACCTTCGAGGTGCAACAATGTAATAGCACTGGCTATGATGCTACATCGGTTACCACTGTACGTCCAAAGCATTACACAATCAAATGCTAATGAGCTGTACTCATGTTTACTGCCACCTTAAACATGCAATTAAGTGAACTTAGTGAATTATTTATGATTCAATCTATTTTTCAACAGCGGACCAGACCAGGTATCCACCCTCTTTAAGGTCAAGGAAACGGAGACCAGATAAGAGTAACAACACGTAAACACAAACACGCATAATAATACATTCGGCTAATAATAGCTAGAGGTTCCTCCCCCAAACCCCACCCTCTCCCCATGGTTGTGACAAGGCACAGCAGTGCCCCACCCTGCACTACACACCAAAATATATGAGTTATTGGACACAAAGTGTCAGCCAGTCATAATCCCCTTTTAATTTCCTTTTGGGGCCTGAGCCAGGCATCTCCCTCATCCCTCCAACCTGGGACCGACCACTGACTGATGACAGAATGGCCTGAGTGACAGTGGAGGGCTGTGGGGGTCTTTACTGGGAATCAAGGGAAGGAAATACAATAACCAGACATGGCTGTCTCAGCCCTCACACAGCCACCACTCTGTTTGTCTTACACTTGAGGGGGATTTATGTCTCCACACACACACGCACGTGTGCACACATTCACATGCACACATACTCTGTCACGAACACACACATACACACATGGTCGCACAAACACACACAAGTGTGCACACTCGCACATAAATACACAGACACTTGTACGGATACATGTATATGCATTCACACTCAAGCACAAACCCACTTATTCTACTCTATATGAGGTTATTTATATCTTAATTTATACAGCTTGGGCTCAATGTACAGGTCACAGCCCCACAGCTGTCCAATCCTCCACAATCCCACAGTGCCAAGAGTAATATCTCCTTTTCAACAGCAATTTATTTTCCTCGATCTGTGCCGTTATTCAAAAGTAAAGGTCTCATCATTAAAATGTGTGCTTTCACAATGCACCGTAGGAAAAGGGCAGGCGCTGAATGGAATTCACTCTCCATTCACGTAATGAAACAGAGAAGCCAGCAGATGCAGCCTAGAAATCTCAGTCTGGGAGAGAAAACTCAGATAGTGCACATCTTTGTAACATATTTGCCCGAGAGGTGGGTTCAGTGAAACAAAATGGAGAAGGTTAACGTTATCCTAGCAGATGAAGGAATTCTTCATGACATTTACTCACAGTAGGGTTTTTCTCGGCACCATCCATTATAAAAGTCTCATTACCATAGTAGGCAGTAGACTACGTGGTTTACTGGTGGTGCCTGTACTGCAGTATTCACACAGACTAAGGAGTTCTTTCCTCTCAGATAATGTGTCATATCTATCTCTCTGAGAGAATGGATTTTTTAATGGCAAAAATAAATAAATAAGTAAAGCGCACAAAACATTTCCCCCAAGTGAAGGTCCTTATTGGTAACATAAGGGGTTAGCGTATTTTTCCAGTCCGGTCTCATTTAAGGGTAATTCCTATGTGAGTCTGGCTGTTTGATCCCATTGCCCATCTGAAGTAATTAAAGGGTTATTAGTAAACAGATATTCACGCTCACACTCTCCTGCCAACTGTTTCATGCCATCTGCTGCCTGTGCACGTGCTTTGACATTGGAAATATGCTGTGGAACCAACACTGGTGTTCAATGCATAGGACATGAACAGTACAGTTATCATGAAATAAATGTGTCACCTCAACATACTGTATGTGTTAGTGTGTGTGTGTGTGTGTGTGTGTGTGTGTGTGTGTGTGTGTGTGTGTGTGTGTGTGTGTGTGTGTGTGTGTGTGTGTGTGTGTGTGTGTGTGTGTGTGTGTGTGTGTGTGTGTGTGTGTGTGCAAAAGAGAGATAATTGTTTTTGAAAACCTAATTGTTAATTGTGAACTCATTAACCTGTTTTATCTCTCAGGCTATGCTAGCCAGTTGCATCATAGCAACAGGATTATATTAAATCTGTACGTAATGGTATTTTGTATTCTACATTTAATAGCTCCTGCTCCACATTCCCTGCTCTCTCTCTCTCTCTCTCTCTCTCTCTCTCTCTCTCTCTGTTTCTCTTTCTCTCTCAACCTCTTCCCTCTTCTTCCTCTCGCTCTAGCCCTTCCTCTTTCTGTTTTTTTTTAATCCTTTTTATTTTCAGTAATATTGAGGGGATTAGCCCTGCTGGCCCCTTGGTGGTTACTGTTTCATTTTATTCTTATTAAAATCTTAAGAACCTGCTTTATTATTCCTGTTTGATACTACCTCAATAATCCAGGCTGCCCTGTGTGTGTGTGTGTGTGTGTGTGTGTGTGTGTGTGTGTGTGTGTGTGTGTGTGTGTGTGTGTGTGTGTGTGTGTGTGTGTGTGTGTGTGTGTGTGTGTGTGTGTGTGTGTGTGTGTGTGTGTGTGTGTGTGCGTGCGTGTGCGTGTGTGTGTGTAGAGCAGCTATGTCTGTGTGTGTGTGTGTGTGTGTATGTGTGTGTGTGTGTGTGTGTGTGTGTGTGTGTGTGTGTGTGTGTGTGTGTGTGTGTTTCATGAGGGCATGCTATCTATCGCTGTGTGTTCATAAACATAATCAATCAAATTAATTTTATATCAGCAGATGTCACAAAGTGCTGTACTGAAACCCAGTCTAAAACCTCAGACAGCAAGCAATGCAGATGTAGAAGCACATAAGCAACTTGCGTGTTGTGCTGTGTTGACGAATTAAGGCAACCATCTCGATGTTGGATGTTAGTGTTACACAGACACAATCTGAAGGCTTTATTATATTGGCTGACAATGCTGTTGCTGCCATTTAAGTAAGCTCTTGTTTTGTTCACCACTTCAGACAAACACCTGAGTTTCTGAGCCTTACGGTTATCCTTCAGCTCCCTCTCATTGGTTATTACTACTGATCGCCCCCCAGACGGGGTGTGTTATGGTACATACGTGTGTTATGTAGCTGTACCATTGACGTTATTATGTCTCCTCCAGTATGAATCAGGAACATCAGAGCAGTGTTGTCACAGGAGAGCTTCATGGATCAGACACTCAGTGATTCCTCCTGCAGTTTCAGTGACCTGGGGGCAGTTTATTTACGCAATAAGGCCTGAGGGGGTGTTATATGTGGCCAATATACCACGGCTAAGAACTGTTCTTAAGCACGACGCAATGCAGAGTGCCCGGGATACAGCCCTATCGTCAATATACCACAAACCCCCGAGGTGCCTTGTTGATATTAGAAACTGGTTACCAATGCAATTAGAGCAATATAAATACATGTTTTGTCCAATCAGCATTCAGGGCTCCAACCACCCAGTTTATAATCAGCAACGCAATGCAGCGCTGTGCACAAAGACATCTACAGTCCACATGGTTATACTTTACAGTCTCCCAACTTGTGTTCAAATGTATTACGGCATCTGTTGTAGTCTGTGTTGGTCTAGGTGATGCCTTTGATACCCTCTCCCAACAGTTGTATATGTTAAAACAGTCTTACATGCATTATGTGATGCAGAATTTTGTGGTAAAGTAGAAGACAGACAACAAGTATATATTTTTTACTTTCGTTTAAATCTATGAAAGGAATAGTAAGTGTGATGTTAATGCATACCCCTCTTTAAGAATGATTATTTTGTACAGCTACTGGTTCACTACTTCATGTTTTCTCAATCGAGGGACTGCACAGCTTCATTATATTTCTCCTACCATTGAACCTCAGCATACAGTAGAGTACCCAGAGCTAAAATGGATTATGGCTTATCGACAAAGGAAAAGGTCAACATTATTTGATTTTCTGAAAGGTTAGGCTACTTAAATCACGTATTGATTGCAATCTTTTCATAACATACTTTGTTACATTGGTCCCAGCCTCTTGTTTCCATTTCCTCATTTTTGTCATTTACTGTGTATTATCTAAGAAATTATGTATAGTAATTTCGTCTTGATAAAGTATATTATATATTCAAAGTAATAGGATTGTTTTAATAGTTCATCCGGGTGCTGTAAGGTGACTCAGAATAGATCTAAGTGTTTCATTAAAGAGCTGTTGGCTGGCTGCTTAGAGAACACAGGGGTGTTATACCCTTCTTCCCCTTTCTCTCTCTCTCTCTCTCTCTCTCTCTCTCTCTCTCTCTCTCGCTCTCTCGCTCTCTCCCTCTTAATCTCTTTTTCTCTCTCTGTCTGTCCTCCCTCCCTCTCTCTCTATGTCTTCTCCATGGCTCTTTCTCTCTCTCTCCTTTTCTCTCTCCCTTTCTCTCTCCCTTTCTCTCTCTCTCTCTGTCTTCTCCCTGGCTCTTTTTCTCTCTCTCCCTCTTTCTCTCTCTCTCTGTCTGTCTGTCTGTCTGTCTGTCTGTCTGTCTGTCTGTCTGTCTGTCTGTCTGTCTGTCTGTCTGTCCTCTCTCTCTCTCTCTCTCTCTCTCTCCCTCTCCCTCTTTCTCTCTTTTTCTCTCTCTCCCTTTCTCTCTCCCTCTCTCTCTCTCTCTCTCTCTCTCTCTCTCTCTCTCTCTCTCTCTATTTATTCTCAATGGCTCTTTTCTCTCTCCCTTTTTCTCTCCCTTTCTCTCTCTCTCTCTCTCTCTCTCTCTCTCTCTCTCTCTCTCTCTCTTTATTCTCAATGGCTCTTTTCTCTCTCTCCTTTCTCTCTCCCTTTCTCTCTCTCTCTATTTATTCTCCCTGGCTCTTTCTATCTCTCTCCCTCCTTCTCTGTCTGTCTGTCCTCTCTCTCTCTCTCCCTCTTTCTCTCTGTCTGCCCTCCCTCCCCTCTCTCTCTCTCTCTCTCTCTCACTCTCTCTGTCTTCTCCCTGGCTCTTTCTCTTTCCCCCTCTCTCTGTCTGTCCTCTCTCTCTCTCTCTCCCTCTTTCTCTCTGTCTGCCCTCCCTCCCTCTCTCTCTCTCTCTCTCTCTCACTCTCTCTGTCTTCTCCCTGGCTCTTTCTCTTTCCCCCCTCTCTCTGTCTGTCCCCTCTCTCTCTCTCTCTCTCTCTCTCTGTCTTCTCCCTGGCTCTTTTTCTCTCTCTCCCTCTTTCTCTCTTTCTGTCTGTCTGTCTGTCCTCTTTCTCTCTCTCTCTCTCTCTCTCTCCTCTCTTCTCTCTCTCCTCCCCTCTCTCTTTGTCTGTCCTCTCTCTCTCTCTGTCTGTCCTCTCTCTCTCTCTCTCTCTCTCTCTCTGTCTTCTCCCTGGCTCTTTTTCTCTCTCCCCCTCTTTCTCTCTCTGTCTGTCCTCTCTCTCTCTCTCTCTCCATCTTTCTCACTTTTTCTCTCTCTGTCTGTCCTCCCTCCCTCTCTCTTTATGTCTTCTCCCTGGCTCTCTCTCTCTCTCTCTCTCTCTCTCTCTTTCTCTCTCTTTGTCTTCTCCATGGCTCTTTCTCTCTCTCTCCCTTTTTCTCTCTCTGTCTGTACCCCCTCTCTCTCTCTCTTTCATCCTCTCTCTATCTTCTTTCTCTCAGAGATCTGCTCTGAGCTCCTCTCCTCCCTGGCAAACAGAGATATAACCAAATCCCCCCTGCCACGGCACCAGGGTCATGCCGTCAAAATGACTCTTTTTATTACAGTTCATAAACACCAGCTCCCCCGGCGGCCCCGGGAAATTTCACATAAACTTTGATCAAACAGACGTTAGCCTCCCTGGTCCTGAACCACCTCTCACCACACGTGAAAATAGCTCAGCTCAATCAAAGGCAGAGAAAACATGGGGAAAACAGTGCAAATAGCAAGGCAGTCACTGATATATCAAATCATTATTGACCGGACCACCAGGGGAATATATCTCATATAAAAACAATACGTTTCCATTTTCTCTCTATTTTTATAGCTCTTGTTGAAGTGG
This sequence comes from Oncorhynchus nerka, assembly GCF_034236695.1. NCBI lineage: Eukaryota > Metazoa > Chordata > Actinopteri > Salmoniformes > Salmonidae > Oncorhynchus > Oncorhynchus nerka. The sequence goes on from NC_088399.1 coordinate 37,592,890, forward strand.
AGTGCTGCGTCGCCAGTAAACTTTGTGGCTTAAAGTTAATGGCTTTGAGAAGAGGTCAGATGGATGTTATTGTAGCGTGAAGGTGAAAACCATCAGGTTTCTAACTTGTAAAGAGTTAGGTCAGTTTTATATTGATTGCTCTGTACTAAAGTTCATCTTCATGGTCTGCCTCACCATCTCTAATACATGTATCTATCCATCCGGTTTTACAGGACTGTTGAACCAGTGTTGTAGAGAGGAAGTGATGTCATCTCCTGTTTGTAGAATCATGGCAGAGGGGCACTCCAATGACTTATTGGGACAATATTTGACATAGGGCCAGATTAATTCAGGGGCGTACAACATTTACATTACATTTAAGTAATTTAGCAGACGCTCTTATCCAGAGCGACTTACAAATTGGTGCTTTCACCTTATGACATCCAGTGGAACAGCCACTTTACAATAGTGCATCTAGGTCTTTTAAGGGGGGGGGGGTGAGAAGGATTACTTTATCCTATCCTAGGTATTCCTTAAAGAGGTGGAGTTTCAGGTGTCTCCGGAAGGTGGTGATTGACTCCGCTGTCCTGGCGTCATGAGGGAGTTTGTTCCACCATTGGGGGGCCAGAGCAGCGAACAGTTTTGACTGGGCTGAGCGGGAACTGTACTTCCTCAGTGGTAGGGAGGCGAGCAGGCCAGAGGTGGATGAACGCAGTGCCCTTGTTTGGGTGTAGGGCCTGATCAGAGCCTGGAGGTACTGAGGTGCCGTTCCCCTCACAGCTCCGTAGGCAAGCACCATGGTCTTGTAGCGGATGCGAGCTTCAACTGGAAGCCAGTGGAGAGAGCGGAGGAGCGGGGTGACGTGAGAGAACTTGGGAAGGTTGAACACCAGACGGGCTGCGGCGTTCTGGATGAGTTGTAGGGGTTTAATGGCACAGGCAGGGAGCCCAGCCAACAGCGAGTTGCAGTAATCCAGACGGGAGATGACAAGTGCCTGGATTAGGACCTGCGCCGCTTCCTGTGTGAGGCAGGGTCGTACTCTCATGGATGTTGTAGAGCATGAACCTACAGGAACGGGCCACCGCCTTGATGTTAGTTGAGAACGACAGGGTGTTGTCCAGGATCACGCCAAGGTTCTTAGCGCTCTGGGAGGAGGACACGATGGAGTTGTCAACCGTGATGGCGAGATCATGGAACGGGCAGTCCTTCCCCGGGAGGAAGAGCAGCTCCGTCTTGCCGAGGTTCAGCTTGAGGTGGTGATCCGTCATCCACACTGATATGTCTGCCAGACATGCAGAGATGCGATTCGCCACCTGGTCATCAGAGGGGGGAAAGGAGAAGATTAATTGTGTGTCGTCTGCATAGCAATGATAGGAGAGACCATGTGAGGTTATGACAGAGCCAAGTGACTTGGTGTATAGCGAGAATAGGAGAGGGCCTAGAACAGAGCCCTGGGGGACACCAGTGGTGAGAGCGCGTGGTGAGGAGACAGATTCTCGCCACGCCACCTGGTAGGAGCGACCTGTCAGGTAGGACGCAATCCAAGCATGGGCCGCGCCGGAGATGCCCAACTCGGAGAGGGTGGAGAGGAGGATCTGATGGTTCACAGTATCGAAGGCAGCCGATAGGTCTAGAAGGATGAGAGCAGAGGAGAGAGAGTTAGCTTTAGCAGTGCGGAGTGCCTCCGTGATACAGAGAAGAGCAGTCTCAGTTGAATGACTAGTCTTGAAACCTGACTGATTTGGATCAAGAAGGTCATTCTGACAGAGATAGCGGGAGAGCTGGCCAAGGACGGCACGTTCAAGAGTTTTGGAGAGAAAAGAAAGAAGGGATACTGGTCTGTAGTTGTTGACATCGGAGGGATCGAGTGTAGGTTTTTTCAGAAGGGGTGCAACTCTCGCTCTCTTGAAGACGGGAGGGACGTAGCCAGCGGTCAGGGATGAGTTGATGAGCGAGGTGAGGTAAGGGAGAAGGTCACCGGTGATGGTCTGGAGAAGAGAGGAGGGGATAGGGTCAAGCGGGCAGGTTGTTGGGCGGCCGGCCGTCACAAGACGCGAGATGTCATCTGGAGAGAGAGGGGAGAAAGAGGTCAGAGCACAGGGTAGGGCAGTGTGAGCAGAACCAGCGGTGTCGTTTGACTTAGCAAACGAGGATCGGATGTCTCGACCTTCTTTTCAAAATGGTTGACGAAGTCATCTGCAGAGAGGGAGGAGGGGGGAGGGGGAGGAGGATTCAAGAGGGAGGAGAAGGTGGCAAAGAGCTTCCTAGGGTTAGAGGCAGATGCTTGGAATTTAGAGTGGTAGAAAGTGGCTTTAGCAGCAGAGACAGAGGAGGAAAATGTAGAGAGGAGGGAGTGAAAGGATGCCAGGTCCGCAGGGAGGCGAGTTTTCCTCCATTTCCGCTCGGCTGCCCGGAGCCCTGTTCTGTGAGCTCGCAATGAGTCGTCGAGCCACGGAGCGGGAGGGAGGACCGAGCCGGCCTGGAGGATAGGGGACATAGAGAGTCAAAGGATGCAGAAAGGGAGGAGAGGAGGGTTGAGGAGGCAGAATCAGGAGATAGGTTGGAGAAGGTTTGAGCAGAGGGAAGAGATGATAGGATGGAAGAGGAGAGAGTAGCGGGGGAGAGAGAGCGAAGGTTGGGACGGCGCGATACCATCCGAGTAGGGGCAGTGTGGGAAGTGTTGGATGAGAGCGAGAGGGAAAAGGATACAAGGTACCTACAACCACAGAAGCACGCTGTCAATGAGTGTAGACAGCCTGCTGTCTCTCTGCTAATCATCAGATGGGGGAGGAGAGGAGGTAGAGGGCCCACGTGGGTAACTGGAGGGTCCTGCCTTGGATGGGTAACTGATTTATATAAAATATATACATTACCAGTCAAAGTTTGGATACACCTACTCATTCCAGGATTTTTCTTTATTTTTACGCTTTTCTACCTTATAGAAAAATAGTGAAGACATCAAAACTATGAAATAACACATATGGAATCATGTAGTAACCCAAAAAGTGTTAAACAAATCCACATTTAATTTATGTTTTAGATTCTTCAAAGTAGCCACCCTTTATCTTGATGACAGCTTTGCACACTCTTGGCATTCTCTCAACCAGCTTCACCTAGAATGCTTTTCCAAAAGTCTTGAAAGAGTTCCGACATATGCTGAGCACTTGTTGGCTGCTTTTCCTTCACTCTGCGGTCCAACTCCTCCCAAACATCTCAATTATGATGAAATCGGTGATTGTGGAGGCCAGGTCATCTGATGCAGCACTCCATCACTCTCCTTCTTGGTCAAATAGACCTTACACAGCCTGGAGGTGTGATGGGTCATTGTCCTATTGAAAAACAAATGCTCATCCCAGTAAGTACAAACCAGGTGTGATGGTGTATCACTGCAAAATGCTGTGGTAGTGATGCTAGTTAAGTGTGCCTTGTATTGTAAATAAATCACTGACAGTGTCATCAGCAAAGCACCCTACACCATCACACCTCCTCCTCCATGCTTCACTGTGGGAACCACACATGCAGAGATAATCCGTTCACCTACTCGGCGTCTCACAAAGACACGGCGGTTGGAACCAAAATTCTCAAATTTGGATTCCTCAGACCAAAGGACAGATTTCCACTGGTCTAATGTCCATTGCTCGTGTTTCTTGGCCCAAGCAAGTCTCTTCTTATTATTGGTGTCCTTCAGTCGTGGTTTGTTTGCAGCAATTCGACGATGAAGGCCTGATTCATGCAGTCTCCTCTGAACAGTTGATGTTGAGATGTGTCTGTTACTTGAACTCTGTGAAGCATTTATTTGGGCTGCAATTTCTGAGGCTGGTAACTCTAATGAACTTATCCTCTGCAGCAGAGGTAACTCTGGGTCTTCCTTTCCTGTGGCGGTCGTCATGAGAGCCAGTTTCATCATAGCACTTGATGGTTTTTGTGACTGTACTTGAAGAGACTTTCTAAGATCTTGAAATGTTCTGCATTGACTGACCTTCATGTCTTAAAGTAATGATGAACTAATAATTTCTCTTTGCTTATTTGAGCTGTTCTTGCCGTAATATGGACTTGGTATTTTACCAAATAGGACTATATTACCCCTACCTCTGTCACAAACAAGTGATTGGCTCAAACGCATTAAGAAGGAAAGAAATTCCACATATTAACAAGACACACCTGTTAATTGAAATGCATTCCAGGTGACTACCTCATGAAGCTGGTTAAGAGAATACCAAGAGTGTATAAAGCTGTCATCAAGGCGAAGGTTGGCTACTTAGAAGAGTCTCAAATATAAAATATGTTTTGATTTGTTTTACTGTTACTGTAATTTAGTTATTCCAATATGTTTTCATTAATTGAATTCCCTTAATCTATTTTATGAGAATTTGTAAGATTCTTGTTTGCATAAAATAGACGGAGACCAGTCTTATCAATAATAGGTAACATAATTTATTCTCGGAGCGCGATGCCACGTTACCACGAGCAACAGTTTATATACAATACCATGACGTAATTTCATTGCTTCTAAAATGAATCCCCTCCTCTCGACCGAGACAAAGCGAACTTTAAAAGTTCATTCAAAGTTCATTCCAACTCACTAACACATACACAAGACACACAACACAACTGAATTAACTTTTGACTCCTCACCATTATCGATCACCACTTAGCTGACAGTTCTAATTAACAGAAAACCTAGGAATGCACTCACTGCCTTATCTAAAACACCCCAGAGCTCAGTTTCGTCGGTTCAACCATAGGTTAACTACCTTATCTGTTTACTTAATCCACAACCCATTCCTTTCTTCCTAGTTGGAATGGTGTTCATTAACTTTAATTACTCCTTGTCCGTGTCACACAATCCCTTCTTATGAACTCATATTGTTAATCAGATATAATAAAACAGAGTATAAGTTTACTTAGTTACAGTTCTATTTAAAATGAGAATATTGTTCAGTCATTTAATCATAATTTTCCTAACAATTACACGTTTTTGGTTACTACATGATTCCATATGTGTTATTTTGTACTTGTGATGTCTTCACTATTACTCTACAATGTAGAAATAGTAAAAAATAAAGAAAAACCCTTGAATGAGTAGGTGTGTTCCAACTTTTGACCGGTACTGTATATATACAAAAATGTGCATAATAAATAAATGTGACTGGTAAATTGTGAGGCCTTGTTGATTCATAATCCAATAGCAAAGCTGTTAATGAAAGCACATGTGTCGGTGTTGGCTTATGTCATTTTTTGTTGTCTGCCCTGACTGTGAGGAAAAATATTGCTAACTTGCTAGCTAGTGAAAATGGTCAGAAAAAGTGAGAGTGGACTGAATGGGGCCCACAACATTTAAATACAGAAAATACAATTGCAGGAGCGAGAAATTATATGAAAAGTATCTAAACTTTCTGGTTATTTTTCTGTGGATCACAAAGACACAAAGGACAACGACAACCAAGTAGGGGCCAACTGTTCGAAATGTTCTTGGACATGATTTATCGGCATTATATGTCATTGAGGCGTAGCCTATGATGGTATTTCTAACGGGTTATAAAGCAAATTATGCAATTATCACAACTGGTTGTATTATGGCTTTTTCTTCCTCGGTACATTTCTACCAGCTATCACAGTCTCATGTCAGAATTAGACGTTCATCCACGTTTCTCAAATGTCAAATATTGAACTTGTTCCAAACATCACAAGTTTTTAATGTTAAGTTTAGGAATTAACTCAACATTTTTAAGGTCATGGTTAAATTCAAGCATTAACTCCAAATTGTCACGCCCTGACCTGAGTATTCTTTGTTTTCTTTATATATTTTGGTTAGGTCAGGGTGTGACATGGGTGATGTATGAGTTGTTGTAATGTCTAGGGGTTTTGTAGGTTTATGGGGTTGTTTACCATCTAGGTGTTTATGTATGTCTATGGTTGCCTAGATGGGTTCCCAATTAGAGGCAGCTGTTTATCGTTGTCTCTGATTGGGAACCATATTTAGGCAGCCATCTTCTTTGGGTATTTCGTGGGTTATTGTCTATGTGATGTTGCATGTTAGCATTCAGTTTTGATAGCGGTCACGGTCGTCTTGTTATTTTGTTATTTTGTTATTTTGTTTGTTTGTTATTTTGTTTGTTTGTTATTTTGTTTGTTTGTTATTTTGTTTGTTTGTTTGTTTGTTTGTTTGTTTGTTTGATTAGTATACTTCGTGTTTCATTAAAAAGATGTATTCACGCTGCGCTTTGGTCTCCTCGCTACGACGATCGTGACACAAACTCTTAAGGTTAGGCATTAACTTGAAATGGTTAAGATAAGGGTTAATGTTTGGGATAGGCTTAACTAAAATAAATGTAGACAACTTTCTATTGCTGTATTCTAACTTGCAACCTGTGGAATCAGAGGCAGATGCTTAGACACACTAACAAAACCGAAATGTACTTGAAGGTAACAGTGCTCACTCTTGCCCCTAATGGCAGTTTTCCACATCTCCTGACGTCTTCAGACATGGATGGACGTCTCATGACTTGAAACTCACCTTTTTGACAACATGCGAGACCATTCAGACTCATAAATACTTGGTAGAACTGTAATACAGACAGCAGCTACCCTCTGAATGTACACAGAGTGCTGTATGTTTTTCTCTGAAAAACAGTTATTCAACGGAATGTGTTATATACAAGAACTCCTACAATACCCTCGAATATTACATACTATACACTGAGTGGACAAAACATTAGGAACACCTTCCTATTATTGTGTTGCACCCCCCTTTGCCTTCAGAACAGCCTTAATTCGCTGGGGGAATGGACTACAAGATGTTGAAAGCGTTCCACAAGGATGCTGGCCATTGTTGACGCCAATGCTTCTCATATTTGTGTCAAGTTGGCTGGATGTCCTTTGAGTGGGGGACTATTCTTGATACACACGGGAAACTGTTAAGCGTGTTTGTGTGTGTGTATGTGTGTGTGTGTGTGTGTGTGTGTGTGTGTGTGTGTGTGTGTGTGTGTGTGTGTGTGTGTAAAACATGACTCACCCTACTCATCCTCCTCTTTCATGTTGATGAAATGGTCTATGACACTGTCATACAGTACACACTAGCTACCTGGCTACCTGGCTACCTGGCTACCTGGCTAAAATGCTTGTTTGCTAGCCTAATTTCCTTTCATGGGCAACGTTAGTTAACATTAGCCTTCTACATCTAGCTACATATAGAACTTCCATCCTCTCACCCAGAGGCACAATGTGTACATTTATGGTTGTATCAGAATTATCGTTATAATCATTGGCCAGGCTTCCGAGTGGCGCAGCGGTCTAAGGCACTGTATCTCTGTGTTAGAGGTGTCACTACAGACACCCTGGTTTGAAACCAGGCTGTATCACAACTGGCTGTGATTGCGAGTCCCATAGGGTGATGCACAATTGGCCCAGTGTTGTCTGGGTTTGGCCGGTGTAGACCGTCATTGTAAATAAGAATTTGTTCTTAACTGACTTGCCTAGTTAAAATTTTAAAAAACACAAGTCAACAATTCAAGTTGTTTCTGTCAATGACGTATTGCTCTCGATGTGATTGGAGGGAAGCCAAATCCAATCTTGCTTCCCTTAACTTTTTAGGGGTGTGCCAGCACCATTCACAGTCGAGCTTACTCAGTATATGTCAATGCTGATTGGCTATTATTCTATTCTATGCCATGGGCGACCAACAATGTCATACTCTTTTCGTCCAGACAGTATCCGATAGATGGCCTACACATACAGACAGAGGGATGCTGTTTCGCTCCCTTGGATGCTTTCTCCAGAGAGATACATTCAGTCTCTTGCGAAGTGAAGGAACATTATGAAACACAGAGACAAAAGATAAATTATTCTATTTATTTTGTTCTTTTTTTATTGGCACATTTTTTGGGGAAGCCTGAGTTCCCACTGACTACCATACCCCATTCAAAGGCACTTAAATCTTTTGTCTTGCCCATTCACCCTCTGAATGGACACATATACAATCCATGTCTTAATTATCTCAAGGCTTGAAAATCCTTCTTTAACCTGTCTCCTCCCCTTCATAAACACTGATTGAAGGGGGTTTAACAGCTGACATCAATAAGGGATCGTAGCTTTCACCTGGATTCACCTGGTTAGTCTATGTCATGGAAAGAGCAAGTGTTCCTAATGTTTGGTACACTCTGTGTATGTGCGACTTGTTATGGTGTTTTGGTGCTATAAGACTTGGTTTAAAGTGACTGAAGATTTGGTCATGCTTTTTGAAGCATCCTGCCATAGGCCCTATCACTCCTATTGTTTCACTAGCAGCGATGCTATTGCTGGCTGTGGGGTAGGTAAATAAAGACAACTAAGCCATCTTGTCTTTCAGGATCAATAAATGAATAACATTTTGTCAATAAAATGTGTTATATTTCAGATGTTGGTGTACTGCCACTTTAAATGACATTCATGTTTACCACATAAATATGAAAAAAATCATATTTACAACACAATTCTAAGAACTAAATGATACTAGAACGAAATGATGGTAAATCTGCATTTTATTACTAATGTGATTGTACTTTGGAGAAAATACGTTTTTATATAAGGGAAACAAGTGTATTTTTGTTTCTACAGAATATGAAAATTAACTGAAACTTTCCTAAAATTGCAGTCTGTTTTGGTAAATTTTTATTTCAGATAACATTGATTACATGTCTAATGACAAGAATTAAGTTGATATTTTGCTTGATTGTTGCTTTTTCCAATCGTTTCTTTTTGGTGTAAAAAAAAACATGTTGGTAGTTTGAGGCTTAATGTGATTTGGTGACAACGGGAAAGGTTTGTTTGATTACATTGTCAAATCTTCAATTATTCAAACTCCAGAGTCAAGTCTTGGTAGTCCTTGGAAATACAGAAAAAGGTACTGTCTTTCAGGGACTATTTGACTGTTTAGCGGACTTTCAAGGCTGACTAAACAGTGTGCTGCATGTCACTGGGTACAGCAGGGTAACCTTAGAACCACAGAGATAGGCTGGCCTGGGCGGGATGTACCTGGCAGCTGTAGTGTTATTGGAGAGCCTCTGCCCCCTACCCACACTCCTTTCCTCCTCTTTGTTCATCAGTGAATGTCCAGTCTGTCTCTGGTCCAGCCGATGCCTTCACAGTAGTGATACGGCCCAGCGTATGACCTCAGGAGCTCCTTGGTGTCTTCGGGGAGGTAGAATGAGTCTATTGTGTCTGATGAGTGTCTCTGAGGCTGTGTGCGTTTGTTTTCTATTTGCGCCACATGGTTGTCTGCATACCTACTGCACTGCCTATGTCCCCTGTCTAGTGGTCTCTCTTATTTTACCATCCGTCACTGCCTCCTGACTTCCCCTCTCTGTGTGATGAGTCAACCTTTCTTTTCACTGCTCCTTTTTTTAGCCACCTGAACTACTGAATATCTGTCAGTTCATTCTTGTCTCCTCCAGCGCGTTCTTTTACCCCAGCCCATGTCTCTTTCACTCAGCCATCAGCTAATCCTCTACGCAGCCTAATTACTGTGTATCTGCTCAATGGGACAGGCACTGATGGTATGTGTCCTTTAAACCTGAGGAGCATGTTAGACTCCCTACACCGCCCTCTCTCTCTCTATGATTTACAGGATAGCATGGAGGGAAACATTCGTTGCTCACAGAAAAAACAGCAATAGTCCTCTCACCCTGAAGATTAAATCCTGTTCCTTGTCTACCAGCATTCTAGTATATGACTTGGATGTGGGTTATGTGTTGACACTGTTGTCACAATTGTCTCTGGTGCACCTGATTAGTATAGCCTGTCAGTCAGAGAGACAGCATGTACAATGTTTATTCTGTGTGTGTGTGTGTGTGTGTGTGTGTGTGTGTGTGTGTGTGTGTGTGTGTGTGTGTGTGTGTGTGTGTGTGTGTGTGTGTGTGTGTGTGTGTGTGTGTGTGTGTGTGTGTGTAAGGATATGTGTGTGCATTGTGTCTGGTGTCTGTATATATTTATGCACACACATTTTTTTTGCATGCTAGTGAGTGTTTGTGTGTTTGCATGTGTCCGTATGGAGGCTGAGGGTTCTTGGTTTGGAGCATCTACTCTTGGCACCCCTAGGTCTGTGGAGACCTGCCGCTGTGCAGGATCAAGGGGTGCAGGGCTGCTAGTACGGAGAGCCAGCCTGATCGCATGCCAGCTGCAGTCCCTAATGCCTCTGCCACATCCTTGGCAGCCTGGGCCTCTGCCCTTCTCTCTCTGCTCCTCTTCTTGGCACAATAAGGAGGTTTTTCTCATGCATTTATTCCTCTTTTCTTCTCCTCAGGCCTCAGGTTATATCAGTGTTGTTTGACTGATGGGCACATGATTAGGTTGGTCTATATTAAGTACAATAAGCCATGTAGTTACATGGTTATTATATATAATGTATAATGTAACAGTGTGACTCGCTTGCACGTTAAAACCTCTTAAGGATCCGCCCCTTTTTTTTAAATGTTGCCTAAAATGACATACCCAAATCTAGCTGCCTGTAGCTCAGGACCTGAAGCAAGGATGTGCACGTTCTTGATACCCTTTGAAAGGAAAAACTTTGTAGTTTGTGGAAATTGTCCAATGAATGTAGGAGAATATAACACATTAGATCTGGTAAAAGATAATACATAGAAAAAAACATGTTTTTTTGTATGTTTTTTGTACCCTCATGTTTGAAATGCATGAGAAAGTCCATAATATATTATTCCAGCCCAGGCTCAACTTAGAATTGGGTAACTAGATGGCAGCAGTGTATGTTAAAAGTTTTAAACTGATCCAATGAACCATTATATTTCTGTTCAAAATTTTGTATCAAGACTGCCCAAATGTACCTAATTAGTTTATTAACAACTTTTAAAGTTCATAATTGTGCACTCTCCTCAAACAATAGCATGGTATTCTTTCAATATAATAGCTACTGTAAATTGGACAGTGCAGTTAGATTAACAAGAATTTAAGCTTTCTGCCAATATCAGATATGTATATGTCCTGGGAAATGTTCTTGTTACTTACAACCTCATGCTAATCACATTAGCCTACGTAAGCTCAACCGTCCCGTGGAGGACCCACTGATCCTGTAGATGTTTTAAAACGTACTCATTACAAAGTGTTATGCGAGAAGTCAGGGAAAGTGTATTCCCATGCAAGAAAATGGCTGCCCTAAATCCAGCGGCCCACCCATTGGGGCGTTAGAGGTGGCGCCTCACTTATAACATATAATTAATGGACTTTGTTTTAAATGCTTATAAAAGTGTTGTTTCAAAAATATATTATTCAAAATAATATTATTTGACGGCCAGCAGTATCAGAAGCTCCGCCTTAAACCCTCTGCTGTGCGGACATTGCTTGGATTATTTAGCCAGCCATTTGCTATGAGGGGGAACTCCCCCAATGAAATCACAGGGTATTCTGCCATCAGTGGCCGCCAAAAATATATTCTGGTTTAGTAAAATTTCAGGAGTACCATCTTTTATTCACCTTTTTGTTCACACACAGTGCATTCGGAAAGTATTCAGACCCCTTGACTTTTTCAACCCAAAAAATGACGTTACAGCTTTATTCTAAAATTGACTCAATTGTTTTTTTCCCTCAACAATCTACACACAATACCCCATAATAGCAATGCAAAAACACTTTTTAAAAACATTTTAGCCAATTTCTTTTAGCAAATGTATTGAAATATTACATTTACATAAGTATTCAGACCCTGTACTCAGTACTTTGTTGAAGCACCTTTGGCAGCGATTACAGCCTTGAATCTTCTTAGGTATGACGCTACAAGCTTGGCACACCTGTATTTGGGGAGTTTCTCCCATTCTTCTCTACAGATCCTCTCAAGCTATGTCAGGTTGGATGGGGAGTGTCACTGCACAGCTATTTTTAGGTCCAGAGATGTTCGATCGGGTTCAAGTCCAGTCTCTGGCTGGGCCACTCAAGGACATTCAGAAACGTGTCCCAAAGCAACTCCTGTGTTGTCTTTGCTGTGTGCTTTAGGGTCGTTGTCCTATTGGAAGGTGATGGAGGCCACTGTGTTCTTGGGGATCTTCAATGCTGCAGAAATTTTTGGTGCCCTTTCCCAGATCTGTGTCTCGACACAATCCTGTCTTGGAGCTCTACGAACAATTATTTCAATCTTATGGCTTGGTTTTTGCTCTGACATGCGCTATCAACTAATGGACCTTATATAGACAGGTGTGTGCCTTTCCAAATCGTGCCCAGTCAATTGAATTTACCACAGGTGGACTCCAATTAAGTTGTAGAAACATCTCAAAGATGATCAACGGAAACAAGATGCACCTGAGCTCAATTTCGAGTCTCATAGCAAAGGTTCTGAATACTTATGTAAATAAGGTATTTCTGGTTTTTATTTATAATATTCTCAAAAAAAAATTCTCAAAACCTGTTTTCACTTTGTCATTATGGGGTATTGTGTGTAGAGGAAAAAAATATTTGATCCAATTAGACTAAGGCTGTAATGAAAAAAGTGAAGGGGGTCTGAATACTTTCCTGAATTCACGGTATTTTGTGGTTTTCACTGTGACACTATAGCGGTTCAGTTTGGAGACTGTCAAAAGGATCATACAGAATTAAACTGGGACTCTCAGTATCCATCATCCTCCAGTGTTGTGAGGCTCTGTGAAGGCTCACAGAAAGCATCGGCGAAGAGGCGTCACTTCCAGTTAGCAGACGTGCAACACGCTAAAGAGGTTCAACTGCAACGCCAGGCATAGCCAATTGTATGGATATGTTTTTGAAGATGCTTCTCTCCTCTACCTTGTATCACACTCCTCAGACTTGATCCGTCGTGCCACTCCAGACTTACTTCAAACCCCCGGAGAGGAGTGTGAAGTGTGTTTCCTTCTGTTCAGTTGTGTGGAGCAGGGTGAGGAAGCCCAGTGCTGCTGTTTGCTGGTTTTGCTAGCTGCCTCCATTATAGAAATCAGCCCTCTGATCTCCACGACAACATGCCTCTAAATTCCTCTGCCTCTCTCTGACTTTATGTAAATATCCCTGTGTCAGTTTCTCTGTTGATTAAATGAATATTAGCGTTAGGAGCAAGGCAGGAGACCGTGCCATTTACTCTCTATCAGGATGTGAAATTCACCAGCTCTACAAACTTTTATTAAGTACAAATGTCATAGCTTATCTTTGTGCCTCTTTAGGATTCTTGGTTTCGTTCCTGTTTTGTTTTATGCCTCTCTCTGCTGTCTTGTCTCCTCACTTCTACCTTCCTGTCAACGGTGGGTGTGGCTGGTGCATGGAAGTCAGGCGCAAGAGAGCAGAGATGAGTGAACACGAAGCACTTTACTGAGGCAAATAGTAAGACCAGAACTCAACAGTGTCACCAAAACCAAATTCCCAAAACAAATAAGGCAGCACAAAGTACCACAAACAAAGTATAAAGTACAGGCTGCCACAAAACACAGGTAATACATAAAACCTGGCGCTAACCAGCCGGAAGCGTGCCAACCTCGACAAATACACAATACTCCACACAGACATGGAGTGAACAGAGGGCTAAATACACATAGTAATTATGAGGAGATGTAAATCAGGTGTGCAGGAAAACAAGACAAAACAAATGGAAAATTAAAGGTGGAGCGGTGATGGCTAGAAGATCGGTGACTTCGACCATCGAAAGCCGCCTGAACAAGGAGAGGGGCCGACTTCGGCGGAAGTCGTGACACTTCCTCCTCTCCTCCCAGCTCTCTATCTTTGGCTTGTTAGCCTTGGGTCCTTGCCTTGGCATGGAGTTATAGCTCAGCCAGGCAGCTGCTTGGTCAGCCCTAGGGGTCCACAGATGCGAATGGGAAGTCAAGGACTGATCATTGGAGGTAGAATGTCTCTCCCAGCAGTCAGCCTCGCTGCTGCTACTGGCCTCACATGTCCAATTATGGGGTGTTGGACCAGCCTATACCCAACACACACACACATGCACACACACACACACGCACATGCACACACACAAACACACGCTCTCACTGAGACCTTGTTACCCACTATCCACACTGCGCTTACTATAGTTATAGTAAACCTGGTGGCACTTGCCACCTTGACCCAGTCAGAGGTATAGGGGAATCCTGTGGTTTAAGACAATAGCCCTCTAGACCCCCTTTGGGTCTGTTTTCCTGTTGATGGCCCAATGGAGCCCCTGAGACAAAGATGTCTTCATCATGTTCTCCCCATCATGGCTCAATGTCTGCACCTCATACTGCTGTCTAAAGCAAAAGAGCACTTGGCCATACTGTATACTTAGCTTGGTAGTTCCCTGTACTGGAATATTTGCATGTTTGTCTTCTATTGAACTTCTGTTCTTAGCCCCGATATCCTCACTTCCCTTGGTTTTTTCTCATTTCCACACATGTACGCATACACGCCCCCTCCCTCCCCCGACCCCCACTCACACACATACATTGAACAGCCATAGAACAGTAAGACGAAAGCACACATGGTCCTCTGCTGGCCTCTGCCCTGTACCAGCAGACAGTGTATGAGCGGCTGCCAGACTTCACACAGAAGGGTGTTAAAAATACATGCACACCACACCTCATGACTTATTGATGCTGCTCTCCTCCCTGTATGTTTATGAGGTGAGAGGCCTCCCCGTTGTCCTGTACATTGACCCAGGGGTCCACCGGTGTGTCTGAGACACTGCCTATTCCTTATTTTTAGTTCACTCTAAATGAGACCATAACATGTGGACACCTCCATATATGCATGCTGACCACAGGGAGCACATAAATAGTCATGCTACCTTGGAAGAGGAGCTCCTCCATTGTCTAGGAGCTGCATTTATCATCACTGGGAATCATATTTAAGAAGTCATGTTTGGGTAGAAACTGACATAATATGGTGCATCAATGTTACCACTCTTACTGTTGAAGACAAAGACAAAGATAGGAACACAAAGACACAGTTTCAGAATTGAGAAGATATTTAGGGAATTTCACCTTCATCCGGTTTAGGTATTCTTTGCTCAGGCCAGATGGTAACTATAGGTAGTTAGGTACTTAGCTTTGCTATTGGTACCAGGTCTGTAGTGCCTAAGTAAATTGGGAGGCAGCAGAATGCCCCCATCCAGCAGGAGGCGCTGTAGTGTGATGTGGAGACTGGAGGACACTGAGGGTATTTGAGGCTGCTGTCCCTCACTCTACTGCAGGCCTCTGTTGTGGTCATGGTCAGTCCTGTGTGAGATGTTGTTATTGCTCAGGGGTGTATTATCTCAGAGGCACTTCCCTGGTCAGGTAGAGGGGGTCAGGTGAGGGGTGGACATTTACTTGAGAGGCTGCTTAGGGACTTCTGCAATAGACAGGCGCTCATGCCGCCCCTAACACCACAATTTATTGATTAGATAATCTCTGTGTCATCTGATGGCGGTGTGGCTTACACTGCCTCCCTGCTGGGGGTACATGGCAGTAATCATTGACTGGGGGTAGGGGTGGGGGACGGGGGACGGGGGGCTTTCCTTGAACATAAGGGACTACCTCTTCATGTTAGTCCTGCTTTGATTCCACTTTCCGTCTCTCTCTTCTTTTCTATTCTCCTCCAGCCAGTGGTGGACTGGGACCAAAAATCAGCCATACATTTCTAACACATCGGCCCATTTCTTTCCTCAAGGCCCCCACACCAGCTCAATTCTTTCCTCAAAGCCCACACGCGGGCCATTTCTTTCCTTGAGGTCCCTATTATTAGTCAGATATTGATCAGTTTGCGCAAAAAAAACAACAACATGTTAGACAGGCCCACTTGGCTAAAAATGGGCCATTTTCCCGAAATGCCAGATGGCCAGTCCGCCCCTGCCTCCAGCTCTGAGAGGGAAGCAGAAAGCTCAAGCTTTCATTATTTGCTGAGATTGGGATGTCAATCCCTGCGCCCCTGACCCAAGTTTGTAGTTCTCCCCATTTTATTGGGGAGATGATTAGCGTGGTTATCTCCTCTCCACACTGTAAAGCTTGTCTTCCTCCTCTCTTCTCCCCACCTCATACCTTCAGGCTAGGAGAAGATTTGCTGTACAGGACATTGCCATGGGAAAGACTTGACTTAGTGATTTCCCCTTCCCTCCTTCCCTCTCTGTAGTTTCTTCTGATATTTCAATCTTCTATCCTAAATGTTTCTGTAGCACTGTGTCAGAATCCATATTCACATTTGTTTTTCTTTCTTGTCCCCTTTCCCACCCTACCGAATGAGATGGTAGCGTAAAGTGTGGAGTTCTTGACTTTGTTTCTGTGTGACAGAATGGAGGGCATATGATTGGGTGAGAGAGCCAGGGTTAGGATCTGATTTTCCTTGGTTCACAGAGGTCATCCAACCACCCCCATGGAGTGATAACCCAGCTGGATGCACCTATCCTAGTTTCCACCCCTAACCCGCCATACTGAGTGGATATATTCACCTTTACAATTCATTCACAGCTTAGTTGTAAATATTCAATAGTAGGCAAATGTGATAGTATCATGCAATTTTACTGTTAGTCTGTCTTTTTAATCAACTATTAATGACAACTGCTTACTTACTTTCTTTATCTCAGTTATTATAGGTCTATGGGTATGGTGGGAATGTCTCATTCACAGCAACAGTGCAGCCATTCATGGCCTACATTTGAGCTGGATTTGGTCCAATCAATTTTGCATTTATTAATTCCGTTTTCTAACAAGTATTAGAAACATCACTTGTTTTTTTAAAGGTTGTGGACATTAAGTTATAATAAGAAGTTATAATGATTCACTTTTAAAGAAATACATCACAAAACAGTTATTCATTTGAAATTCAATTGGATATGTACTTGCTAAATGGAAGAAATAGCCTATTTTTTTTAGAACTGTGCATAAGGAAAGCAAAATATGCAATTGTGTATCATTTTTGCATTTAGGTATTTTTCCATCCTCCAAGGCTACCCGGGATTCAAAAACGGATTAAATAACCTTGCCTTAATAACGTTGCGTTAATTTAGAAGGATGTAGTAGCCCCATCTCGGTCTATAATAAGGAATGAAAAGGCACTGATAAACAAATCTAGGAGAAAAGACTATCGCCCACTCTACAACGCAAATTGCGCTTTGATTGAATCTTAATTTCATTTGAAGGTTGTTTTGTTTAGTTTTTATTCTGACTCAATGAGCTTAATCAGAGTCACTGATCATCTGGGTCTAAGCCTCCCCGTGTTGTGTTTTTGTTTGTCGGGAGCTCAACGAGACTCTATCCGCACTTCATTAACCCTGAGCGGGGGACAATCCGCGGTAAGAGCCGAGGGATTTGCCCGTATCCTTTCACATGCAAAAATATCCGCGTCATCCATCAAGACAGGGAGCTTTGCCTGAAATCAGCTGCGCACTTTGCAAGAATAACCCTTGTCGTAAATGTTGAGGGGGGTCATCTTTATTGGAATCGGTCACGGATCCTTATGATTTTTTGGCAAGTTGGGAATTTGTTGAGGGGGGGGTTTCCTCTCCCTTTTCTCCAAGTCCTAACCACATTCAGTGCGATGTAGCAAGACCTAGAATATTTATCAGTTAAAGCAAATGTACGCAATATATATATGTGTCAATTAGTTAAAGTCAGACTAATGGGCCTATTTTATGAAGAGATAGGCTGATGGTCAATGGGAGAAGGGATAACATGTGCCATGCGAGCGGTGCAGCGGGGGGCTGAATATTACACCCATTATCGACCTTAAATTTAAAGCTATTAAAGTATTTTGTCTAATCGTTAATATCCCATTCGCCAACTCTGTCAGACTGAACTACCCAGCCGTCCTTTATGGTCTGATATTTTGGTTGGTTTAAAGTTTAAAGTCATACTCCTATTAGGAGTGAGGTTGGGGTGGCGGGTGGGGGGGGCTGGTGGAGCAGGGCTCTGCGGTGCCGCTGACCAGATGTCCCCTCGCTGATCCGGCCCACAGTCAGCATCGCCCGGTCACCAGCTGTTGGAGCTGTTTGGCAAAGAGCACAGCACCAACACTCCAAGAAAGAGGCATGGAAACAATCCATTTCCAAATGGGATCATTTAAGGCACTTAAACAATTGCACTAGCCTCGCATTAATATTTCATCTGCTTATTGTTTATGGAAAGGAATTAAATGGCATCCTTAATTCAGTTTGCCTACTGTCTACTGTACTAGCGTATTTGTAACATGTAGGCTATCCCCTAGCTGAATAAATGGACTGCTTTTGCCAATGATCATCTCTCGATGCAATTGCTCAAATCTGTAGCAGACTATTTCATTATTTTTTATTTGGTATCGACCTATGTTAGGTTTAACCGAGACCACTTTTGAAGCATGGCTATTGTTTGTGTATACATGTGTGTGTGTGTGTGTGTGTGTGTGTGTGTGCGTGCGTGCGTGCGCGTGTGCGCGAGCGTGCATATATTTAATTGTCTGTGTGTGTGTTTTATTATATACACACTCCCATCAATGTATATTTTTGACAGAACAATTAGCCTATCCTATTTATTTATAACACATATATACCAAAACACATTTCTAGTCATAACTTATTAGATAGGCCAAAGTTTTAGATATAAAGGCAGAATTAACCAGCCAGCCTACATTTCCCAAATTGAACTCTCACCACTCCAAATCTTTGGATAAATATCTAGGCATTTTTTAAAGGTTAAGGCGGTGAATGTTCCATGCTCTGACGGTGACATTCTTATTAACTTTTTCAGGTTTGACAAATTAAATTCACGATACTAACCAAATAATGAGGGGGTTTGAGGGAAGTGTTTGACAGACATGTTCAAAATGATTCAAACATGGTGCTTCTAATAGAATTCTAGGAACCTTAATTAGATGTTATCAGGCCTGATTTATCACAGGTTTACACATTGGCTCTCCTTTGTCGCAACATAACATGTTTTGTTGTTCAATTATCAAATATGCCAAATCATTATTTTTGTTTGTAATGACCTTGTATGGCATTAAACTATACATCAGAAATGCTACTCTATGTGTGACTAATGATCAATGTCATTCATTCATTCATTGATAAATTGAAAAGTGAGCATTTGACACGAGCAATGACTGCATGCAGGACCATTTTGTAATTTCTTCTTTAGAGAATAAGACGCCCATTAACAAACCTTGAATAACCCAACTTTCCTCGGATGTAGGCCTATTCATTGCATCTTGCAACGGAAACCGTTTACCGTTTAAGAAACAAACGGAAGCAAACGGAACGAAACGTGGACGGACCTATACCTTAATGTGTCCAATAGAAACTCTCCTTTTCATTGAAAAACATTTTCAGTTTGGAGTCAACGTGTTGGTTTTTTTGCAACAGAGGAAACGTTTGCAACAGATTAGGCAGTATTGAATACACCCCCAGGTTGTTGTTGATGATGATGATGATGATGAACAGCCTACTTGTATTCCATTTGCAAAAAGAAATAGTGGCCCTGTATTCGTCTAACATGGATTTGGAAAGATATGGCTGAGTCACGTTATTACATGAAATACCTTTATTTGCACATATATAAAAGTAATTATTTTTTACTTCAAATCCCCCTCTATAGCTCCGACTTAAGCTGTTTGAACAGTTTGACAAAAAGTTATTTCAGCTAATGGGGGCGAGGAACGAAAAACGATCCAGAAATACGAGAACCACTCCACAAATTAATATCTGCAATATACATTTTCACCAAAGAGAGTAACAAGGTTTCCACGGTTTGATACGAAATAACATAAGTCATCCACAACGTCTGCTTAAATACACCTAGCAAATCAACAGGCGAAAGACCCAAATTGGCAACCGACTAAGTCTTCAGTCGTTATCTGTTTAGCAAAAGTGAAGGGTTTGCAAAGGTACATTGCTACTTGATAAATTGATTTACTCTTACTCTGACTCCAAATTGAATACAATTGGGCAAAATTTAAACTAAAAAACTAAAAACATTATGATTAGAGATTTTTAAATACATTTCGTTACAATTTGGCATTGTATGTTGTTTCTCTCATGGACCTTCATTATTCCCATCCAGATTATCACTGAAATGATAGAAAATGAGCCTTTAGCTCTGGCTAATCTATAGCTTCTTTTGTACTGGATCACTGTCATCTGAAGGAAATAAAAATGGATGAATAAAAAATATTTTCAAATCAAGAAGTATTCGTATTTACATGTCTATAGCCTATGTCTGGTGATGATTATTTTCATCGTTTGAAAAAAAGTGAATGAAACGCAACTCGTCTTTGTAAAGAGAAATATAACGAAATTATAGTCGTTATGAAATGCCTTTGGATCATCCAATTAGCTATTCAACTAAACTTGGAATGCTATTTCAGTTTCCAGACCAATGCATTGGTTTGTTATGCATGTTGTTTTAAATAATTGTATCCTGACAACTTAGCATAATAATAATAATGATGTTAATAATAATATCTTTATGATTCTGAGTAAAAGTGCCATTGTCATAAGCCTTGGTGCCAGCAACGATTATTTCAGTAAAACTATCGTGCCCTTTCTGATGTAGCCCACACTGAAGGTATGGTAAACAAAAATATAAATATATAAGTTAAATGCATAGAGAAAAATAAATAAATAAATAAAGAACTTCAGCATGGTAAAAACCTGTCCACTTTAGATAGTTCGAGATTCAGTCATGAAGTTCATTGTTTAATACCATGACTTCTTTTGTCACCGTTTTAAATTGTTTTTTTTCTCTCTATCACATAGAGTCCTAGTCTGCCAGGTATGGCATATATCCGGAGCGACCGGCTCACCGCTGCTGTGTTGGCCGGGGAAGCACACCGGAGAGAGGGGGGAGAGGGGGTGGTTCACTACCCCCCTGCAGACCATGCAGAAGAATCCGCGGAACGAGAGGTCGTTGCAGAGCCGGAGGGGGCGCTGAGGGGCCTCTGTACAGGTAGAGCGCCGCTCCGGGGTCCAGGTTGGACATCAGGCTTTGAGGGTAGAAATAGGGCGAAGGAAACATTCTCTGAAGGGCTGAGTAATTTCCAGCCTCCGCTAACAGTTCCAGTCCAACTGCCGTCTGCCTCTTCCACTTTGTTCTATTCGGACAAGAAACAGTGGATATTAGTAATTGAAACTCTGATCATAAAAATATAAACAAGTTTGAAAAGTGCAGTCGGAATCTTTTTATCATATGACTCTGAAGTTTAGAATTCAATCATATTTGAACTGAGTAAAAAATGCAGTTTGGAAAAAACCCAGTCAAAAGGCATGGACAAATAACAGGCTGCATGGTTCAATTTAAACGAAATAAGTTTTTTTCTTAATGGATTTAGGCCTGCTTTGTAATAACAAGGGTTACCAACATGTGGTGTTTTAAGTGCAAAGTTGAGGGTCAGTTCAGAGTCAGTTGGAAACATCTGTAGCCTACGCAATATTATAGCATGCATTCACTTTCGGTTGGGATCGTATTGGTTTCATCGTGTGGTCTGAAATGAGTCTAATTCTTCTATGTTTCCAAGAAAGATCTAGTTGTACTCAGTTACGCACTTCCGTTATTCTGATAAATCAGTCCTCTCCACTTGTATTCAAGCGAGGGTTAATCTGTCAGATTGTCAATTGAAAGCACTCCTCAATCAGGTAAATTATTCATAATTATAATAATTGAGTAAATATAGTAGTGTGGCTGAATTATTGATATGGCATAGGCCTACATGCAACGATATATTATTCATGCACCAAAGTGTTGTTTTTATACCTATTTATTAATATCGTTTTGCTGTCTGAATGTCATCATAGATTCATTTGAAAACCATTTGGATTTTTTTCTCTAAAAAATTGCTTAAAACAATCCAGTCTCTAATCTAGTAGAAGGCTATTTGTCAGTATTTGAATCACATTGTTCAAAGGTTTCACGCAGTGCCAAATTGCCAATATTTTATGATGTTTTTATTTTTGTATTTATGTTCTATTTTCTCCTTAATTCTTAAGGAATTGATGCAGGGTGTGCACGTTTTGAGAAAGACATTGGAGCTCATATGTGACCAATGAGTTTGTCTGACTGACATGAGAAAACCATTTTGTCTGGAGGTGAAGAGCGTTTAACCCTAATATCCTAATGATACAAGTGCAGGCGCGCGCACACACTACCATTGTTGGTCTACTAGGCTCACTGCATTCTACCATTAGGCACTATCAAAATACTTCTCGTCATTTTAAATGGTTATAATTTGTGTAATTACACTAAAGGCAACCAAGCGTCGCAGTCCTTACCTCCTGTTCTGGTACCAGGTTTTGACTTGTGTGTCTGTGAGGTTGAGGGAAGCGGCCAGTTCCATCCTGTCTTGCACGCTCAGGTACTTCTGCCGTTCGAAGCTGCGTTCGAGCTGGGCCAGCTGGTGGTCAGTGAAGGCTGTTCGCGCCTTCCTGGGTTTCTTCATCCGAACATGATGCGGACTGTCCCTACTGCTCGAGATCTCTCGGTCTCCTTCCTCTTTCACTGCAAACACAAGAATAGGATAAATATGAAAAACTCAAATTTACAACAATATCTCAAATGTTCATAAAGCCTATAAAGTGACGGGCAGAGCCTAATCTAAAAGGAATATAGTCCTCGGTTGTAGACTATATGCCCATTTATGAAAGGGATTTGGATTTCGTTTAAATGTTACATTTACAAACGGATTTAAGCCTATTTCAAAGTTTCACTTTTTCATATAACTTCATATCCTTGTTTGGGTGTTGTGTTGGAGGACTTTAGGCCACTCTCCATTTGATTAAGATTGTGCCTAGTTTTTATGAAGATGTAGCCTAGACCTATTTACAAATGAATATGTTTTATATATTAGCACATTGTTTTTGCAATTGGATGTGTGTAACATTCCCCTTTGTTCTATTGCTGTCGTGTTGGGGTTAGAACTGTGGTATACATTTCTCAGTTTATTCTCCCCCGTTCCCTCCAAAAAGAGGAGACGCGACGTGAGAGCTCTTGCTAGTTGAATAGTTGAGTCGTCTCTCAAGAAGCACAATAATCCGGCTAATTGAGCCACAAGGGAAGGGCGCCTTTCAACCGCGACCGGAGAAACTTCACAGGGCCGCGGATGAGAGCGAAATAAAGAGCCGGCCGGCCTTGCGCGTTACAAATCTGATTAGCACTGGGACAAATTACATCAAATCCCCGAAATATTAGAAGGCGGATTCGCTGAAATCAAAGCAGTGTACTAGTCCCTACAAGGGCTTTGGAGCTGAATTGACTGCGTTGATATGACAATCTGTTACACACACACACACACACACACACACACACACACACACACACACACACACACACACACACACACACACACACACACACACACACACACACACACACACACACTGTATCCAAAGTATATTGATGTCGTTCATGTTCATGTTCCTTTTTAAAATCTGAACTGAAGTCAGGACTTTTGTAAAAACCCTTGCTATAATGGATTGATGAAATAACATTGTTCACTAGTAGGCTATAAATAACATGTCAATGACATTATTTACGTGAATAAAAAGTCGAATGAATATTAATATTAATATTACAATATATACCGAATAATATAGGCCTATCCTCATTACACAGATTTGTGTCACTGTAAGATGGCATTTTCTTTTTATCAATAAAAGGGGGTAGATATATTTAGTGTCTTTGTTATATAAGTTAATCAAGTCAATATTTATTAGGCCTATTATATTTTCTTTTCTTTTTCTACGCAGATTTCTATTGACTATTTCCTGTCAGCAGGAATTGTCCTCGCCTATAACCAACGGTTGACTCATTTGTATCCAGGCGCTGCTTCATTAAACTGTCAATGGAGATGACATGTCTGTTATGGCTGACATGATTGGAAACAGACAGACCCTTGATGGCATTTATCTGGAGGCAACCCCGTCATCTTTTCCCATGCAGCTCTTCTCTTGCCTCCCTGACATCAACAGATGCTTTCAAGACGTCTGCTAATGCAAGCAAGTGCGTCTGAAAGGAAAAACGGTTTGACACCTAATGTTTATCCCCCAAATCATTGGAGAATATCAACAGTGTGGATTCCATAATTTAAGAAAAGAATAGACTCGTGTCCTCCTTTTCAATAATCCGTTATAGGCCTAGTGTAACTATAGACACTTTTTAAAAGAGCTTTAGAGTTCAACATAATATGGTTGATCAACTTTCATCATATGCTAGCATTTCTGATATATATATATATATACATTTTATTTGAGGGGGGGTGGGGGGTTAATTAATCTCTTATTGAGTTTACTGGGATAATGTAAAAGTGTATAATTTGATATTAGATTAGATACATTTTATAGGGGATTCCTTTTGAACAAAGATTCTAGCCTAGGCTGTAGCCTACTTCCAGTAGCCTATTTGCCTTCCGAGGCTAATCACAATTTACAACCATAGCCTAATTAACCGAGCACTACATCTTCAGAAACACTTTGAAACATGGACAGGTGTTGTAACACGTTCAATTATGATAAGAAAACATTGAGTTAGAATGAATTATATAGAAAATCAACTGCATAAAGCTCACACAAATACAACGGATATAGAACAGTAGGACTACAACAATTCCATTAGAAATAATGTGACAAAGTCTAATTGATTTCTAAACATTAAGCTTGTTTACATCACTATTTTACCTTTGTATTCGCTGTCTGACGATGAGTTGCTATGGATTTTGTCCATGAAGTCATCTGCGAGCTTGGAGGCAAGTCGCCCCGTTTCTTGAGTTGGCTGGCCATTACTGGAGTATGGGGCGCAGGCGGCTAGCGGTTTGCAGTCAGCTAGAATATCTCTGATCAGAAAGGATGAGGTGACGGTCCGCGGCTGTGACCCGGCGGAGATCTGTCCGTGTTGGAGATGGGGCGGCAACCCGATAGCATGACCTTGCCTCTGCAATGCCTCATCCACACACTCCCTCCTCGGCGATGGGGGAGACGAGCAGCCGCTCTCTAGGTCAGACCTCGGGCTGAACTCCAGAGGTGACCGGCACTCTCCCACCAAACTGTCCCCTTTCGACATGACCGGACTTCCAGGTCTGTGGGAAAGTAAAGAGTCGATCCCAAAGCTGGACCCATTGGTGGATGCCTCCATTGTTTACCAGCACAGCTAAGTTCTTCGAGGCCTCAACTCAAACTATCATTGGTATTCGAGGCAAGCAAGTTCAGATGATTGCTGAGATGAGACTTTGCCTGAATTTATCCAGCAGGAAAATCCAAAAATGATTCGGAAATCACATATATTCAACCAAGATGTTTTCTCCTCTTCTTAATTTATTATTATACTTGTCAAAATAGCAACATCTCCGGGTTCTCGGAGTTATATTAGAGTAGGCTACAAAATCGACTCTGCATCCAACTATTGTGTCCTAAATACAACACTATTCATGAATTCGATGCAGCTAGGCTCTGTTGGCGAGTTTGTCCATATGTTTTCTTTTTTAGAAAATGAAAACTCGCCGGTACGACTTCTAAATTATTGATCAACTTATTTCAAATATTGACAAAAAAACTGCAATGATTAGAGGCAGTGAAGCAGCGTTAGTGCAAGTTAAATAGGCAAGCGATTCAGCACCACCTTTCAGCACCACGGACAGAGACAGCAGCGAGTATTGCAAGTGGAATTCAAGACCTGCAAATGACGCAGCGCGAGGACACAATTGCTGAAATTGTCATCACTTAAAAAGTAGTTCGCTGGTGTGACCCGTGTGGTGCTCGATTGTAGAGGAAGGTAGAGATATTCTACACCAACAGAAAGATGCAACAAGAGACTCGAAACGGGTGGGCTGTGGCAGTCGAGAAGATACGCACAGTAAAACAGTGGTAACGCGGGTTAAATAGACACAACTGGGATAATGTGAAGGAAATCTCAAAAAATGGAACTTGAGGAAAACTCACGATCTAGGTTTTTAAGGACGCCCCGTCCACGTGAGTCCCTAGTGACAAGTCTTCATTGGTTGAGGGGGCTTTTTGGGTGTTGACGGGTTTGCGGAGAGGAAGGTAGACCCCCCCCCCCCCACACACACACTCACTCACCCCCTCCTCCTCGCCCCATCTCTTTGATTAAAAGAGACACTGAATTCATCAGGAGACTCAGATCCAACTGTTTACAGGCAATTTTCACACTGTTTGCTTTCATTACATCATTGATGAGGCTTATAATGGGGTTATTATGTGGAGCTGGTAGGTCTTTTCTCTCGTCTCTCTTTACGCGCGTGTTCAGTCAAAACTGTACAGGCTTTTTTTTCATTATCGGCATTTTCCCACATTTTGCATTTATTGGCAAGTTTCAGAATTTAGTTGAATTGTTTTTCCATTTATGTTCACGTTGTTAAATAAATATTATAAGGCTTTTATTGACGTTAGTTGGCACAGATCTGCTGTTATATGCTGTTGCATTGGGTATATTTTTCTGGTTCAAAATATATACCTAAAGGAATTATATATTATTATTATTATAAATGTTGTTATTGTGTTGCTGTTATGAGGAATGCATATAATGTAATTTTTTTCCACAAACGTAATGTACTCTACCTTCATTTCTAATCAATTGAGGACCCATCCAGTGATATTTTCTTGAATTTCAACCTGTAAACTCAACGTTTCAAAAATCATTCTAACACAAATTACATTTGTATTTTCTCGGATAAATGTGTTGTTTTTGCTCTATGCATCGAGAGCAAGCGAATTTCATACATGCATAATTCGGCCTCAAAATCCTACTCCACACACGTTTCTGGGAGTGTACAAAGCACCAGCATCGAATAGTCAACGTTTAGCTCATACTACGTATCTAATAGTAATACAATGCTAATGAGGGATAATAGTCCGAACAGCATGCGCTGAAAGGATGGCGTGAGCAAACTTTAACGTGCATGAAATACCATTGTCTTCATTTTCGCTTCTATTTCCAAAACAGTTAGCCCCACATGACTCCCCGACAGGCCCTAATAATCGAACCCCCCATGTGACCACCAGATTGGAGGCGCGCGTCGGTCTCAGACACCGGCAGGTTAGTGAATCCGCTCCCCGCTCCCATGGGGTCCTATCGCGGCTGCAAGCTGTCACATTGAGGCGGGGACAGAGATGGGAAAGAGTAGCCTTCACACCCATCCTGACGTTCCCTTTCTTAACAATTGACTTGGGCTCCGGAGGTGGGTTATGGAGATTGCTTTCGAACAACTCCTTTTCCTTGCCATATTTTCGAAAATAAAATGAATGGCCTATATATTTTTGTTTGTCTATCCTTTTCACAAGTCAAATCTGGCATGTGTTTACAAATATGAATGTGGTTTCTAATCTTCAGATTGACAACTACATGGCTAATATATAAAGTAGCCTACATAAAATAGTTACAATAGTATGTAAAATAATTCAAGTGGAAATGCATTGCTGCTCCAAATGGGATTGGATCTGTCTTTTGTAGAAATGTGAGTGATTACATTTGTGATTTTATATTTCTGAGCTTCCCTTGCAAGAGTAATTTAAAGTAATTGTATGTACACTTTCCCACTTTATCGAAACAATTCCTCACATGGGAATGAGAGTAGACTGTAGACTTGTGTGTGTGTGTGTGTGTGTGTGCGCGCGCGCGTTTGTGTGTGTGTTTGTGTGTGTGTGAAGGAGAAGGATGGATCTTTGTGTAATGACGTTAGCTGCTGGTTTTGGACAAGTGTTTGGTCAGAGGAAGTAGAGATTTGCAGCCAATGGTATGACTGTGAGTCGGTGTTGTTGATATCACAAATCCCCAATGTGTGGAGGATGGATTTCAGATGAAGTATGGTTGTGTGTGTGTGTGTTGATGTTTGAGACATGTAAAGTATATGATGCGCAATGATACTGTAACATTTCCTGCTTAAAACTGAACAAATTGTGGTCAAATAGGACATTGTGGATAAAACCAAAAATATGTTTCTTGCACACACTCTTTGGGTGGTTGTCAGTTGTTTGTTGTACCAAGGTCGGTGTACTGCTAAATATGGTCTGTCCATTGTTTTCCAGTTTATGTAGCCTAACTAATAATTGTGTATCTGAATAATATGTGCATAAACAATGGTTTGCCATGAGGATTCTCTCATTTCAATTAGGGGTGAAGTTAATGGTTTCCTCATGCTGTTGAAAGTGCAGCTGAAATTAAGAATATTTATAGATCTAGACTAGATGTCACCTATGTTAATATTTTGTTTCTGGACACTAACTAATTTCTTCTGCTGCAAATCCTTCTCCATTGTGAGTAATAACACTTACTGGGGCTTATCACTCTTGGAAATGTGGTAAAAAAAACACACAAAAAAACAATGTGGAGCTTTTTATTTATTCATTCGTTAAATATATATCTAGATTTGTTTTGTAAAATATGCCTCGGCTTTGGATAAGCTTCGGCATCTCTATCGTTTTGGGACATACAGTAAAACATCGCTTTCAAGAGGAGATATGTAAAAAGATGACTTTACACAACAAACAAATAGCATGAAAAAAAACTGTCAGGAATAGGCACACACCTGGACCAGTCAGGGATGCAAATTATGCACCTTAAAAAGCCATCAGGTATGGGACTTGACAGAAAATAATGAGAATTGCTGAATCTTTTATAAGGTTAACACTCACATTTCCCAGTCAGCTGTCACGCAAGAAAGAATTTAGCACACGCATGCGGGCGAAATAAACCTTCATCGTCTCATTAAAGCTGACAGGGCCCAGGACCGGCAGCTCTCAGCGCCAGGCAGCGCACCACCTCTTTTTGTGTTGGTAATTTGCAGCGGAGACAGACCTCTCGCCACCAGAAAGAGAGCGGTAGAGAGAGGGGAGGTAGAAATTACGAGGAGCGCAAGAGTGAGGGAGAAGGAAGGTAGGCCTTGGGGGAGGGCGGAAAGATGGCTAGCACACCAGGAGTCTGATTCTCCTCTAATTGGAAGCATTGGGCATTGTCAACTGAGGATTTTCAGCCGGTCACTGACAGGTAGAGCAGTCAGGTTGATAGCGCACTTGTCAGCCCAAAAGACCAACACAAACAAACCGCTTTTGATTTAATTGGAGAGGCCTAGTCTGTGTATATGTTACCTTATAACATGGTAACATATGCTTATGGATGAAGACAGTCATGAAAATATACAGCTGACTGAAGACTGGATGCTGGGCATTTGTGTGGTTGAGTCCGTTTCTGCGGTAACATGGACTCTTAAAACAAAATGATGAAACTTTGTTGCTTGTTGCTGAAACAAGCAAGGTGTTGTAGCAAGCAAGTCTTCGGTTGCCTAGGCAATTCCCCACTACCTGCAGCAGCAGCATACATATAAATAGAATGAATAGAAGGTGCTTGAAACCTCTAACCCTGGCAATTCGACTGGTAAACTCATCATGGGTACACTCTCTATGGCTGCTTGGAATTGTGATGTCATTTTCATGGTAATGTAGAATGTTCATTCAAATTATGTTAACTGATGTGGCTCATGCAATGGAACATATTGTTTGTACTGCCAGTCGATTTGAATCAACCAGTTCACAGGACATATTGATGGATACGCTTCCTGTTTTGTTCCTATGGGTACACTTGCAATGGTCACCAGTCCACCCATTATGCCATCACTGGGGCAACATAAATGGGGATGCCCATTCTATTCATCCTTATTTGTATTGCAGCACATGCAGTCAGGAGCAGAGGAGAAAATTTGATATTTTTTAAACTCTATGTTTATAAAAAAACTAGGGGGCACTATTTTTATTTTTGGAAAAATAACGTTCCCAAAATAAACCGCCTATTTCTCAGGACCAGATGCTAGAATATGCATATAATTGACAGCTTAGGATAGAAACACTCTAAAGTTTCCAAAACTGTCAAAATATTGTCTGTGAGTATAACAGAGCTGATATTGCAGGCGAAAGCCTAAGAAAAATCCAATCAGGAAGTGACTCATGTTTTGAAACCGTTGTGTTCCTATGCACACCTATTGGCCATTGAAAGAGATATCAACCAGATTCCTTTTTCTACGTATTCCTTACGGTGTTTACAGCATTTTGACGTAGTTTCACGCCTTTATGTTGAAGAATGAGCGTAAACGACTACATTGCGTAAGTGGCCAGCTGAGGGCTCTCAGAGTGATTCTTGCGTAAAAGACAGAGGTAGTCATTTTTCCTCTCGCTCCTACTGTCATTTGGCTGGCCAATAACCGCAGCCCAAAATAACCACCACCTAACCACCACCCATGACTGTCACAGCCCTACGTGTGTGTCAGAGAGAGTGAGTGAGGGGGGTGATCACTGAAGTAAGGGGGACATGTGTGTGTGCATGTGTGCGTGTGTGTGTGTGAGTGTGTGTATGTGTGTATGTGTGGTTCGGTTTGTCTGTGAAAGAAATCATCACTAGCCTTCAGTTGTTCTCCCTTCATCCCCTCACTGCCCCTCTCTCATCCCTGGCCAGTCAGAAGCCAGGCGAGAGCCAGGAGAGAGTTAGGTGGCCAGTAGCTGCTGGCCTCTCAGGGCATCAGGGTTTCAGGAGGAGAGACAGGGTTTGATTCAGTCCCAGGGGGACTCCTGGCCCGGGGTTGTGCCATCAGAGCAGAACTCAATGAGTGTTTCCTTTCTAACATAGGAGGGTTGATGCAGTACTGAGACCTGAGACCAGGAAAAAGCTGACCTAGCTATGTTGACATGCCTTTCTACACTGAGCAGTGGTCAGCAATATTGATTAAAACTTAGAACCAAAATCAACATGATGACTATGTGTACAGTTTGTGTGAGCTCACTTGATAGAGTGAGTGATTTATGAGTAAATGTGAATGTGTGGTATGTGCCTGTGGATTGTCTTCCACTATGGACTTTTATCTGCATTTCTGTGTATACTTATTAGTTGTTTTTGTGGGAATCATTGTATGTTCATAAAAAAAAATAATCTAATGATGTGGACTGATGTTGGCATGCTGTCTTGATCTACTAGTCTATGTACAGTGTGTCTCATGACTATGGGTCCATCCATGTTCCTAAACACAGGCCCTCCTAGCCTTCTCACTCCGGGTCCTCCTGCTCTGTATGCCCAGTGTGCCTCTACAAGCCAGTGGTTTATTATTCTTGACAGAGTTCAATGAACACATCTGGTCTGAGGCAGAGAGGGGATGGAGAGAAGGTGCCAACAGGGAAGAGATGAGCGAGAGGATGGAGGCCGAGGATGGAGGAGAGTCTGGAGGACGAGGTGCTCCAACCATCCATCATATCAGCCTCTGGTGAAGAAAGCCAACTCCCCTAAACTATCCCTGACCCTCCTTTCCATTACTCTTGACCCCACAGTCATGAGGCCAAGGTCTGAGCCAACACCATCACACAGCTCATTACCACATAGAAACTACAGCTTTTACTTTGATCGAGAAGGATTGTTGAGATGGTGAACAATTAGAGTTGTCAGCTTCAAAGAGTGGTGTAGGTATACGGGGCATGATTGTAGTATGGGATATTATTGCATACAATATTTGCAATGGACCTAATTAACCCCAATGAGTACCTCTCTTGTAATTAGCTATCGCACAGTAGAATGGAAATAAAAAGCGGAGGTGATTTGGAGGTAGAGAGGGAGGACATTTTTCTGTAAGGTGCCATAGTTCAGTGTTAGCCTGTCGTCCGAGTGACGGTGGGTCGGTGAGTTCAGGATGGGCCGGAGTCCCTTCCAGCTGCCACAGGGAGACACACACAAGCTGGTGGACAGCAGAGATGCTGCCCCTCTAGCCCCCAGGCCTCCAGGGGGTAGAGAACCAGGGTTGCCCCCTAGCCTTTAACCCACCATCGGAGACAGAGACAGGGCTGCACCCTTGCCCTCCTCCCTCCATGTGGGGGGGTTGTGGCTAGGGAAGCTACTCTCATGTCAATGAATCACCGCATACGTGTCAGCAGACAGGACACATTCTCCTCACAAGACTAATGACTTATGTGTTCAGCTAGCTGGGTGAATGGATACTTTGGAAGTCTATACAGTATGTTGAATTTAATGACCTTGTTAGATGGATAACATTGGCTTAATGTCAACACAGTAATGCAGTCGTATATGTGAAGTTCACCATCTTTTATATGTTTCTAGTCCATATATAATACCCTAAGCCTTCTAAGTGACGGGAGATTCTACTCCATTTTAGCGCCGAGGCTAAAAATAAGTGCATTGTCCTCTTACATGGCAAGCCTACTGTCAACTTTATGTTACGCTGTGTTTTGTATTTTTGTTTATTTTCCAGTTTTTTTTGTGTTTGGAATGGCAGGATTCGGCTACTACGGGAGAGTCAGCTGTCATAATGCAAATCATGCAAGGAGATCACTATTGTGTCATGTCAATGCCATTATGACGTCATTTCGCTCCCAAGGAAAAGCCTACAAAATCGCAGGTCCAGCTGCTCAGTGGGTAAATTCTATAAAAATAATAAAGTACGGGAAGATAGTGAAATTCAGAATGACATATACTGTACAAACACACACACACACACACACACACACACACACACACACACACACACACACACACACACACACACACACACACACACACACACACACACACACACACACACACACACACACACACACACACGTGTGCAGCTTGGCATTGGTTCCAGCATTCAGTTCTTCTCTCTGGCTCATAATGTGGCCAATATGCAGGTAATATGTGGGGTCGCAACATCTCAATTATCACACCTCCTGTCAGTGGTTAAACTGGGCTCCCAATCCTCCAGTTATAACCACAACCCCTCCCTCCCTCACATCCCACCCTCACTCCCGCCCCACCCGCCGTGACTTTTATTGCTTCATTAGTAGGCTCCACATGCTCCAGGGCACACCCACGCTCCACAAGCCTGCAAACCCTAACAAGTTTGGGCAGACTAGGGGACGATGAGCGGACCCTTGCCCACTGTCCTGGCCCACATTGCCTGCCTGCTCCTGGGATAAAGATGATGGGAGTAGTGGGGTGCATGGGGCTCTTTGACCAAGCCTTAGAACAGTCTACATGAATC
Source organism: Oncorhynchus nerka (assembly GCF_034236695.1). Classification (NCBI taxonomy): domain Eukaryota; kingdom Metazoa; phylum Chordata; class Actinopteri; order Salmoniformes; family Salmonidae; genus Oncorhynchus; species Oncorhynchus nerka. The sequence continues at coordinate 37,625,776 of NC_088399.1, forward strand.
CGTGCATATTATCCTGCCTGTACCCTCACACTCCTCTGTACTGTAATCTTTACACACGAGTAGAGATCGATGGATTGCTTTTCAATACGTTCATGTTTTCCATTGCAAAGTACATTACACTGAGGAGGTACAGTACATGTATGCATGCATGTCATACGTGTTCGAATGTGTGCACATGTGTACCTATGTGTGCGTGTTAGGGGGGGGGTTGGAGAATAAGACCCCAGAAAATGCTCATTAGAGTTGACCTTGGCATTTCTGGTCGGCGTTTGATAGATGGGGTACAGGGCCAAACAAGCCCCTGGGGAGCCATGATCATATCTTATATTGTACACACACCTCCCTCCTACTGACCCCAACTCCCCGTCCCCCCGTCCCCACTCACTCACACTGCTCTGCTCTACACGCATCACAGGCAGAATAAATCTGTTTCTGACACACCGAGCAGAGAGAGAGAGAAGAAGGGGGAAAGGAGGGAGGGGAGGCCAGAGGGAGTACGGTGAGACTGGAGGGGGGGGGTCTTGGCGAGAGATGGAGGATTTTAAAGAGAGAGAGAGAGAGAGAGAGAGAGAGAGAGAGAGAGAGAGGAAGAGGGAGGGAGAGGTGATGGGCGAGAGAAGAAGACAAGAGTAGAAAAACACACAGAGGACCCAGAAAACCCAACAGCTCACTGAGGTGTCATTAGCTACATAAGTCAGCTGTGGTTTTCCACTGTAAGTGTCTGCGAGACACAAGGAGCGTAAAAGGGAAACTGAGGAAACTGGCTGTGTGGGGAGGGCGAGAGGGAGGGGGACGGAGGGAGAGGGAGGGAGAGGGACGGGGAGAGGGAGGGAGAGGGAGGGACGGGAGAGGGAGGGAGGGAGGGAGACGGAGGGAGAGGGAGGGGAGGGAGAGGGGGAGAGGGAGGGGAGGGGAGGGAGGGGGAGGAGAGGGAGGGAGACGGGAGGGAGAGGGAGGGAGAGGGAGGGAGACGGAGGGAGAGGGAGGGAGAGGGATGGGAGAGGGAGGGAGAGGGAGGGAGAGGGACGGGGAGGGAGAGGGAGAGGGAGGAGAGGGACGGGGAGAGGGAGAGGGGAGGGAGAGGGAGGGAGAGGGAGGGGGACGGAGAGGGAGGAGGGAGGAGGGACGGGAGAGGGAGGAGAGAGGGAGGGGAGGAGAGGGGGAGAGGGATGGGAGAGGGAGGGAGGGAGAGGGGGGAGGAGAGGGACGGGAAAGGAGGGGAGAGGAGGGAGGGAGGGAGGGAGAGGGAGGAGAGGGAGAGGGAGAGGGGGAGAGGGAGAGGGATGGGAGAGGGAGGGAGAGGGATGGGGAGGGAGGGAGGGAGAGGGACGGGGGAGACAGATGGGGAGGGGGACGGAGGAGAGGGACGGGAGGGAGGGAGGGGGAGAGGGAGGAGAGGGAGGGAGAGGGATGGGGAGGAGGGCGAGAGAGGGAGGGAGGGAGGAGGAGAGGGAGGGAGGAGAGGGACAGAGGGAGAGGGGACGGGGAGAGGGGAGGGAGAGGGAGGGCGAGAGGGACGGGGAGAGGGAGGGAGGAGGGAGGGAGAGGGATGGGAGAGGGAGAGGAGAGGGAGGGAGGGAGAGGGACAGATGGAGAGGGGGAGGAGGGAGAGGGAGGGAGAGGGAGGGAGAGGGACGGGGAGGGAGGGAGAGGGATGGGGAGGGAGGGAGAGGGACGGGAGAGGGAGGGAGACGGAGGGAGAGGGAGGGAGAGGGAGGGGATGGAGGGAGAGGGACGGGAGAGGGAGGGAGAGGGACGGGAGAGGGAGGGAGAGGGAGGGAGAGGGAGGGAGAGGGCGAGGGAGGGGAGGAGGGAGAGGGAGAGGGAGAGGGAGGGAGAGGGACGGGAGAGGGAGGGAGAGGGGAGGGAGGGGGGACGGAGGGAGGGACGGGAGAGGGAGGGGAGGGATGGGAGAGGGAGGGAGAGGGATGGGAGAGGGAGGGCGAGAGGGAGGGGGCGGAGGGAGAGGGACGGGAAAGGGAGGGAGAGGGATGGGAGAGGGAGGGGAGGGATGGGAGAGGGAGGGGAGAGGGAGGGGGACGGAGGAGAGGGACGGGAGAGGGAGAGGGATGGGAGAGGGAGGGCGAGAGGGAGGGGGACGGGAGGGAGGGAGAGGGACGGGAGAGGGAGGGAGAGGGAGGGGAGAGGGAGGAGGGAGGGGGAGGGAGGGGGGGAGGGAGAGGGAGGGAGAGGGAGGGGGACGGAGGGAGAGGGACGGGAGAGGGAGGGAGACAGATGGAGAGGGAGGGGGACAGTGGGAGAGGGACGGGAGAGGGAGGGAGAGGGATGGGAGAGGGAGGGACAGAGGGAGGGGGACGGAGGGAGAGGGACGGGAGAGGGATGGGAGAGGGAGGGCGAGAGGGAGGGAGAGGGATGGGAGAGGGAGAGCGAGAGGGAGGGGAACGGAGGGAGAGGGACGGGAGAGGGGGAGAGGGAGGGAGGGAGACAGAGGGAGAGGGAGGGGGACGGAGGGAGAGGGACGGCAGAGGGAGGGGGACGGAGGGAGAGGGACGGAGAGGGAGGGGGACGGAGGGAGAGGGACGGCAGAGGGAGGGGGAGGGAGGGAGGGAGAGGGACGGTAGCAGAGGGAGAGGGAGGGAAGGGGAGGAGGGACGGAGGGAGAGGGACGGCAGAGAGGGAGGGGGGGACGGAGGGAGAGGGACGGCAGAGAGAGAGGGACGGAGGGAGAGGGAAAGGACGGCAGAGGGAGAGGGACGGAGGGAGAGGGACGGCAGAGGGAGAGGGACGGAGGGAGAGGGACGGCAGAGGGGGAGGGACGGAGGGAGGGGGACGGAGGGAGAGGGACGGCAGAGGGAGAGGGGGAGAGGGAGAGGGACGGCAGAGGGAGAGGGACGGCAGAGGGAGAGGGAGGGCAGAGGGAGAGGGACGGCAGAGGGAGAGGGACGGAGGGAGAGGGACGGCAGAGAGGGAGAGGGACGGAGGGAGAGGGACGGCAGAGGGAGAGGGAGAGGGAGGGAGAGGGGCATCAGTGCTGGAGCAGTGATGATGATGAGTCTGAGATGAAAGACATTCATTCTCAGGCGTCTTAGTGGTGTGTGCGAGTTTGGTCTCTCTTACCTGTACCCCCATCTCTCAACACACACACACACACACACACACACACACACACACACACACACACACACACACGCGCACGCACGCACGCACACATGCATGCACACATGTTATGTTCTTCTGTCCTCTTGGGGACCTAAAACTAATTTCCATTCAATTCCCATTTTCCCTAACCCCTAACCCCTAACCCCTAACCCTAACCCTGAACCTAACCTTAACCTGTAACCCTAACCCTAAACTTAAACAGAACTCCTAACCCTAACCCTAACCCTAAACCTAACCACAAACCCCTTACTCTAATTCTAACCCTAGCCCTAATTCTAACTGACCCTCAACCTAACCCCTAAATTTAAAAAAGCCTTTGTCCTCAAGGGGAAGTGGGAAATGTCCACACGAGGTGGAATTTTCTTTGTTCTTCTATCCTTGTGGAGACTTTGGGGATTTTAGGTCCCCACAAGGATAGAAGAACCAACCCCCCCCCCCCCACACACACACACCCTCCTGTATAATCCTAGTCCCAGTCGGGGGACCCACCAAACACAGAGACATGAGGCAACATCTACCTCCAAGATGGAAAGTGTTCACCCTGTCTGGAAGCTCTATCCACAGGGGTGGCTTCACATACTGCTGGCTCTTTGCATCATACTCCTCTCCACTCTCCATGGGGAGAGTCCCACTCCTAATTGAGCTTTACTCCAAAGTATGTTTACACGCACACCAATAATTAGATATTAACATGATTATGGCAGTAGGCTGAGTTGGCTTTGGTCATGTAAACACCTAACTTATCTAAAATCGTCAAGGTCAAAATAGGAGGAAGCATATGCCGATTAAAACACCTGGTTTTCTGAGCAATCTTTCGAACGATCGAAAAGTAACGTGTGGTAGAACGTTTGATTTTCTGCATTTATCAAAGTCCCATCAGGTAGCCTGATTTCAGACATGTCCATGTAAAAAGGAAGATTAGGAAATTGTTCTTCTTGCAATGCATGTGAATGTTTAAATGAATCTATTATATTAATCTGACTATTCACAATAATCATACTTTTGTGTGCTTGTAACCATACTGTTTCCTGGGTTGTTTGTGGTACATTAGTCATAGCTCAATCGTCAATCTTACAAGGTCATACTCATCAGCCTATATTAAGGGTTTTACTTGAGGTATTGACAGCTTCAAACATTCACTTTTGATGTTTCGGCTGAGCATTTGATTGAATATCAGTGAATCTCGACTAGATGCCTTAATCATCCTTAATGTCAGTCAACAACCCAAAGACAAACCTCTAGGTGGGAAGAAAACGCTGCTGAAACAAAACCAAACTAAATATGGGTCAGAAAAGCACAATTTGTGGCGTCTTTGTAAAAGATAATATTTCGTTTCCCCTTCTCGATCCTCTCAGTCTGTCTATCTGTCTGCCTGTCCGTCTATCTGTGTGTGGAGGGCTGGGAGGGCCTGATGTCTTACCTGCTGTGTTCTGACAGTTACGGCAGCAGCACACAGCGCAAAGATGTTGCTGTAATTGCACCTGGTTGCGTCATGAAAAAGTAACAATTTGCTGTCAAGGACGTCAAGGTGTCAGTGTTCAGCAGGAGTTGATAATGTATTGACTGCCTCCAGTGCACACACGCACACGCACACGCACACACATACGCACGCACACGCGCACACGCACGCGCACACGCACACGCACACACACACACACACACACACACACACACACACACACACACACACACACACACACACACACACACACACACACACAGCTTCTCAAAGTTCCAGAAATAGAGTCAAAATGGTGAGAGAGGGTGGAGAAAGACAGAAGACGCCAAACTCTGAGATATGAATAGCCTTGTATCACCTCACAAATCTAAATCATTTATTATACATGGTCTTAGTAAGTTAAATATTACACAATTACCACCTGGCTGCCTTTGATTTCTGTGACTGGTGTCATGACCATCTATTGGCTAGCCGTCCCAGGCTGGATAAACAGAAGGCTGTTTCTCTTCTGAAGTGGACACATCTAGACCCCTCTGCTCCTGACTGACTCTGTCTGATGATGAACACAAGGCCTCAGGAGAGGGGCCAACCTTCTCTAGTCCGTACTGAAGGAATGCTATATCCTTTGAGAGGGAGGGAGCGTGTGGGCAGGGGGAGAAATATCAAAGGGTGGAGGAGAGAGTAGCACATATGACAAGGGCACTGGGGAGAGCACTGCACACACATCAGTGGAGCTCACCTTTGATCCAGAGCAGGCCCTCCAAAGCACGATGGACAGGGGCGTAGGAGCGACTCTGGCATTGGGGGGGCACACATTTTGCTGCGTGGGTCCGGGGACATGCTTACGAAAAATAAAAACCCATTTCTAGTAACCTTTGAGAAAAAAATTGGGGGAAACATGTCCCCCCTGTCCACCCCAGCTCTTACACCCTTGAAATGAGTGCCCAGAAAGAAAGCCCCAGCTCAGGCATAATTTCCGGAACATCCCCCTTGCTCAGCTCCCTCTTCACACCGTCCAACTATGTGATTATCTGTGGGAGATTAAATGAGGGATGATGATGTGTCTGGATCCATCAAGACTAGTCAAAGCACCTAAATAGTTTTTGTTTTACATCTAACTTGAAAGGGTGGGAATTGACTCCAAGAAAATAAACTGATCTTAATATCTGTGGTTTTTAGTACTACAAAGATAAGGGAGAGAATGACAAGAGGCACACAATTCCTCTCTCAAATGGGAGATGAAGTAAGTTTAAAACCTCCTAAAGCTAAACAAAAAATGCTCTATACTCCCATTCAGCAGTTATATGTTCTCATTGTGGTTTAATGAACCATCAATAGACCAGCCTGGAGCAGCTTAGAGGATGGGGATTGGCTCCCAGGGTTGAGTCTCTGTGTAGGGGTCAGGGTTTGTAGAGCTCTAGGCTGGTTCCCTCCGACGGTTCCCAGAGTTCTAAAGGCATCCATCCTAATCTGCTCTCCTGTCAGGATCTCCCTGGCTGATCATCTTCTCATGGGCCACCTCAATCATCCTTTACCAGCAGCTCCAAGCACTTTTGTTCCTTTCTCTGGCCGTGTGTGCGTTTGGGATTGGCCAAGTGGCCCAGATTAGCTGCCCTGACCTCAGAATGGTTCCACTCTTCTTCTACTCTCTCTTCATTAAATCTTTGTCTTTCACTCTCTCTGTCTCCACCCCCTTTATGCACATGCACACAAATGCTAACGTAAACAATGCGTCCTATTTGTTCCCTCTTCACTACTCATCATCATCCAATGTGTCATAGACATTTCAATAATCGACAGCGGCTCTTTAGGAGCCAATGGATCTCTAACCCAAACCCATAGGTTTAAAGTCGACTGGCCATGGACCGATTCACCCCATATAGGGGACACAGTAATTAAACCTGCTGTCCTTATTTCTCTTGATTCACCTTGCATGTATTTCCCCCCTGATGCCCCCTCCCCTCCCATCCCCCCAGCCGCCTTCCCTCCCTAAACTGATTACCTCTCTCTCCCGCCCCCTCAGTGGCATTTAGCTATTCTCATTTCCATGTACATGCCCTTGCTGTGCGGCCTGCGAGCTGCTGAGATTGATCAAGAATGCTGCAGTGTGTTTTATTATGCGTCAGTCGGAGGCTGCTACCAGACACAGTGGGCACACACATGCACACCAGCCCACGCAGCCGGGTACACTAGTGGGTAAACATGTTTTCTTGATCATCCACGCACAAGCACATGCATATGCGGACACGCACACAGGCACACAAAACATCCACACGTACTGCACAAACACTCATCTTACTGTAAATACACACGTTAAAGCCTGTGGATATGCTCACGTTGCACGGATATACTTATGAGTCAGACAAATGTATTTAAGCATTTGGTCTGTATATCTTTTTGTCCAGTGAGGGTAAGTGATGGTTAGCATGCAGATTGCTCTCACTCAGAGGAATGGTGATTTTACTGTAAGATCTTGGCAGTGATCTATCCTATCCTCTCTTAGGCCTACTGAGCTGACAGATATTAATATGCAAAATAGGAGGATGCTGAACAAAATGATGATAATTAAGTGAAGATGTTCTGGGTAGTGTCGCGCTTAAGAACGTGCACGTGGGACCCAGCACATGGTAAGCCATATGCCTCCGAGCAGTTAGTGCTGTGCTTTGGGGTGGGGGTGAAGGTCTGTTCTGCACAGGCACTGTCAAAATAGAACCTCAGAGAGTTTAACTGTATGCTTATTAGGAGGGAAGGACTGCATCTTAGGTCTTTTTATTTAGGCTATACCAGGAAGCGAGGGAAGGGATCAAGGATGAGCCGAATCGAGTAATAGCTGCAAACTTATCGTAGGTAATACAGTATGCGGGCATGAAACCACATATTCTTTGACACAGGTCAAAGGTTACAGTGTATTCTTCCTGTGCCAGGGTCCTTCCTCTCTTTAAGTAGTATTCCTTCTATAGATAATGTCTTATAAAAATGTCTCCACTGGATAAGGTTGGTTGCCTTAACCCTCTAGGTGGCCACCTCCACTCTCTTTCCTCTCCCCCACCCCCAGCTGATCTCACTCTGTCCCTGAGGAGGTGAGGCGAGCGGGAGGATTCCATGCTGCCGGGGGCGACAGGCAGGCTCTCTCTGCCATCCTCTTACACAAACGGCAGGATCAGTGCTCCACACAAGAATAATTAGAAGATAATGGGGAGTAATGCGGCCCGATCTGTCCCGATTATCTCCTGGCACCCACCAGGCACAGCGCCATCTGGTGCCTGATCTGGGGACAGCAGCTCCTGTGCTATCTGAAAAGAAGGCAGGCTTAGTATTAATCTCACCCCCGCTCTGTTTATTGACTGTCTGTTTTGGTGTGTATGTGTGTGTGTGTGTGTGTGTGTGTGTGTGTGTGTGTGTGTGTGTGTGTGTGTGTGTGTGTGTGTGTGTGTGTGTGTGTGTGTGTGTGTGTACGTGTGTCACAGTCACAGATGAAAAGTGAGTTTGAAGTTATGAATGTCTGTCAGAGTACCGTTGCTGAGAGACTGTCCCTACATGGACAAGTGTCCACCATGCTGCTTTCTCCCAGCTTAACTCACGCCCTGCTCTCTTCTTAACCAGACAGTCTCTCCCCCAGGCAGCATTGGGCCAATTCAATAAGGCACTCCATTGTATGGGCAGTGTGGCCTGTTGTTTAGAGAGTTAAGGCTCTTTGTGCCGTGTGTTTACAGATGCTTTACATACCCGTCAGAATTCAGGGCTCTCTCTCTCTCACCCACCGCCACACACACTCAGCAGTCTAATCCCCATAATGCCAAAGCCATTACAGATATTAGATCCCACAGAGAGACGCTGGTTTACCGTAAGACATAAAAAAGATTGCCGTCTGTAATGTCAAGTATATAGAAAGGAGTTATGTGTATCAGTATCATCTGAAGAATGGTATGCTTTGTAATAAATGTTATTATGCAGCCGGGGATGGACAACCAATTTGCTTCAACCTCGCATCAAAATACACCTTGTAAAATCCACTGACAAAGGAGATCTTTAGTAACACACATATACACACTATCTTCAGAACCTCCAACCACCAACCAACTTCCAACCACATTCTGCCTGTTCCTACTGTATATGCCCCCCCCCCCCCCCCACAAACTCCCCCAATCCATAGCCACCACTTCCACCTCTAGTCTACAACCCCCTCATACACTACTCATCTCTCCTCCTGTCCCACTAATTTGCTCTCCATGCACAACCTGGCTGTTTATTGAGATGCTAACTCTCTTTATGAGCACCTAATCCCGGAGCAGGGGGGATAATTTATGAAGCATTTACATGAAGAAGGCCAGCTAATTGGGAGCATGTGTCTGAGTAAGCCTTGGCGACGCCTCCATACTGCAGATGAGCAGGCCAGGATTCTGACTCTCTGCCTGCCATAACGTACAGTATAGCCCCATAATCACCATCTCTTTCTGGTAATGATACGTCAAATCCATCCTTCTTCAATATATCACTCCCCTCAACAATTTAGCCCTTAAAACTTCATCTCTGTGATATATTGGTGTAACAATTGAACAAATTGTATTGTGTGTTGTCAGAGTGGTAGCTAGTCAGTCATGGTAGGTCTACAGCAGCAAAATACAGGGACTCCAAATCCTCCCTTTGTTTGCTTGGACGCGTACGGTAGCCACTCTGCAAGCAGCTGGCTTCTCCGACTAACTTGCTCCATTCAGAGCCCAAATGACCCGCCCAAGAGATACTCAGCCATGACTTTCAAGGCCTGACCTCCAACCTGCCGTGTCCAGAGGGTCAAAGGCCAGGGCGGACAGTTCTCTCCCCGCCCGCCGAGAGAGCAGTGGCCATTTTTATGTCAGATAACACGTGTCTCCCATAACTTCCACAGTTTTTACATCCCTCTTCGCTCCATCCACCGCCTTCCTCATTTACATCAGGTCGTTTGTTATTACTTTATGGTTATATATGGGGCTTTGTCTGGATGTGCATGTACCTTCACCACTCCCAGCTGGTCCCCATTAATAACTGGGCCCTGGCAGCGGGCGGCAGGCGGAGGGGAAAGGCAGGCAGAGGCAGGGAGACAGAGAAGCTTGTTAGCGTCATAGCCGAGCACAGGGGCCCAGCGTGGGAGAGGGGACGGGAGTGGATGGGTGAGTAGGACTAGAGAGGAAACAGGAGGGAGACGTACAGTCCAGTACACACACCAGGCAGAAGCCATACATATAAACACTACAAACACATTCCAGACCAACACACAACTCAACCCAAGGTTGATGTAATGTGTCAGCGATCAGCCCATTGCAATCACACAACATGTATCGTCATTGGCTACATCTCTGTGTAAACATGTTTGTGTTATTCCATATGTCTGGCCATAGTGTCTGTCTGTGAGCCACCAGTCAGACGTGTTGGGGTGAAAGCATAATGAGGCTGCTGAGTGGACAGAGCAGAGCAGGCCATACACCATGCAGACAGGCTCCATTGTGGGTCACACACAGCAGGCAGCAGAATCCCTCAAATCTGCCTGCCTGATCAGCACTGTGGGAGCCAGCAGGGAATAAAGGCGTGGAAATAGGATTTATTTAGCACGGCTCATCAAAAGGGAATTAGCAGGGTTTGGGAAGGGAAGACGGGGTCTGTTTAGGGCCAGGATGAATAGTAGGATGATCTCTTTAATCCCAGACCCCCCCTTTACTCCCTCCCCAAAAATGACTCTTTATGACTTAGCTCTTATGTAGCCTCGCTCAATCAGTCAAACTAAATGCAGGCCAAAGTAACACATATTTACGAGATTAGATCTTCAGAGCAGTATGTAAAGATCTAATCTCGTACATTTTTGTTACTTTGGCCTACATTTAGTTGGACTAAATGGCCCACATGGCCCAGATGTAAGGCTGTTGTTCTGTTCTTTCTTGTAATTCTTCCTCCTCCCTCACAACATGGCGGGGAGCTGTCAGCCTCGATCATGGCAGTGCTGATGGCAGAGAGCTGGCTGCTGAACATGCCACAAACAACGAGTGGCAGTGTGTAAACTAAAGCAAACACAAGCTCTCTCCGCTCCTCCAAAGGCAGGATCCCTCCCAACTGCCACCTCGCCAACGCTGATGAAACACACGGAAACAGAGAACGTCCATTAAACAGGAAAGCAACGGGAAACGCTGTGCTGTAGAAGCCCGTATAATACAACGGAGCTTGTTCAGGCTTCCCCATCACACTTGCCGTGGTTCATTATCCCTGACAGGCACCGTTGACTTTGTGTTGTGACTTCTCAGGCTGAGCCTCAGACAGAGACACACGTGTAGCGGTGCTTATCACAAACAGCTGCAGAAGTGACAGGGTGACTGGCATTCTCACTCTGACAATGTGATGACAGACAGAGGCTACAGTGCAGCCTATCTTGCTGGAGTTTCTTCATCAATATTCACCCTTTTACCATAATCAAATTCTTAAGTCATTAGTAATGCATAGCCAGTCCGACTGTCTCGAGTTGGCCTAAAGATGTAAGCTGTAAATGGTTACTGAGCAGCTTCGTTAAACGCTTCTCTTAATTTCCCTCTCTATACCAAGCCGTCCTGGGCCTGTATCCACAAAGCCTTTCAGAGTAGGAGTTTTGATCTAGGATCAGTTATGCCTTTTAGATCATAATGAATATGATTATATGGAAAGATCCTAGATCAGCACTTCTACTCTGAGACTCTTTGTGGATACGGGCACAGGGCTTAAATGAGGCTAAAATCCACAGATTTATACAAATGAAGTTTTAATTGTGTTTAATGTATTCAATGCTATTCACCTGCTTGTTCATCCCCCAGAGGCGATCTCCCTCCTCCACCCTCCTTCTCTCTCTCTCTCTGTTCTCTACAGTAGTTCTATTAGAATGGCTTGGCCAGAATAAGCAATGCTGAGCCCATATTTTTCAGCGCAAAGGTAATTCCTGTCACCTCCCCCAGTTTATGTGTCTTGGAGGCTCCCTGTGTCCCCCACAGACCCATAACAGACCCATAGCTCCTTTATGTAACACCCGGGGGATGCTCACTCTACCCCCTGCACAGGCACAGCTCTGCCTCTGAGAAACCAACACCATCAGTAACCTGTCTGATGCACGCATGGCACTGCACTGCATCGTGCCTGAGCCCACGCTTTCCCTGTCCCCCATCTCCTCCCTTCTTCCTGCTCCTCTCCGATCCATCTCTCTGCTCGCTCTCTAACTCTCTCTGCGCCCCGCAGCCCAATCATCGGCGGCCCCCATTTCCCGTGATTTATCGCTCCCTCCTCTGGTGAAAACCAATAGATCAGCCATGCAGCGGGGGGCCTTGTAGGCAGAGAGGGACCAGAGATGGGGACAGGGATGGGGACAGGGATGGGGTTAGGGATGGGGACAGGGATGGGGACAGGGATGGGGACAGGGATGGGGACAGGGATGGGGACAGGGATGGGGTTAGGGATGGGGTTAGGGATGGGGACAGGGATGGGGACAGGGATGGGGACAGGCATGGGGTTAGGGATGGGGACAGGGATGGGGACAGGGATGGGGACTGGGATGGGGACAGGGATGGGGACTGGGATGGGGTTAGGGATGGGGACAGGGATGGGGACAGGGATGGGGACAGGGATGGGGGACAGGGATGGGGACTGGGATGGGGACAGGGATGGGGACAGGGATGGGGACAGGGATGGGGACAGGGATGGGGCTAGGGATGGGGTTAGGGATGGGGACAGGGATGGGAACAGGGATGGGGACAGGGATGGGGACAGAGATGGGGTTAGGGATGGGGACAGGGATGGGGACAGGGATGGGGACTGGGATGGGGGACAGGGATGGGGACTGGGATGGGGACAGGGATGGGGACAGGGATGGGGACAGGGATGGGGTTAGGGATGGGGACAGGGATGGGGACAGGGATGGGGACAGGGATGGGGGACAGGGATGGGGGACAGGGATGGGGTTAGGCAAGGGGACTGGGGACTCTGGGGGGGGACACAACGGCAGCATTGTGCTCACAGCAGGTGTCCTGCTATCATACAGTGTCCACTGAATACATGTCATACAGCACAACATACATACATCTCTCTGGCTTATCACACTCTCTTTCACTCTCCCTAACTCATACATCTCTGCAGCTATGATCCTTTTATCTTATTTTTTTATATCTTCAATTCTCCACCTATCCCTCTCTCCTTTATCCCTTACTCTATTAGGACTTCAACAACCAACTTGAGAGCTGTGATAGATTAGCTGTCCAAGATAGACAGGCAGACAAACAGCGAGCACTGAGGGAGGCAGACAGACAGAGAAGGAGACAGACAGACAGTGAAGGAGACAGACAGACAGTGAAGGAGACAGACAGACAGTGAAGGAGACAGACAGACAGACAGACAGACAGACAGACAGACAGACAGACAGACAGACAGACAGACAGACAGACAGACAGACAGACAGACAGACAGACAGACAGACAGACAGACAGACGTGAGGGACAGACGGACAGAGAAGGAGACAGACAGACAGTGAAGGAGACAGACAGACAGTGAAGGAGACAGACAGACAGTGAAGGAGACAGACAGACAGTGAGGGAGACAGACAGACAGACAGTGAGGGAGACAGACAGACAGTGAAGGAGTCACAGACAGACAGACAGACAGACAGACAGACAGACAGACAGACAGACAGACAGACAGACAGACAGACAGACAGAGACAGACAGACAGTGAGGGAGACAGACAGACAGTGAAGGAGTCACAGACAGACAGACAGACAGACAGACAGACAGACAGGACAGACAGTGAAGCAGACAGAAAAATAACTGATTTAGAGACAAGGGTGACATTGCTCTTACTGGTCCAGCTTTTGTTTGTTTTGGAAGCGAGACATTTCTGTGGTGGTCTTCAGATCATTGACATGAGGGAGCACATTGGAGAGGTGTGTGACTGCTTGACCCTGACACGAAGCACCCCAAAAGAGCCCTGTCAAAATGGTAATTATGTTTTATAGAGACGTGTTCTCTCTCTTCTAATCTCCTGGCAATCATTTTCTACCTCTCATTCTACTTTCACCACCACTTCTTGGGGAGACAAAACAATGGAATGAAACTTTGCTATTGGGAGGGCAGTTGAAGAGTCACATAGGTATGACCAAACAGCTGACTCACTGGCTTACTGGACACCTGGCCTCTTTTGCCAAAATAGAGCTGGGAGGTGGAGCTGGGAGTCCTTTGGGTGTTCATTTCACTGCAAGCATCAAATGGATTTAGGACAGACTGAGCGTGTCCAATCAGACAAGTGAGGCTTTGAATGAGCAACATTCACCTTGGTCTGGACTGGAGAAGGGTGACACACACACACACACACACACACACACATTTGAGTCCTTTGAGGAACTGAAATTGGGGGGAGGCAGAGGGAAATGAGAGAACAGAGAAGAACGAAAAAAATATATATTTCAGATAACATCCTTATTGCAACTAGGAGCAGGACAATGGCGTTTAGCAAAACTGCTAACAATGAGCGCAAGAGAAATCCCCTATCCTACAGGGGCCCGACAGCACACTTTCTATTTCCATAGTCATTTAAATACAGTAATCTCATTTTCTGCATCAGCTGAAGGGGCATGCTACATTTCCCTGTGTGAGGAGGGGGGCAGGAGGTACGTGGGTGTAGGATTAGTGTCTTTTTTTGTGTATCTCTGGGGTCGGTCAGATTCTGGGGGGGGGGGGGTATATGCATGTATGTGCAGAGTGTGTGTTGGGAGGAGAGAGGAGTGGGTAGCTACGGGGATGTCATATCAGAGATCTGACAACAAAGGGGGGAGAGGAACAAAAGCGGTTTCAATTCTTCTCCTCTTCCGGTCCAATGGAACAGTTGATGAAGTTTAAATGAAGCAGAATTAGGAGATCAATCAGACAGCTAGTGTTGGTGGTATCTGTGAGGCCCCTAGGGCTCCAGGCCAGGGCTTGGGGAATTTAGCAGGGGTTAGCTGACCCGGATGGAATCGAGAGGGAGGATGGAGAGAGAAGGGAGGGGTAGGAGATAAGGGAATGAAGTATTCCCTAAATGTGATAATCTCCAATCACCTCAAACATCAATTCTGTCAAGGCTTCGGTTAATGAGCTCACAGCCGATCGAGCGTGATGCTCCCCTTCCTCTCCTTCTTCCCCTCTGATTCTCCCTTTCTCTCCCTCGCCCTCTCTCATCATCACTGTTGTTCTTTTGATTTAATCCCTCTCACTTCAGCTGATTTGAGCAAGACGGTGAGGGATGGAGGGATGGAGGGTAAAGCCTATTACCCAAGCCTCTCTGCTCTCGTCTATCTAAATGCTAACGATGTGAGAGAGAGAGCGAGTGAGAGAGAGAAAAGAGAGGAGAGAGAGAGAGAGAGAGAGAGAGAGAGAGAGAGAGAGAGAGAGAGAGGATATGTTGGTGAGGGAGGACACGATGCGGCAGAGGGGGCTAATCTGCAGTTGCCTGGGGTCCCAGAGAGGGGTTTGGTTATTTTGAAAGTGGGTTAGCTGAGGAGAATCACAACATCCTGAATGCTGACCCTTCATCCCCAGGGTCAAAGCACCTGATCTGTCCTCTTACTTCCACTCGAGCTACTCTGACACATCGCAGCTGCCCAGAGCCCTGTGCTCTGCTCAGCCAGGCTCTCCACCAGGGCTCGGTGTGCTCATTTGTACCTACTTTAACGCCACTATTGATTAAAACCTGGGTATTCTTTTACTGCATGAAATTAGATGCTGCAGATTGATTCGGCGTTGGCTGGTGTAGTTGGTTGGAAAAGACTGGGGTAAAAGCTGTGGGTCACCTTGAACTGAGAGTAATGTCTGTTTCGATCTGCTCGGAGCGCTGCATCTTGGGACCAGAGGTATCTTCTATTGTTTGGTATGAGTTCTCCTGCTCCCTCTGTCACTGGAACATGTGTTTTCTAGTTAGTTTTTCCTTTTGCAGTGCCCTAAGACCCATGAAATTATAGATGAGCACAAGACAATCATTTGAACTTAAATACCTGCAGTAGTTGCGTCCTGCAGCACCAATTTCAGCTGCAGCTGCTGTGCTTTGGTGACTCTTTTTAAGTGAGCAGTAGACCTGAATATAGATGACGCACAAATCTATACCTTAATAAACACACATTTTCAAATACCATTTCACATGACATTTTAAGTCATATTTGAATTATATTTGATGTAGAGGACACGACATCAATTTGATCTCTCACAACACAATCACCATCTAAGTACAAATAGTCTTTGTGTTCCGCTTTATGCACTGTTATTGTCCTTTTCATCTTGATTTGTTATCACTGGACCCAGCATTCAATTCTTATTCAATACACAAGAAGAACAATGGTATGAATTTCCTGGAAACACACACAGGCCTACTAAGTGTGTCTTTAGGCTTGGCAGAGGTTGCCACTTGTTCTCTGCATTATTCTACCCTTCCAATTGCCTTGTTTCTAAAATCCCATTTGATTTCATATTGGCCAATGAAACAGCAGTGGGTGAGAGGCAAGTGAGCAATCAATCTTTGTAATGTGATACGTGGCTGGAGTACGGTGAGTAAATGTTTGCGCAGGCAGCCATCCAAGCTCTGCAGTCCAACGAATTGAGGAGAAAGAGAATCTATCCAGGGCAGGCCTCTCTCTTTATCTCTGCCTCTCTCCACAGCAGCAGGGTATCAAGCACATTATATTCCAGCGCTCGGTGCATTTTTCATATAGGCCCGGCTTTTATGTTTTATGTACGCCAGCTCAGGGGAGAACAGCTGTGTGGGCGCTGCATCCTCTGTAAGTTGAGAGAGAGAACTCATTTCACTGGGAGAAGTGGAGCAGAATGCCAAACACAGGCAGGCAGGCGCCTCGCTTGTCAAGGCAGCAGCACACTACCTGGATACCAGCAGGAACAATGGAAAGTAGAGGTTGCCTGGGCTATAACATTATCATAATGCTCAGGAACAGCAGTACACATAGTTGTATTGCAGGTAAAACACAAAATAGTACATGAAATGAAAAGGTTCTTGGGTTATCAAGTAGTGACTATATGATCGGGTGAACAGATGTGAGCTCTGAATGTGTTATGTGCAAGCGATTATGTTAACACAGCGAGCATGTTTTTTTCATCTAGCTGATTTTTATATTTACCTAGACCGTACAGAATGTATTGCTGTAATAAGAGGAAACTGTACTCATTTAGTATACAGAATTTGAATTGAATACATGAAATGTCTGATCTTCAGACTACAGTGAATACAAGTGGGGACTGTGTTAACACCTATTATATTATTCCATGTGTATTTAATACATGGAGAACAGTGTGATCTTCAGACTACAGTGAATACAAATGTGAACTATTTGAAGACATATTCTATGACTTACTTAGTCTTCTTTATTCCTATGTGGAACATAAGTGTCTGTTTCAAACCCTAAATGATGTAGAACGATTGTGCCCCATTAAAGGTTGAAATGTTTCTGCTGATATTTTTTGCAGGCATACCTCCTATAAAAAGCGCTAATGGATTACTAGAGCTGTTAAATGTGTGTCCCAGCTCCAGGCCCACTCTTTCCTCACTCTGCTCTGTCCCTTCTCCCAGTTGTTCTTCATGGCATGCACCAAGCTGACATCATCTTGTTTGGAGAGCAACACTGCTCTCTAGTGTTCAGAATCGTTCACCAGTACAGGCTTCACAAATATATCATTCACCAGCAGTGACACGTCTTGATACTGCTGCAACAGATTCACATCAAAAACAACCACATTTTTAACAAATTAGTCTGAGAATATCACCCAAAAGACAATGCTTTTATCCACCACTAATGTTCTAGTATTTCTATGAGGCTGCCCATAGGTTGCAATACTGCCATGATTTTAGAGAACCATAAGGGCCTTTTTTTTGTGGACATGTGATTGGTTCAAGCATCCTTTTGTCCTCAACCCCTTACTCTCATGAAGGGTTTCTCACCTCCATTAGTACTGTACGGAGAAAACAAAGAAGGGCAGAAAAAAAGAGAAAGGGAGGAGGGGATGGGGAATTGAGGGGGAATTGGGAAATAGGAGAGAGAAAATAGAGTGAGAGAGTGACATGGGAATAGAAAGGGAGAGGATAATAGGGAGAGGGAGGGAGCAGAGATAGACCAAGAGGGGGAAGGGGGGAGAGAGAGATATTGGAAAATGAGTGAATCATATTCTGTAACTCATCCACCAGGCCCACCAGAGACCAAAGAACCTTTAGTATTAGAGGAAAAGGTCAAATCCCAGGTAGCCGCTGGGAGAGGGAAAAGCATTTTTTCACGCCTGAGTGGGCGTTGGCGGTTCCTAACTGGCCACTGCCAGCCAGTCCAGTGCACTGGTCCCAGCTTGGTGCTTTGTCAATGTGCTGTGACTAATCCAGGAGGGTTCCCAGATCCCCTCTCCTTACCCTAATTAAAAGAGGATTAGCCGGCATGGAGTTTTCCCGGCCACTCCAACACGCGCAGGCAGCCTCCATCCCCTTCTTTCCCAGGATAATCACACCTTCAGGAATTGCAGGGATTTTTTTTTGCCTGGAAAAGGCAGGCCCAGTAGAATGGTTGGCAGTGGGCCCGGGTCACATTGAACACACAGCTGTAGTGTGCTGTGGACTGGGCTAGGGGAACTGGGTAGTTCACCTACCTCTGCCAGCCAGTGGGCTATTCATTTGTCAATAGGCATATCATTGACTAGGCAATTTTTTGCTAATTGGCCTACCTGTGTGAAATAAGAGAGTGCTTCACATAAAGCACTTCCGTATTCTCTGCGGACTCAGGGAAATCGAGAGGGGGTTTGCCTCTTCATCAACAACAAATGGTGTGCCGACTCGAGCGCAGTGGAAGTCTCGACCCATTGTTCACCCATCTTGGAATAACTGGCGGTCAATTGCCAACCCTTCTACCTCTCGAGGGAGTTTTCAGCTGTTAACAGGACTGTTGTATACATTCCACCTAAGGCCAAGCTGGCACTTAATTAACTATACGAGACTATGAACAAGCAGGAAAACTTGCACCCTGTGGCTTTTTTCCTTGTTGCCGGCGAATTTAACACGTGATGCCCATCTTCCATCAACACGTCTCTTTTCGCCACTAGGAGCAATAAAGTCCTAGACCAGTGTTACTCTACCCACAAACAAGCATACAGGGGCCTCCCTCGTCCCCTCTTCAGCAAATCAGATCATGACTTCGTACTCATGCTTCCTGTTTACAAGCAGAAGTTCAAATAGGAAGTTCCTGTGACTCACTCCATTGAGAAATGGGCTGCAGTCCAAACACCATATTTTTACCACCTAAGCCCTTGTGCTATCCACTTTCGAAACTGGATGCAGTTTGATTGCCATCTTAAATGGAGGTCCAATTCACTAACGTTGCCCCCTCGGCCCTCGATTTAGCTCCAGGGAGTGAAGTGAACTTGGTCACTTGCGGGTTGATATGACCCATGTCATGACGTGGCCCTTTCTGGGTATAGATTGTGGCTTCCACCTCTCTCTCACTCTCTCCTACACCCAGGTTCTGTTAGCTCAGGTCCTACATTCCTGGTAGAGACTCTCTCCCCCTGGCCATGCAGTATATATAGAGAGAGTTTCACAGTAGAACAAAGGAACTTCTACAACATCACATCATTTGAGAACTGAACAATATCCATGTTTTGGAGAATGTGTAAATGGTCGGTGGAGAAGCCAGCTACGACCCAATCCGTTTTGTTTCATGTTTGTGACCTCATGAAAGACCATACAGAAACATTACCATAACTATTTATACAGGTGCCTCTGTTATGAGGTTTGCATCTAATTATTTTTTAAATGAATTAGTAAAGATGAAACTATTTGTGAAATGATGTAATGTGATGTTAAACCTTTAATGTGAGAGAATTGTATTCCCTTTAAAGTTTAAGTCATTGGCCTGCCCTAATGAGCACAGACATGATCAGGCATCATATAACTTTTCTATTGGTACGAATAAAAACCCCTCCTGAGGAAATCCTCTTCAGACCACGCATACCTCAGTGTAAACTTGGGTAACACAGGTTTGAGTACCAAGACTGAGAAACCCACAGTGTGAGCTGTGATTGCGAATAAGTAAATATATATTGATTGCAATTATTCACAAATTAATGAGCGTTCATGTGCAAAGGATTAGCATTTCAGTTAATATAGTTGTCAACTGTGTGTAGTGATCCATTTTGTCTTTCCCGCTCTTTCTCAGTCCACGCCCACTTCCCTTTGTCCACCAAGCCGTCACATCGGCTCACCCTACTAGGGAATCTTCCCTATCATTTGTTAGTAACATATCTACTGTTTGTTTATGCATTTATGTGATTATTTAGTTAGTTAGTAAATAAATAATTAATAAGCCAATTGGTGTATGGATGATTGATAGTAAAGGC
Source organism: Oncorhynchus nerka (assembly GCF_034236695.1). Taxonomy (NCBI): domain Eukaryota; kingdom Metazoa; phylum Chordata; class Actinopteri; order Salmoniformes; family Salmonidae; genus Oncorhynchus; species Oncorhynchus nerka. The sequence goes on from NC_088399.1 coordinate 37,645,735, forward strand.
TGGGTTCGTGCAGATAACCAACAATTTACGACGTTTGGTATGAGACTGACGTGAGGTAAAAAATAATTCATGAATAGAAGACTAACTAAGAGTTAAACTCGGAAAATTATTACTTTGCAATCTGAAGATTTTCATTGGTGCCCCGACTTCCTAGTTAATTACATTTACATGATTCGTTTAATCACGTAATAATAATGAGAGAGAATTGATATGAAAAAATAACAGTCTTCACTTTTAATGATGCCAAAGACACCCACAATTCAATGCAAACTGTAGTTACATGTCAAACTCTGGTGGCCATGAAGTGTCAAATGTAATCAACAAGGCTGCAAAAAATAAATATATATATACATTGATTTTAGCGTTGGCAAATTGTCTTAGTCTCGTAGTAATAAGCGTATAAAACGTTGGTAGATTCATAAACAGACTTTTTGCAGATCTGAAATGTATTGGAATAAATCACCAAACTATATAACCAGCTATTAGTAAATGTAGCTAGCTACCTGACAGGAGTGCCACCTAGATACGTTAGCTTATTAGGTACATCAATCAAATCACATTTTATTTGTCGCACGAGCTGAATACAACAGGTGTAGACCTTACAGTGAAATGTTTACTTACAAGCCCTGAAACAACAATGCAGTTCTAAGAAAAATACCTTAAAAAAGTAAGAAAAAAAAGTAACAATAATTAAAGAGCAGCAGTAAAATAATAACAGCTAAGCTATATACAGGGAGTACCGGTACAGAGTCAATGTGCAGGGGCACCAGTTAGTTGAGGTAATTGAGGTAATATGTACATGTAGGTAGAGTTATTAAAGTGACTATGCATATATAATAACAGAGAGTAGCAGCAGCATAAAAGAGGGGGTGGGCAATGCAAATTGTCTGGGTAGCCATTTGATTAGATGTTCAGGAGTCTTATGGCTTGGGGGTAGAAGTTGTTTAGAAGCCTCTTGGACCTAGACTTGGTGCTCCGTGACCGCTTGGCGTGCGGTAGCAGAGAGAACAGTCTATGACTAGGGCGTCTGGAGTCTTTGACAATTTTCTTTCTTTCTCTGACACACCCTGGTATAGAGGTCCTGGACGGCAGGAAGGTTGGCCCCGGTGATGTACTGGGCCATACGCACTACCCTCTGTAGTGCATTGCGGTCGGAGGCCGAGAGGTTGCCATACCAGGCAGTGACGCAACCAGCTCTCGATTGTGTAGCTGTAGAACCCTTTGAGGATTTGAGGACCCATGCCAAATCTTTTCAGTCTCCTGAGGGGGAATAGGTTTTATTGTGCCCTCTTCAAGACTGGCTTGGTGTGCTTGGACCATGTTAATTTGACGCCAAGGAATTTGAAGCTCTCAACCTGCTCCACTGCAGCCCCACCGATGAGAATGGGGGCGTGATTGGCCATCCTTTTCCTGTAGTCCACAATCATCTCCTTTGTCTTAATCACGTTGAGGGAGAGGTTGTTGCGGGAAAAACCAGGGGGGAAAAACCTTGGATCATTGCTATTCCAACTTCCGCGACGCATATAAGGCCCTGCCCCGCCCTCCTTTCGGAAAAGCTGACCACGACTCCATTTTGTTGATCCCTGCCTACAGACAGAAACTAAAACAAGAAGCTCCCGCGCTGAGGTCTGTTCAACGCTGGTCCGACCAATCTGATTCCACACTCCAAGACTGCTTCCATCACGGGGACTGGGATATGTTCCGTATTGCGTCAGACGACAACATTGACGAATACGCTGATTCGGTGTGCGAGTTCATTAGAACGTGCGTTGAAGATGTCGTTCCCATAGCAACGATTAAAACATTCCCAAACCAGAAACCGTGGATTGATGGCAGCATTCGCGTGAAACTGAAAGCACGAACCACTGCTTTTAATCAGGGCAAGGTGACTGGAAACATGACCGAATACAAACAGTGTAACTATTCCCTCCGCAAGGCAATCAAACAAGCTAAGCGTCAGTATAGAGACAAAGTAGAATCTCAATTCAACGGCTCAGACACAAGAGGTATGTGGCAGGGTCTACAGTCAATCACGGATTACAAAAAGAGAACCAGCACCGTGACGGACCAGGATGTCTTGCTCCCAGGCAGACTAAATAACTTTTTTGCCCGCTTTGAGGACAATACAGTGCCACTGACACTACCCGCAACTAAAACATGTGGACTCTCCTTCACTGCAGCCGAGGTGAGGAAAACATTTAAACGTGTCAACCCTCGCAAGGCTGCAGGCCCAGACGGCATCCCCAGCCGCGCCCTCAGAGCATGCGCAGACCAGCTGGCTGGTGTGTTGACAGACATATTCAATCAATCCCTATCCCAGTCTGTTGTTCCCACATGCTTCAAGAGGGCCACCATTGTTCCTGTTCCCAAGAAAGCTAAGGTAACTGAGCTAAACGACTACCGCCCCGTAGCACTCACTTCCGTCATCATGAAGTGCTTTGAGAGACTAGTCAAGGACCATATCACCTCCACCCTACCTGACACCCTAGACCCACTCCAATTTGCTTACCGCCCAAATAGGTCCACAGACGATGCAATCTCAACCACACTGCACACTGCCCTAACCCATCTGGACAAGAGGAATACCTATGTGAGAATGCTGTTCATCGACTACAGCTCGGCATTTAACACCATAGTGCCCTCCAAGCTCGTCATCAGCTCGAGACCCTGGGTCTCGACCCCGCCCTGTGCAACTGGGTACTGACTTCCTGTTCGCCCCCAGGTGGTGAGGGTAGGCAACAACATCTCCACCCCGCTGATCCTCAACACTGGGGCCCCACAAGGGTGCGTTCTGAGCCCTCTCCTGTACTCCCTGTTCATCCACGACTGCGTGGCCACGCACGCCTCCAACTCAATCATCAAGTTTGCGGACGACACAACAGTGGTAGGCTTGATTACCAACAACGACGAGACAGGAAAATAACCTCACACTCAACGTCAACAAAACTAAGGAGATGATTGTGGAATTCAGGAAACAGCAGAGGGAACACCCCCCTATCCACATCGATGGAACAGTAGTGGAGAGGGTAGTAAGTTTTAAGTTCCTTGGCGTACACATCACAGACAAACTGAATTGGTCCACCCACACAGACAGCATCGTGAAGAAGGCGCAGCAGCGCCTCTTCAACCTCAGGAGGCTGAAGAAATTCGGGTTATCACCAAAAGCACTCACAAACTTCTACAGATGCACAATCGAGAGCATCCTGTCGGGCTGTATCACCGCCTGGTACGGCAACTGCTCCGCCCACAACCGTAAGGCTCTCCAGAGGGTAGTGAGGTCTACACAACGCATCACCGGGGGCAAACTACCTGCCCTCCAGGACACCTACACCACCCGATGTCACAGGAAGGCCATAAAGATCATCAAGGACAGCAACCACCCGAGCCACTGCCTGTTCACCCCGCTATCATCCAGAAGGCGAGGTCAGTACAGGTGCATCAAATCTGGGACCGAGAGACTGAAAAACAGCTTCTATCTCAAGGCCATCAGACTGTTAAACAGCCACCACTAACATTGAGTGGCTGCTGCAAACACACTGACTCAACTCCAGCCACTTTAATAATGGGAATTGATGGGAAATGATGTAAAATATATCACTAGCCACTTTAAACAATGCTACCTAATATAATGTTCCCTACATTATTCATCTCATATGTATACGTATATACTGTACTCTACATATCTTATGTTCCAAGATGGCGTAGCAGTCGGACGTGTGTTTTGTCTTGTCCCGTCCTGTATAGTGTAAATATAGTTTTTCCTCGTTTTTTTTTCTGTATATATTTCGTACATATTTTAATCTCACTTTCCTACTACAGGCTGAATATACTCTCCTGCAACCCGCATCACCCAATGTGGTATGGATCTGCTTTTTCTATACTTTAGAATCGGAACCCTCATCAGAAGCTAGCCAGCTAACTAGCTACTAGCTAGTAGCTAGCCACTGCTAGCGGTCTTCAACGCTAACTAGGACACCAGCGCGACATCTACCCAAAGCATATCAGACTGCTTTTTCTCTACCACATCTCCGGATTCCTACCGCAAGCTCTGAACCTTTACACCGGATCATCGCAACTAGCTAGCTGCAATCCGAGTGGCTACTCCTGGCTAACGTCTCTGTCCCAGAGCAAGCACCAGTTAGCCTGGAGCTAGCCTCGAGCTAAGCCCATCTCCCGACTAGCCGAAGAGGTCCAACAATACCTATTTTGCCAATTGGCCTGGACCCTCTACTGCCGACTCGAGCCCCGCCGATCCATCACGACTGGTCCGCCGACATAATCGTCCGAGGGGTTTCAACAGGCTTTTCCGCTGCGACATCGCCAAAGATCCATCTGCTGGCCAAGGCCCGCGAGCTTTCTGAATCGCTGTATCTCCAGCTCACCGCATGAAGAGGAATAAACAGACTCACCCCATCGCGACGTCCCCCAAAGGTTAACTCTCTAGCCCTCGCTATCTCCCTGCTTGCTAATTCGGCCTGCTAACGGCTAGCTTGTCAAGCTCCGGTCCGCTAACTGCTACCTTGTCTAGCTCGGGCCTACGAACTGCACAGGCCTGCTAACCGTCTGAACCATCGCGTCCCAATCACTCTCTGACCCCATTTACTTTCTATCTCTTTTTGATTTTTAATTTGTTTATACCTTCCGGAAACCTGCCTCACCCAATGTGATACGGAATCGCTATTACTTTTACTCTTATTTTTATTTTTATGACACACTCAAGAACCTCCAGACGCTAACCAGCTAACTAGCTACAAGCTATTTAGTCATTGTTAGTTTTTTAAAAACCTGGATAACACTCGCCAGCCCAGCCTCCCTGCCCATCCACCGCTGCCCCCTGGACACTGATCTCTTGGCTACATAGCTGACGCACGCTGGACTGTCCATTAATCACGGTACTCCTTTCTGCTTGTTTGTCTTACCTGTCGGCCCCGTTGCCTAGTCAACGCCATTTTACCTGCTGTTTGTTGTGCTAGCGGATTAGCCTCGCCTACTGTTTTTAGCTAGCTTTCCAAATTCAACACCTGTGATTACTGTATGCCTCGCTGTATGTCTCTCTCAGATGTCAATATGCCTTGTATACTGTTGTTCAGGTTAGTTATCATTGTTTTAGTTCACAATGGAGCCCCTAGACCCACTCTGCATACCCCTGTTACCTCCTTTGTCCCACCTCCCACACATGCGGTGACCTCACCCATTACAACCAGCATGTCCAGAGATACAACCTCTCTCATCATCACCCAGTGCCTGGGTCTACCTCCGCTGTACCCGCACCCCACCATACCCCTGTCTGCGCATTATGCCCTGAATATATTCTACCATGCCCAGAAACCTGCTCCTCTTATCCTCTGCCCCCAACGCTCTAGGCGACCAGTTTTGATAGCCTTTAGCCGCACCCTCATACTACTCCTTCTCTGTTCTGCGGGTGATGTGGAGGTAAACCCAGGCCCTGCATGTCCCCAGGTACCCTCATTTGTTGACTTCTGTGATCGAAAAAGCCTTGGTTTTATACATGTCAACATCAGAAGCCTCCTCCCCAAGTTTGTTTTACTCACTGCTTTAGCACTCTCTGCTAACCCTGATGTCCTTGCCGTGTCTGAATCCTGGCTCAGGAAGGCCACCAAAAATTCAGAGATTTCCATACCCAACTATAACATCTTCCGTCAAGATAGAACTGCCAAAGGGGGCGGAGTTGCAGTCTACTGCAGAGATAGCCTGCAAAGTAATGTCATACTTTCCAGGTCCATACCCAAACAGTTCGAACTACTAAGTTTGAAAATTACCCTCTCCAGAAATAAGTCTCTCACTGTTGCCGCCTGCTACCGACCACCCTCAGCTCCCAGCTGTGCCCTGGACACCATTTGTGAATTGATCGCCCCCCATCTAGCTTCAGAGTTTGTTCTGTTAGGTGACCTAAACTGGGATATGCTTAACACCCCGGCAGTCCTACAATGTAAGCTAGATGCCCTCAATCTCACTCAAATCATCAAGGAACCCACCAGGTACAACCCTAACTCTGTAAACAAGGGCACCCTCATAGACGTCATCCTGACCAACTGGCCCTCCAAATACACCTCCACTGTCTTCAACCAGGATCTCAGCGATCACTGCCTCATTGCCTGTATCCGCCACGGAGCCGCAGTCAAACGACCACCCCTCATCACTGTCAAACGCTCCCTAAAACACTTCTAGCACCTCAACCACGCTCAAGGTACTAAACGATATCATAACCGCCATCGATAAAAGACAGTACTGTGCAGCCGTCTTCATCGACCTCGCCAATGCTTTCGACTCTGTCAATCACCATATTCTTATCGGCAGACTCAATAGCCTCGGTTTCTCGGATGACTGCCTTGCCTGGTTCACCAATTACTTTGCAGACAGAGTTCAGTGTGTCAAATCGGAGGGCATGATGTCCGGTCCTCTGGCAGTCTCTATGGGGGTGCCACAGGGTTCAATTCTCGGGCCGACTCTTTTCTCTGTATATATCAATGATGTTGCTCTTGCTGCGGGCGATTCCCTGATCCACCTCTACGCAGACGACACCATTCTATATACTTTCGGCCCGTCATTGGACACTGTGCTATCTAACCTCCAAACGAGCTTCAATGCCATACAGCACTCCTTCCGTGGCCTCCAACTGCTCTTAAACGCGAGTAAAACCAAATGCATGCTTTTCAACCGATCGCTGCCTGCACCCGCATGCCCGACTAGCATCACCACCCTGGATGGTTCCGACCTTGAATATGTGGACATCTATAAGTACCTAGGTGTCTGGCTAGACTGCAAACTCTCCTTCCAGACTCACATCAAACATCTCCAATCGAAAATCAAATCAAGAGTCGGCTTTCTATTCCGCAACAAAGCCTCCTTCACCCACGCCGCCAAGCTTACCCTAGTAAAACTGACTATCCTACCGATCCTCGACTTTGGCGATGTCATCTATAAAATGGCTTCCAACACTCTACTCAGCAAACTGGATGCAGTCTATCACAGTGCCATCCGTTTTGTCACCAAAGCACCTTATACCTTATTTTTTTATTTATTTTTTTATTTACTTTTCTGCTCTTTTGCACACCAATATCTCTACCTGTACATGACCATCTGATCATTTATCACTCCAGTGTTAATCTGCAAAATTGTATTATTCGCCTACCTCCTCATGCCTTTTGCACACATTGTATATAGACTGCCCATTTTTTCTACTGTGTTATTGACTTGTTAATTGTTTACTCCATGTGTAACTCTGTGTTGTCTGTTCACACTGCTATGCTTTATCTTGGCCAGGTCGCAGTTGCAAATGAGAACTTGTTCTCAACTAGCCTACCTGGTTAAATAAAGGTGAAATAAAAATAAAATAAAAAAATATCATCTACTGCATCCTTATGTAATACATGTATCACTAGCCACTTTAACTATGCCACTTTGTTTACATACTCATCTCATATGTATATACTGCACTCAATACCATCTACTGTATCTTGCCTATGCCGCTCTGTACCATCATTCATTCATATATCTTTATGTACATATTCTTTATCCCTTTACACTTGTGTCTATAAGGTAGTAGTTTTGGAATTGTTAGCTAGATTACTTGTTGGTTATTACTGCATTGTCGGAACTAGAAGCACAAGCATTTCGCTACACTCGCACTAACATCTGCTAAACATGTGTATGTGACAAATAACAATTTGATTTGATTTGATTTGTTGTCCTGGCACCACATGGCCAGGTCTCTGACCTCCTCCCTATAGGCTGTCTCGTCACTGTCGGTGATCAGGCCTACCACTCCTCTGTTCTTCGGGGGATGTGGAGGTTAACCCAGGCCCTGCGTGTCCCCAGGCGCTCTCATTTGTTGACTTCTGTAACCGTAAAAGCCTTGATTTCATGCATGCTAACATCAGAACACTCCTCCCTAAGTTTGTTTTAATAATTGATAATTGAGTGCCATCTTAGTGCCAGCATTGGTCTGTGGTGGTATGTAGACAGCTACGAAAAATACAGATGAGGGCCTGTTCGGATGTCTTGAGGAAATCCCTCTCGTCTGACTCATTAAAGAAAAATTCTTCGTCCAATTCAAGGTGAGTAATCGCTGTTCTGATGTCCGGAATCTCTTTTCGTTCATAAGAGACGGTAGCAGCAAAATTATGTACAAAATAAGTTCCAAACAACGCAAAAAATAACAACAAAATAGCACGGTTGGTTAAGAGCCAATAAAACGGCAGCCATCCTCTCCGGCGCAATTACATTACAATCGCTTAGGTTGGTTGTTTTTAAGGTTAGTTTAAAGATTTCTACTAAGGACGTTGCCTCTCTGATCATCACTCTCCCTTGCTTGGGCAAGGGACATTTAAGGTATGCTCGGATGTAATGATGTAGAATGTCATTCAAGGGCTGAGGGTTTAGGGCCGAGGGCTGTCTACTTTGAGTGTGAAACGCAGCCAGTGTCATCAGAACCAGAGATTATGCTACAGGACTGCTTTGCTAGAGCTGATTGGAATGTGTTCTGAGACTCCGATAACATTGACGAGCTGAACACCTCCGCAACTGGTTTCATTAGGAAATGCATCAGTGACGTCCCCACAGTGAAGATTCGCTGCTTTCCCAATAAAAACCCCTGGATTAACACTGAGGTTGGTGCTAAACTAAAGGACAGGGCTACTGCACACAAGACTATTGCAGACAACCCTGAGGCTATGGCTGAGGACAGGAACCAGTACAATAAGTCACACTATGGCCTCTGCACAGTCATCAAACAACCAAAAGGGCAATATAAGAATAAGGTGGAATCATATTACACAGGTTCCGATGCCCGCCGCATGTGGCAGGGGCTACAGTCCATTATGGATTTCATTCAACTGAGACTGCTCTTCTCTGTATCACAGAGGCCCTCCGCACTGCTAAAGCTAACTCTCTCTCCTCTGCTCTCATCCTTCTAGACCTATCGGCTGCCTTCGATACTGTGAACCATCAGATCCTCCTCTCCACCCTCTCCGAGTTGGGCATCTCCGGCGCGGCCCACGCTTGGATTGCGTCCTACCTGACAGGTCGCTCCTACCAGGTGGCGTGGCGAGAATCTGTCTCCTCACCACGCGCTCTCACCACTGGCGTCCCCCAGGGCTCTGTTCTAGGCCCTCTCCTATTCTCGCTATACACCAAGTCACTTGGCTCTGTCATAACCTCACATGGTCTCTCCTATCATTGCTATGCAGACGACACACAATTAATCTTCTCCTTTCCCCCTTCTGATGACCAGGTGGCGAATCGCATCTCTGCATGTCTGGCAGACATATCAGTGTGGATGACGGATCACCACCTCAAGCTGAACCTCGGCAAGACGGAGCTGCTCTTCCTCCCGGGGAAGGACTGCCCGTTCCATGATCTCGCCATCACGGTTGACAACTCCATTGTGTCCTCCTCCCAGAGCGCTAAGAACCTTGGCGTGATCCTGGACAACACCCTGTCGTTCTCAACTAACATCAAGGCGGTGGCCCGTTCTTGTAGGTTCATGCTCTACAACATCCGCAGAGTACGACCCTGCCTCACACAGGAAGCAGCGCAGGTCCTAATCCAGGCACTTGTCATCTCCCGTCTGGATTACTGCAACTCGCTGTTGGCTGGGCTCCCTGCCTGTGCCATTAAACCCCTACAACTCATCCAGAACGCCGCAGCCCGTCTGGTGTTCAACCTTCCCAAGTTCTCTCACGTCACCCCGCTCCTCCGCTCTCTCCACTGGCTTCCAGTTGAAGCTCGCATCCGCTACAAGACCATGGTGCTTGCCTACGGAGCTGTGAGGGAACGGCACCTCAGTACCTCCAGGCTCTGATCAGGCCCTACACCCAAACAAGGGCACTGCGTTCATCCACCTCTGGCCTGCTCGCCTCCCTACCACTGAGGAAGTACAGTTCCCGCGCAGCCCAGTCAAAACTGTTCGCTGCTCTGGCCCCCAATGGTGGAACAAACTCCCTCACGACGCCAGGACAGCGGAGTCAATCACCACCTTCCGGAGACACCTGAAACCCCACCTCTTTCAGGAATACCTAGGATAGGATAAAGTAATCCTTCTCACCCCCTTAAAAGATTTAGATGCACTATTGTAAAGTGGCTGTTCCACTGGATGTCTTAAGGTGAACGCACCAATTTGTAAGTCGCTCTGGATAAGAGCGTCTGCTAAATGACTTAAATGTAAATGTAAAGGAATACCCAGCCGTGATCTGCCCAGCGATACCACTCTTCCATGCCTCTTGAACGCAATGCATTTTACCAGACAAACTCAATGCATTTTATGCACGCTTCAACAATAACACCGTGCCATGCGTGAGGGCCCCTACCGACCCAGAGGACTCGTGATCTCGCTATCCAAGGCTGACGTGAGTAAGGTCTTTAATCAGGTCAACACTTGCAAGGCTGGGGGGCCAGACGGTATTCCTGGGCGCGTTCCCAGAGCATGCACAGAACAGCTGGCAGGCATATTCATGGTCATTTTCAACCTCTCCTCGTCTCAGTCTGTAAATCCCATATGTTTTAAGCTGACCACCATAATTGCTGTTGCCAAGAATTCTAAGGCTTCATGCCACAATTATTACCACCCTGTTGCACTTACATCTGTAATCATGAAGTACTTTGAAAGGCTGGTTATGGCACACATCAACTCCATCAACCCAGACCCTAGACCCACTCCAATTTACAAACCGCCCCAACAGATCCATAGACAACACAATCTCAATTGCACTCCACACTGCCATCACCCACCTAGATAAGAGGATTACCTAAAGTACCCGTCAAAAGTTTGGACACACCTACTCAATGAAGGGTTTTTCTTTATTTTTACTATTTTCTACATTGTAGAATAATAGTGAAGACATCAAAACTATGAAATAACTCATATGGAATCATGTATTAACCCAAAAAGTGTTAAACAATAATAAAATCTGTTATATTGTATATCGTATATTCTTTAAAGTAGCCACCCTTTGCCTTGATGACTGCTTTGCACACGCCTGGCATTCTCTCAGCCAGCTTCACCTGCAATGTTTTTTCAACAGTCTTGAAGAAGTTCCCACAAATGCTGAGCACTTGTTGGCTGCTTTTTCTTCACTATGCGGTCAAACTCATCCCGAAACACCTCAATTGGTTTGAGGTTGGGTGATTGTGGAGGCCAGGTCATCTGATGCAGCACTCCATCACTCTCCTTATTGGTCAAATATCCCTTACACAGCCTGGAGGTGTTTTGGATCATTGTCCTATTGAAAAACAAATGATAGTCCCACTAAGTGCAAACCAGATGGGATGGCGCTTTTGCTGCAAGAATGCTGTGGTAGCCATGCTGGTTAAGTCTGTCTTGAATTCTAAATAAATCACTGACGTTGTCACCAGTAAAGCACCCACACACCATCTCCATGCTTCACGGTGGGAACCACACATGTGGAGATCATCCACTCACCTACTGTACTCTGCGTCTCAGAAAGACATGGTAGTTGGAACCAAAAATGTCTAATTTGAACTCATCAGACCAAATGACAGATTTCCACCGGTCTAATGTCCATTGCTCGTGCTCGTGTTTCTTGTCTCTTGTTTCTTGTCTCAAGCAAGTCTCTTCTTATTTGTCACGGCCGTCGAAAGAAGTTGACCAAAGTGCAGCGTGGTGAGAATACATTTTCCTTTTATTCTGGAACGAAGCCAACAAAACGAGAACCAATATAAACAACCGTGACGCTTACGAATGCTAAGTGCCACTAACACAAGTCAACTACCCACACTGAAAGGAGGGGAAAAAGGGCTACCTAAGTATGATTCCCAATCAGAGACAATGATAGACAGCTGTCCCTGATTGAGATCCATACCCGGCCAAAACATAGAAATAAAGAAACATAGAAAACAAAACATAGAATGCCCACCCCACATCACACCCTGACCTAACCAAATAGAGAAATAAAACGTCTCTCTAAGGTCAGGGCGTGACATTATTGGTGTCCTTTAATAGTGGTGTCTTTGCAGCAATTTGACCATGAAGGCCTGATTCACGCAGTCTCTTCTGAACAGTTGATGTTGAGATGTGTCTGTTACTTGAACTCTGTGGAAAAAATGTTTTCCAGTTGCGGCCCACTTCTTGGAGGCAGGCCACTCGATTTCGTCTCTGCGTTATATTGGCATCGAACATGTCACCCTCCCTAGGAGAGGGGGTGATCTTGATAATTTATTGTTAAAACGAGAGGCTGCCTGGATCTTTAAATTAAAGACCCTTGCGCCCTTCGCTCTCAACGTAGACTTTGATCTGAAGCCATTCTTGTGATTATTGTGACTTTGCCATTGTAATTGTTTGTAAACTTGTATAGTCAAATTAATCTATGATCGTATGCTATCCATTTGTTTGTATGCTGTTCTTTGAATGACATTTTAATATTTGATTATTAACCAATGATATTAGGCCACTCCTGGCCATGATTACAGACACCTGTGTCTTTTGACACTATATAAACGAGTTATCCCGCAATGTTTGTGAATATACCCTGATGAAGACAGCTTGGCTGTCGAAACGTTGGTATTACATTTTTGCATCTGAGCTCTTAGAGTGTGCGGCTCTCTCTATTATTTTCAAGTTTCTACTCTGCTAGCCAGCACCTCGTCTTAATAGGTGTGCGTTTCTTTTTTTCTTCTAGATATATTGAAGCAACATCTCAAGACATCAGTCAGTTCAAGTTAAATTTTGCTCGCAAATGGGTTTTCCAAATGGACAATAACCCCAAGCATACTTCCAAAGTTGTGGCAAAATGGCTTAAGGACAACAAAGTCAAGGTATTGAAGTGGCCATCACAAAGCCCTGATCTCAATCCCATAGAACATTTGTGGGCAGAACCGTAAAAGTGTGTGCGAGCAAGGAGGCCTAGAAACCTGACTCAGTTACACCAGCCCTGTCAGGAGGAATGGGCCAAAATTCACCCAATTTATTGTGGAAAGCTTGTGGAAGGCTACCCCAAACGTTTGCCCCAAGTTAAACCATTTAAAGGCAATGCTACCAAATACTAATTGAGTGTATGTACACTTCTGACCCACTGGGAATGTGACAAAATAAATAAAAGCTGAAATACATTACTCAATACTATTATTCTGACATTTCACATTCTTAAAATTAAGTGGTGATCCTAAGTGACCTAGGATATGGAATTTTACTTGGATTAAATGTCAGGAATTGTGAAAACCAGAGTTTAAATTTATTTGGCTAAGGTGTATGTAAACTTCCGACTTCCAACTGTAGCTTACTTACTACTTGTGTTTTTCTTATTTTATTTATTGTGTGTTTTTGTTCTACCTTATGTTATTTTTAGTACTTCATTGCTGTTGATTACTGCATTGTTGGTATTAACGCTTGCAAGAAAGGCAATTCATTGTACTTTCTCAAGTGACATTAAAACTTGAAACTTGATATATTAAAACCCTCCTAATATTTATGTGTGTAAAACCCAAATGAGGGGCCTCAGCGCTTAAATCATGTTTTTTTAGCAACTGTCCTCCAAGAGTTGCCAAATAATGCAGCTGGGTAATTTTCCTTTTCAGCAAGCCAAATTATCGGGCTACATCATTTGTTGTTATAAAGCCACGTCATCAGTTTTTTTGTGTGTGTGTGCTTGACCCAGTAGGGGGTGCCAAAGTGCATGAAAATGAAGTAAGATATGTCAGTACATCCCCCAGAGGACGTCTTATCTTGTGACACAAACACGCTCATTTCATCAACACACATACTCGACTGAAGCGACAGTACTGAGATCAGTGACTGAACTGTATTTTACAATGGAGGAAGACGGCAAAGAAACCATTTCAATTAGAGAGAGTAAAAGACGGGAACGTCAAGCAGGTAGGCCTAATCCAGTCTATTTACTTAAGTCTGCTGATATCTACATTTGGTCATCTTTAGTTGGTCAAATCAACACATGACCAAAGAAAGCAGTGGAACAGAGACCCACCCTACAAAACACCGTTGTGGTGTGCGACGCACGCATGCACGCATTATGTATCAGACATAATGGTTAACTTACGTTTTTGCCACATTACTATTTTCCATTCAATACAGTTTGCCTGCAGTGTTGGGCAGTTGCCTAGTTAGGCTATTTGCCCAATGTCGATTTGCCAGATCAAATTCAGAATTCAGTGTTATAGTTCGTATCATAGCCCAGCATGGTCTCGTAGACTAGACTTAACATAGTAAACGTAAATTAGTGTATATGGTGTTCACCCATGAAATTATTATTTCATTCAATGTTTATGTTTGCATCAGAAAAACAATAGTCCAAACCCTATGTCTCTAGGAAGTGGTCGCTTCATTTATACAATGGGTTACCAAAATATTCAAATAATGATTGATATATTTTCATATTTTTTAAATTTATTTTGATTAATTTATTCATATTATTTCATCCTTCCACAAGAAACAAAGCAAATCTATGGTTTCTACCCAAGCCGTCTGGTCGTTCGTTCTATTGATTCGGTTGCCAGAGACGCGACCCAGTCGTTCAGTCTTTTTTTTCTCTATCTATGGATGCGACCCAGTCGTTCAGTCTTTTTGTTCTCTATCTATGGATGCGACCCAGTCGTTCAGTCTTTTTGTTCTCTATCTATGGATGCGACCCAGTCGTTCAGTCTTTTTGTTCTCTATCTATGGATGCGACCCAGTCGTTCAGTCTTTTTGTTCTCTATCTATGGATGCGACCCAGTCGTTCAGTCTTTTTGTTCTCTATCTATGGATGCGACCCAGTCGTTCAGTCTTTTTGTTCTCTATCTATGGATGCGACCCAGTCGTTCAGTCTTTTTGTTCTCTATCTATGGATGCGACCCAGTCGTTCAGTCTTTTTGTTCTCTATCTATGGACCTGACCCAGTCGTTCGTTCTAAATGTTTCTTTGTCATATTGGCTGACAACATTCTTATCCCTTGCTTGTACAGGTTTAGGGTTAATTAGGCATTTCTGAATTTAATTCAATTCAAGAATTTAATTGGAAATAAAGAGCAATTTGCATCTGGGTGATTCCATGCCAGCAGGAGCAGAAAATATTTGAGGTATCTCAGATTGTTCTGGGAATTCTCACATAGAAACTTAATTGGGAGGAAGGATGTTTGAAATGGTTTTTACATCATGATTCTTTACAAGATGCATGTAACGTAAACTCACTCACTTTTGTACATCGCCTTGGTCCGTACAATTGACCTTATTTTAGCGCCCCAGAAACGTAATACTTTCAGATCAACTGTAATGTCAATACCATTGTAAAGCACAATTTCTCCCCTTTCCAAAATAATCAATTACATGACCTAAACGCTGCCCGTTTCTGCATGATTCAACATAATGAGCCCCGTCGGTCTTTTTTAAAAATGCGAAGCGAAACTAATGTGTGGTTGTGAGAAGGAGAGATGTTGTGTGGAAAAATAGTTTTTTTTCACTCGATCTGTCCAACTTATCACCTTATTGCCTTTAAAATGTAAATAAAACACTATAAAGAATTTATATGTTTGTGTCATTACATACCTATTTGAAGGTTTGTGTCGAATTTGAATCGGGTTTTTAGGGCGGTGCTAAAGTGATCTTAGAATTAAACAACGGCTTTGAGAATGATGATCGCATGCAATGAAGATGCAAAAAATGACTAGGTATCCCGCCCTTACCCCGTCACTGTCCATTTCTTGTTTTTAAAGGATGAGAGAAGTGCTACACCTGGTGGAGAGAGATTGTAAGACAGAAATAGTTGCTTTATGCGTGCTGTACGTTACGGCATGACACGTCACGATGTAACGGAGGGTCCGTTTTTTCAACTTTTCCCCAATACTTTAGAGCCATTACCATGTCGATCAACACTTGAATAGAAACCTAGTTCACATCCCCGATTTTGAAGTCAACACAGTCACTACAGTCCCATTAGTTTTCTTTGTAGCCTCGTTTGAATGTTCCGGTTGCGCACATTTGTACGGAATGGGGTGAGTTTACGTTAGTCAGTTGTACAACTGAATGCATTCAACTGAAATGTGTTTTCTGCATTTAACCCAACACCTCCGAATCAGAGAGGTGCGGGGGGCTGCCATAATCGACATCCACGTCTTCGGCGCCCAGGAACAGTGGGTTAGTTGCCTTGCTTAGGGGCAGAACAACAGATTTTAACCTTGTCAGCTCGAGGATTCGATCCAGCAAACTTTTGGTTACTGGCCCAACACTCTAACCACAAGGCTACCTGCCTCCCCTACACTCTAACCACAAGGCTACCTGCCTCCCCTACACTCTAACCACAAGGCTACCTGCCTCCCCAACACTCTAACCACAAGGCTACCTGCCTCCCCTACACTCTAACCACAAGGCTACCTGCCTCCCCTACACTCTAACCACAAGGCTACCTGCCTCCCCTACACTCTAACCACAAGGCTACCTGCCTCCCTACACTCTAACCACAAGGCTACCTGCCTCCCCTACACTCTAACCACAAGGCTACCTGCCTCCCCTACACTCTAACCACAAGGCTACCTGCCTCCCCTACACTCTAACCACAAGGCTACCTGCCTCCCTACACTCTAACCACAAGGCTACCTGCCTCCCTACACTCTAACCACAAGGCTACCTGCCTCCCCTACACTCTAACCACAAGGCTAGCTGCCTCCCTACACTCTAACCACAAGGCTAGCTGCCTCCCCTACACTCTAACCACAAGGCTACCTGCCTCCCCTACACTCTAACCACAAGGCTACCTGCCTCCCTACACTCTAACCACAAGGCTACCTGCCTCCCCTACAGTCTAACCACAAGGCTACCTGCCTCCCCTACACTCTAACCACAAGGCTACCTGCCTCCCCTACACTCTAACCACAAGGCTACCTGCCTCCCCTACACTCTAACCACAAGGCTACCTGCCTCCCTACACTCTAACCACAAGGCTACCTGCCTCCCCTACACTCTAACCACAAGGCTACCTGCCTCCCCTACACTCTAACCACAAGGCTACCTGCCTCCCCTACACTCTAACCACAAGGCTACCTGCCTCCCTACACTCTAACCACAAGGCTACCTGCCTCCCCTACACTCTAACCACAA
The DNA here is from genome assembly GCF_034236695.1 of Oncorhynchus nerka. Classification (NCBI taxonomy): domain Eukaryota; kingdom Metazoa; phylum Chordata; class Actinopteri; order Salmoniformes; family Salmonidae; genus Oncorhynchus; species Oncorhynchus nerka. The sequence continues at coordinate 37,662,796 of NC_088399.1, forward strand.
GGCTACCTGCCTCCCCTACACTCTAACCACAAGGCTACCTGCCTCCCCTACACTCTAACCACAAGGCTAGCTGCCTCCCCTACACTCTAACCACAAGGCTACCTGCCTCCCCTACACTCTAACCACAAGGCTACCTGCCTCCCCTACACTCTAACCACAAGGCTACCTGCCTCCCCTACACTCTAACCACAAGGCTACCTGCCTCCCCTACAGTCTAACCACAAGGCTACCTGCCTCCCTACACTCTAACCACAAGGCTACATGCCTCCCCTACACTCTAACCACAAGGCTACCTGCCTCCCCTACACTCTAACCACAAGGCTACCTGCCTCCCCTACACTCTAACCACAAGGCTACCTGCCTCCCCTACACTCTAACCACAAGGCTACCTGCCTCCCCTACACTCTAACCACAAGGCTACCTGCCTCCCCTACACTCTAACCACAAGGCTACCTGCCTCCCCTACACTCTAACCACAAGGCTACCTGCGCCCCAAGACCCCATGATCTGTGATCTGTACATGTTTAATGTATTCAACATTAAACATATTAATATGAATATTTCCAAACTATCCTTTTGATTTAGTTTATTTTAAGACATATTATTTGGAACAATATACTCTACATGTACATCACATTTCCAAAGTGGGGTCTGTGCTAATTCTGGAGGTATGATCAATTCTATGAACATCAACAGAGAATGGGAAAATGGATTCACAGGGAACTCCCTTTGCTTGTGACTTAAGGAATGTGCAATCCTAAAAGAGAGCTGTGATTGGTTAATGACCTATAATGTCAATGTCTATGTATAAAATGGGTCATATCATTAAAAGAACCAGAGATCACACTCCGGAATTTTGACATGTATATTGTTACAAATAATGTTTAACAATAAGCTAAATCAAAAAGGGTAGTTGAGATTTTATTTTTAATATTGAACAAATGAATGTGAAAATGTGTATTTCAGAATCTAGACATGCTCCATATTTGAGAGAATGCTATAAGGATTATAATGACACCAAGTTGTTGTCTGTATCATGTACGGTTCACAGATCATAGGGTCTTACAGGAGACATATGTCTAAAAAGGTTCAAAAATGGCAACTTTCATCGTGATTTTCTCCCCAAAAAAGGGGGATACAAATGTAAAAAGCATGTTAAACATCCTTCCTCCCATTGAAGCGCATATGTGAGAATTGTCAGATCAATCTGAGATACCCAGAGTATTTTCCGCTCTCATTGGCGTGAAATCACTCCACTCAATTCAGAATTGACCCAACCCTGTTACAGTAGTGGTGTATCCCCCCTCATGTGAATGCCAAGGCTTGTAATGTTACCATTGTGAATCGTCTGAATATTATGGTATACAGTATCTCTGTAGTTTGCATGTGATTCTGATACAGGTGGGTAGGTTCCTTTTGAGTATGTCAGGGGAATTAGCTACTTGTTCGATAGCTAACTAGGTAGGTTTAATTCAACAAGTAAAGCTTTAGGGCTGTTGGCATTAACCACATTTAATTTGAACAGTTGCTCAGTGGATAAACTGAATCTCTTCTAGACTGTTTATTTTCATCCTAATCTAACAATAGTCTGATTGATTCATTGTTGTGGTAGGTGGTTCAGGGTGTGAATTTAGGGAAAGGTTAGTGTGATATCCCAGTCATCTGGATTGGATGCTTTTAGCTGGTTGCTAACTTGAGACACATGCATATCTGGGTATTACCAGCAGTTCTAAAACCATTTTCAGCCTAATTATGTGTAGCCTAGGTACAGTAGCTGATGCACAATTTCAGCTACATAAACTAGACTTGGCAGATCACAGAAGAATACGGATGAAACATTTTGAAGAATGATGCTACCAGAAATGCATGATGTGGAAGGGGCTGCTCTTGGGTTGGCTGGGATGTGAGAATGTACATTTTCTGTTTGCAGTTATATTTCACACTGTTGGTATGTTTTTGTATTGTCTTTCAGCCTTGGAGAGCCCAGATATTGGTATTGGCTTATGTGGGTGGATCATTGTCGGATTATCCATCCTTCTGATGCTCGCGACTCTGCCTCTCTCCATATGGATGTGTATTAAGGTACAGTCATTACCTATACATCTACACAAGCTGGATGGTCTGTGAACTGAGAACTGGTTAGGGGTGTCATTTGTGTGAGTCTTATTTATTCTGTGAATTGGGAACCAAATTTGAAATGGAATACACTGAATACATGGAGCATGGTGGAAAGAAAATATGATTTAAATGGACTGTATTTTTGGAAGGGCTGGGTCACCATTCATGTAATACCTTAAATATTGACATCTCATGGTAGTGGGAAGCTGCTTCATAGTTTTTTGATGGGTCCATTCTTGGCAGCCCTGGTGTGAAGGGGAGGAATGGCAGAGCAGACCATCATATAATCCTAAATATCTTTATGTGCATCTTGGAATGAAAATTTCAGAGGACCAGTGCTTCTATAGTGAAAGAACATCTCAGATCTGTGCCATTTGGGAGTGATGTGGTTAGACTTGCCTACATATTGTTGTTTCCTCTTCAGAGGGCAACAGTGGTGTGTATTCATGGATGCCAAGGGAAGCCAGGCTTCCCAAAATATTTGACCAAGATCATTTATCTTTTGTCTTTGTGTTTTCATAATTTCCCTTCAATTCACAAGTGGCTGAATCTCACCAGATAAATAATCTGAGCGAGGGAAACAGCGCCCCCTATGTCTAAGTATGTGTAGCCCATCTATCTGACGCTATCTGGAAAAAAGAGTATGACATGTTGCCACCGTAGAATTTTATTGATTGATTGATGCCAGCAAGCATTTTGCCTCCCTTGATTAAAAAAGTATAAAATTATTAGCCAATCAGCGTTGACTTGAGCTCAACAGTGGGTTGTCCAGGCACCGTAAAATGCCCCCCAAGGGAGGCCTTCACACCAATCAAATCACATCTAAAGAAAAATGTAATTCTTAGAAAAACGTGTCTGTTTCTAGTCTGCTTGTGTTGTTGTCCTGCAGTAGCTAGCTTGCTAAATATGGCCTTTCGCCATTGATTTGAGATGGTGATTTGGACCTGTTTTGACTAACAGTATCTTTACAGGCCAATGATTATGATGGCGATTCTGATCTAACCATAAAGTCATATATTGTTCCACTGCCCTGAGATGATTCAATAAGTTCAATATGTAGCCTAGATGTAAAGTTGGTTTTACAGTCACACATTCGGACATTCAACAGACATTCATCAAGCATTCAACAGGCATTCAACAGGCATTCATCAGACATTCGCCAAAAGCCATTTAAAATTGTAAAAATCAATAACTAATTCACAAACATAAAAATAAAAATAGATATGGTTTATTCTATAAATGTCTAGAATACTTTTACAACCTTTGTTTTGAATAAAAATTCCAGTTTTGATTAGATGGAAATACATAAAATCTTTAACATGCTATTTAAATCTTTATAAATCAATAAATACTTCACAGTTTGTCACAAACATCAAAGTAAGTATGATATATTCTATAAGTGTCTAGCATACTTTTACAACATTTTGCTTTGAGTAAACATTCCAGTTTTGATTTGATAAAAATACATACAATTTATAGATGCCATTGAAAGCGATATAAATCAATAACCAATTCACCGTTTGTCACAGAATCATCAAGCTAGGTATGATTTATTCTATAAATATCTAGTATACTTTTACAACCTTTGATTTGAGTAAACATTCCACTTCTGATTCGATAGAAACACATAACCTCTATAAAATGCCATCTAAAGCTGTATAAATCAATAACATTTTCACTGATTATGACAGAATCATCAAGCTAGGTATGATTTATTCTATAAATGTCTAGCATACATTTACAACCTTTGTTTTGAGTAAAAATTCCAGTTTTGATTTGATAGAGGGCATGTAGTTCGACTAGAGGGAGTGTGGTAAAACTTCTAACGAGTCTGTTATACCCTATTAGAAGGGACTGATTAAAGAAGCAATAAAACGGGCCTTCTTTAGACTAGTTGAGTATCTGGAACATCAGCATTTGTGGGTTCGATTACAGGTTCAAGGCAGAGTTGCAAAGAAAAAGCCACATGTCAGACTGGCCAATAAAAATAAAATATTAAGATGGGCAAAAGAACACGGACACTGGACAGAGATATGGCTTTTTCTTTGCTACCCTGCCTAGAAGGCCAGCATCCCGGAGTCGCCTCTTCACTGTTGACAGTGAGACTGGTGTTTTGCGGGTACTATTTAATGAAGCTGCCAGTTGAGGACTTGTGAGGCGTCTGTTTCTCAAACTAAACACTCTAATGTACTTGTCCTCTTGCTCAGTTGTGCACCGGGTGTTACGTCCATCGTTAGTGGTAGAATGACCGGACCAAGGTGCAGCGTGGTAGGCGTGAATTTTCTTTATTAAATGTTCCACCAAAAAAACAATAAACAACACAACAAACGTAAAGCTTCAGAGTGCAACACATGCAACAAACAAAGACAAGATCCCACAACCTAAATGTGGGAAAAAGGGCTGCCTAACTATGATCCCCAATCAGAGACAACGATAGACAGCTGCCTCTGATTGGGAACCACACTCGGCCAAAAACAAAGAAACAGAAAACATAGAATGCCCACCCAAATCACACCCTGACCTAACCAAATAGAGAAATAACAAGGCTCCCTAAGGTCAGGGCGTGACACCGGGTCACTCTTTCTAAGTTACCCCAACATTTTTAATGGTAGTGTACATGTATACTGTGTAAATATATATATATATACTAGCATCGGTATTGAAAGATACCAGGGGTGGATAACAAAACAAAACACAAATATAAGTAGTGGACGGTACATGTTTTGTTTTTTGGCTAATACATTATGATTTGCCTCTGAACTGTATGTGAACCCCTCTGCAATCTACTTGCACTAAGCATTAAAATCTAGGACAAAACCAAAAAAAAAATATATAAACTGGCCAAATATCAACTCTACATAATTCAGCAGGCAGCTGTGCAACTACCACACATAATACCTATTATACCAGTGTATAAACTACATCACCTATATAGGTATTACCAAATCTCTTTCAATTCACATTACTTGTAGAAATAACTATTTGCAAACCTTTTAAAAAGTCCAGAAAGACAGTGGTCTTTGAAGGGTATTTATACTTTAAAATATATATTTTATGTGAATGTATGTGGATGAAAGAATTCTGCCAGTGTTTTAATGTCCTAGTTTCATATTTTATTCTTTACCTCCAACTCTATGTATCTAAGTGAGCCTATGAGGACCTTGGGGATCAGATTTACCATTATACCCATTGATCAAACGTATAACAGACACTGCTCAAAAGGAGTTGTTTGTGATATTTACACTCAGTTGCCACTTTATTAGGTTCACCAACTTATTCACGAAAATAAATTGCTCCTACATACACTAAGTCCCGTGGTCTTGGCTTGCTAGACACTAAAACATGCAGAGAAGTATTCAGGTATTCTGTTACTGTTTGTTTGGACTTTAGAATGTGCAAAATGACAGCACAGTCTGTGATGGTCTTTGGTAACTCAGAAAAGTAAAAAAACTTGTACTGACTGTAATAAACTCCAACTGGACTTGAACAGTCCATCTCCTTCCCCAGGTTCATCAACTGTTTTGAATTCACACTGTTCCAGAAGCAAAGGGGGCTGTACCTAATAAAGTGACCCCTGAATCTATAGACTTTCCAGAATATGTTCTGGGAATACCCGGAGTATTAAACATTTGGCTGTAAGTGTTGAACAGCTGAATCTATTTTTTATTTGTTTTTCCTTTAGGCAAGTCAGTCAAGTCAGTTAAGAACAAATTCTTATTTTCAGAGGCAGAATGATAGATTTGTACCTTGTCAGCTCGGGGATTTGATCTTCCAACCTTTCGGTTACTAGTCCAACGCTCTAACCCCTAAGCTACCCTGCCACCCCCTCAGGAGATGGTACCATTCAGCTTGAATGGAGATGACAAAGAAGGACTTCAACAAAGCCAAAATAGAAAATGCTTGGAAGGGGCCTCTTTGCTGTTAAATTAGAGAAGTATAAATAAATAAATGACTGTTGTGTCATGTAACTGTTGCACTAAAAATGAAAACATTGATTTGGCATACACTTTAAGATTGTAATAGAATAAATCCTACCTATTTTGATGATTATGTCATAATGTTCCTAGGCCGTCATTGAAAATAAGAATTTGTTCTTAACTGACTTGCCTAGTTAAATAAAGATTAAAATAATCAGTGAACACGTTATTGATTTATACCGCTTTTTCTATCATATCAAAACTGGAATTTGTATTCAAAACAAAGGTTTCAAAAGTATGCTTGAAATTGATAGAATAACTCATATCTAGTTTGATGATTCTGTGACAAACGGTTAATTAGTTATTGATTTTTACATTTGTAAATGGCTTTTGCCGAATGTCTGTTGAATGTCTGAATGTCCGAATGTATGAATATAAAACTAACTTTACCTCGGTCCTAGATGTAGCCTAGTACTCTCACATTGACTATCTTGCAAACTTAGCTGGTTCATTGTTGCCCATGCCAGGAAATTAGGCTAGAAAGCAGTTTAGTTTAGTAGCCTATGGCAACAAAAACTAAAAGCGTACTGTATGACAGAGCCATAGACCGTTTTGCCAACTTGAAAAAGAGAATGGAATTAGCGTTCACAATTGGGGTGAGTCAGATATTTTTACTCTTACCACATACACACAGACAGAAATCAGTACAATGGCTAGACACGTGAAATTTAGCAACATTGATTGGACTAAATTGTCTTTAAGTTAGTTTTCACTGTATTATAGCCTAGTTGATTTGATGATGTTTACATTGTGCCTGTGGTAACTCCGTGGTTCAATCAGTAGTTGTTTATAGAAAACATGAACTTGCTGGACCATGCTGTAGGTCATGTAACTGTTTGTTACATGCAATATTTGCTTTGTGGACTTCGGACAGATGTTGTTCTCTGGGTCTGTGATGATACAAATTAATGTGTAATTTAATTTATTCCGCCACTGTGTGACTGTTGTCTCTGCCTTATTGTATGTCACGGTGGTGTATTAATGATTGGGTTATAGAGCAAACAACACAATTATCACAACCTAGGTTGTAATATGTTTTTTTTACTGACTTGGCTTGGCTTCCCCAGTGATTTTACCCAGCACCGGTTAGGAAGTTGAGTAGGCAAATATAGACAGATGTGTGCCTTTCCAAATCATATCCAATCAATTGAATTTACCACAGGTGGACTCCAATCAAGTTGTAGAATCATCTCCAGGATGATCAATGGAAACAGGATGCACCTGAGCTCAATTTTGAGTCTCATAGCAAAGGATCTGAATAGTTATGTAAATAACATATTCCTGTGTTTTTTTATTTGTAATACATATTTTTTATACAAAAATCTAAAGAAAAACCTGTTATTGGGTATTGTGTGTAGATTGATGTGAAAAAAATTATATTTAATACATTTTAGAATAAGGCTGTAACGTAACAAAATATGGAAAAGGTCAAGGGGTCTGAATACTTTTCGACCCCCACAGTTGAAAGTGCATGTCAGAGCAGAAACTATTCCATGATGTTCAAGGGACTGTCCGTATCTCTGAGAGGGAATTCTGATGAGGCACATATCTGAGGGAGTGTATAAAACAATTTCTAGAGTGTTGAAAGTTTCCAAGAGCACAGTGGTGTCCATCATTGGGAATTGGCCAGACAGAAGCGACTCCTGAGAAGAAGTCACAGGACTGCACGCCTGGAGTTTGCAAAAAGGCATGTGAAAAATTCTGAGAGCATAAGGCAAAAGATTTTATGGTCTGATGAGACAAAAAATGTACTATTTGGCCTGAATGCAAGGCGCTGTGTCTGAAGAGAACCAGGCACAGCTCATCACCCGTCTAACACCATCCACACCGTGAAGCACGGTGGCGGCAGCATCATGTTATGGGGATGCTTTTCAGCAGCAGGGACTGAAAGATTAGCAAGGATACAGGGAACAATGAATGGAGCCAAATTACAGGTAAATCCTTGATGGGAACCTGCTTCAGAGTGCAAACAACCTTAGACTGGAATCAAAGATTTGCGTTCCAACAGGACAATGACCCCAAGCATACAGCCGAAGCAATGCTAGAATGGCTTCAGAACAAGACTGTGAAAGTCATTTAGTGGCCCAGCCAAAGCCCAGACTTGAATTCCATTGAACATTTGTGGAAAGACTTGATGATTGATGTTCATCACTGCTCCCCCATCTAACTTAAGAGTTTTTGAGAAAATCTGCCAGGAAGAATGGGAGAAAATACTCATGTTGTGCAAAGCTGATACAGATACCCAAGACGATTCAAAGCTGTTATCGCCGCCAAAGTTGCTTCTACAAAGTATTGTCTCAGGGGTGTAAACTAGATTTCGGTATTTCATCTTCAATACATAAGTAAAAATGTTTAAAACATTTTTTCACTTTGACATTATGGGGTATTGTGTGTAGATGGGTGAGAGAAAAACAACTATATAATCAATTTTGAATTCAGGCTGTAACACAACAAAATGTGGAATAAGTCAAGTGTAACGATTGTCGTCGGGAGAAGGAGAAGAGGACCGTCGGGAGAAGGAGAAGAGGACCAAAGTGCAGCGTGGTACGTAATTCATAATAATTTTAATAAAGATGAATACTGAACAAAAACAACAAACCGACAAAGGAACAGTTCTGTAAGGTGCAACAAAAACACCAAACAGAAAATAACTACCCACAAATTATAGTGGGAAAACAGGCTGCCTAAGTATGGCTCTCAGTCAGAGACAACGACTGCCAGCTGCCTCTGATTGGGAACCATACCAGGCCAAACACATAGAAATAGAAAACATAGAACACAAAACATAGAATGCCCATCCCAACTCACGCCCTGACCAAACTAAAATAGAGACAGGACAAAGGAACTAAGGTCAGGACGTGACATCAAGGGATATGAATACTTTCTGAAGGCACTGTAGTGGTAAACTTGAAGAACTTGGACGTCTTGGTGAAGTAAAATTATTTTGAACTATACAATGTAGCCTAACAACATTGCTCGGAAACAGCACAGATGTGAGATTTGCTTCACTATAGAAGAACTGGTCCTCTTACATTTTTGTTCCAGGTTGCATATCAAAATATTTCAGGGCATATCGAATGTTTTGCTCTTCCCATAACAGTCACGCCAAGCACAGGGTTACTAAAGATGCATGCAATGGGCCTCAGGATCTCATCACGGTATCTCTGTTCATTCAAATTGTGTTCATTGTTCGTAGCTTATGCCTGCCCATACCACAACCCCACCATGGGCAACTCGGTTCACAACGTTGACATCAGCAAACCACTCGCCCACACAAGGCCATACACGTGGTCTGCGGGTGTGAGACCGGTTGGACATACTGCTAAATTCTCTAAAACAACATTGTAGAGAAATGAACACTCAATTATCTGGCAACATCTCTGGTGGACATTCCTGCAGTCACCATGTTACTTGCATGCTCCCTCAAAACTTGACACATCTGTGGCATTGTGTTGTGTGACAACTGCACCTGTGTAATGTTCATGCTGTTTAATCAGTTTCTTGATATACCACACCTGTCAGGTGGATAGATTATCTTGGCAAAGGAGAAATTCTCACAAACAAGAATCTAAACAAACTTGTGAACAACATTTTCAGCTCATGAAACCTGAAGCCAACTTGTTGCATTTATATTTTTTGTTCAGTGTATATATTTAATGTAGTTCATGAATGGTGACACAGACCTTCCGAAAATGCATTTAAATTCCTATATTTATTTTTTCCACCCTGCTGCATGTATTCAATGTATTCCATTTCAAATTTGGCTCTAAATGCGGCTAGTTCAGGGGGTATTGTGACGCATCTGACAGTTCCTTCTCCGTAAGTTCATAGACTTTACATATGATATCTCAATTACCAGTGTAGTGAAAAGTTAGTCAAAAAGGGGAGAGGGGGCCTCCCAAGTGGCACATTGGTATAAGGCACTGCATCGCAGTGCTAGCTGCGCCGCTAGAGATTCTGGATTCGAGTCCAGGCTCTGTCACAGCCAGCCGTGACCGGGAGACGCATGGGGCGGCACACAATCGGCCCAGCGCCATCCGGGTTAGGGGAGGGTTTGGTCGGCAGGGACTCCTGTGTCGGGCCGGGAGCAGTGCACGCTGACACGGTCGCCAGGTGTACGGTGTTTCCTCTGACACAATGGTGTGTGTGGCTGGCTTCCGGGTTTAGTGGGCATTGTGTCAAGAAGTAGTGCGGTTTGGTTGGGTTGTGTTTCGGAGGACGCACGGCTCTCAAACTTCGCCTCTCCCGAGCTGTACGGGAGTTGCAGCGATGAGACAAGACTGTAACTACCAATTGGAAACCACAGAATCGGGGAGGAAAAAGGGGTAAAAAAAACATATATACACTACAAGGCCAGCATCCCGGAGTCGCCTCTTCACTGTTAACGTTGAGACTGGTGTTTTGCGGGTACTATTTAATGAAGCTGCCAGTTGAGATGGCTGTTTCTCAAACTATACACGCTAATGTACTTGTCCTCTTGATCAGTCGTGCACCGGGGCCTCCCACTCCTCTTTCTATTCTGGTTAGAGCCAGTTTGTGCTGTTCTGTGAAGGGAGTAGTACACAGCATTGTATGAGATCTTCAGTTTCTTGGCAATTTCTCGCATGGAATAGCCTTCCTCAGTACAAGAATAGACTAACGAGTTTCAGAAGAAAGTCATTTGTTCTGGCCATTTGGAGCCTGTAATCGAACCCACAAATGCTGATGCTCCAGATACTCAACTAGTCTAAAGAAGGCTAGTTTTATTGCTTCTTTAATTAGGACAACAGTTTTCAGCTGTGCTAACATAATTGCAAAAGGGTTTTCTAATGATCAATTAGACTTTTAAAATGATAAACTTGCATTAGCTAACACAACGTCCCATTAGAACCCAGGAGTGATGGTTGCTGATAGTGGGCCTCTGTACTAGAGGTTGACCGATTAATCGGCCTGGCCGAAAGAGGGGAGAACTATGACTACCCAGCCTGTGTTACTTTCTCTCCCAGATTGTGAAGGAGTATGAGAGGGCCATCATCTTTCGGCTGGGGCGGATCCTACGAGGAAGAGCTAAAGGGCCAGGTAACATACTCCCCATCATCACCTTCACACCCACTGTCCTTGGAGAAACTCTGTGCCTATTAGCTATGATTCTTGGATTCTTTCAAGGTCCCATAAAATTACATTTGAGTCTCTACTAGTATGATATAGACGAAAATCGCAGTAAACAGGATGTGGGCCTGTTTTGAAACCACCTTAACTGTGAAAGTATGTTAGGAGGAGGATTCAAGCCCCCACTTAGTGTTAATGTGGTTAGGGGTAAATCTGCTTTGACCTATTTGTTTTATATTGTGGTGGGCTACCACACTATAATTGTTCTTCCATTGAACCACTGTGTAGGAGTTCACTGCAACGGATCTGTTCTGCACTTCTGTGTCCTAGTTTAACCACTCCTGTCCTGCAGTAGCTTATGTTTAAACAGAATTGCAGAACGTAAACCGAGTTCCAGGGTTCACGCTGGAATACTTTCAGCAAGCACATTAATTAAAATAGTGCTGGTCTTTGTTTTCCGAAGCGTAGTTTGTGTGGTAGGATTTTTTGCCTTGGTAACACTGTAAAATATGTCCGGGTATATTTGTCATGACAAACTAAATATACCAATAGTTGGCCTTCAGATCGATGTTTATAGAATACTTTGAGAGGTCTCTATTTAACAATAAGTTACAGAATTTGGCAGCTATTGCAATCAATTAACTAATGATCTTAAGAGAGTTAAACTAAGTGATCTTAGAGCTCCACTGCTGTCCTTGTACAAACTGATGTCTTGATGAGAAGCAGTGGACCTGAGTCACAGTACTGGACTGGTAGTGCAGAATAAACACCAACATCCCTCCTCAGCTCTCTCTGATCTTTCTTTTGCCTACTACCAACCGCCTATTCGGAAGGTTATTTTGTGCATCTCCTGTTTGTGTGTTTTCCTTTACTCTAATGATATTACCCTTTGATGCTAACCTTTTCCCTAAATGAGGCTCTCCTCATTTCTCGAATGGCCCGATTCAGACTTAGGAAATGTACGCTTTCCCTACGCACACCTTTCCTACACACTTCTCAGTAGTTGGTATTCAGACTTAGGAAATGTACGCTTTCCCTACGCACACCTTTCCTACGCACTTCTCAGTAGTTTGTATTCAGACTTAGGAAATGTACGCTTTCCCTACGCACAGCTTTCCTACGCACTTCTCAGTAGTTGGTATTCAGACTTAGGAAATGTACGCTTTCCCTACGCACACCTTTCCTACGCACTTCTCAGTAGTTGGTATTCAGACTTACCATATGCAGGTGCACAATAAATTATATAAAGAATGATAGCAAAAAGCTTTGGAGCACCTTAAATTACATTTTGGGAAAAAAGGCTAACTCGGCTCCATCATTAATTGAATCAGATGGCTCATTAATCACAAAACCCACTACTTTAATTACTTTTTCATTGGCAAGATAAGAAAACTTAGGTATGACATGCCAGCAACAAATGCTGACACTAACCATTCAAGTATAACTGACCAAATTATGAAAGACAAGAATTATACTTTTGAATTCTGTAAAGTGAGTGTGGAAGTGGTGAAAGAATTATTGTTGTCTGGGAATCTGGATGCAACATTACTGAGGATAATAGTGGACGATATTACCACTCCTATTTGCCACATCTTCAATTTAAGCCTACTAGAAAGTGTGTTCCCTCAGGCCTAGAGGGAAGCTAAAGTCATTCCGCTTCCCAAGAATAGTAAAGCCCCCTTTACTGGCTCAAATAGCTGACCATTCAGCCTGTTACCAACCCTTAGTAAACTTCTGAAAATAATAGTTTGACCAGATACAATGCTATTTCACAGTAAACAAATTGACAACAGACTTTCAGCATGCTTATAGGGAAGGACACTCAACAAGCACAGCACTTACACAAATGACTAGCTGAAAGTAAATGATGATACAATTATTGTGGGGGCTGTCTTGTTAGACTTAAGTGCAACTTTTGACATTATCAATCATATATCAATCATAGTCTGCTGCTGGAAAAACGTATGTGTTATTTTTTACACCCCCTGCTATAATGTGGATAGAGTTATTTGTCTAACAGAAAACAGAGGGTGTTCTTTAATGGAAGCCTCTCAAACAAAATACAAATAGAATCAGGAATTCCCCATGGTAGCTGTTTAGGCCCCTTACTTTTTTCAGTCTTTACTAACGACATGCCACTGGATTTTGGGCCAGTGTGTCTATGTATGTGGTTAACTCAAAACTATAAACGTTAGCTACTACAGCTGTTGCTAGTGATCCTCAGGAACAACCACACAAATGTGACAGAGGAAAGAAAGGTAAACTAATGATGTAATGGAATGATGCAAAATGTAAGGAAACTAACACTAAAGTGACAGTTATTAATGTAAGGAAACTAACACTAAAATGACAGTTACAAATGTAAGGAAACTAACACTAAAATGACAGTTACAAATGTAAGGAAACTATCACTAGTTAAAACTGTATGTGGGTATAACTGATGGTGGCTACCGATAGTGAATAATATTTAAAAAGATACAAATTGCAAAAAATACAGTATAAAGAAAAGTCTGGGCATATAATTAAAACATTCTACAAATCAAAAATCAACTCGGTACATTTGGCACTATTCTGTAATTTGCACATTTCTAAAGAAGCCTATAACTTCGGACTCCAAATGTCATACATGCATGTTATAGTGCCAGCATTTCGTAAACTTCACTGTTGAAAAGGTGATATGTTGATATGCTTCAGTTTACAGCCATATAACTGGTTTGACATTTGTCTCCAGTGATCATAAGGTAAAATGGATCTAAAACAATAGTCATTTATATTTACAATCCCCTTATCCATATGGCTTGCTCATTTACCTAGCTCTAATCAATAGCTCTTATCAATTAGTAAATTTCAGTGCATGGACACTGGTGTTATTTCTTTTAGAAAAAAAATCAAGTAGATGTTGTTCCACTTGGAACAGACAGGTTACTCAACCTTATTCATTGTGCATAAAGGTGGTGGAATTACGAGGGAATTAAGTCAAGGTTAGAATATGGTGTATCTGTAGACACACCTTTGCCACACCTTCATTTCTTTGATCGCCACCCCAAACGAATAGCAGGTTAATAGCATGCTATTCTCATGCTTAAGTTCAAGGTCAGAATACGCGTAGACAGAAAAGTCTAAAAAGGGAATTATGTTCCATTTACGTGCTTCATTCTTGTTGGAATTCCCCCCTAGCTGAGCAGAGTGGCTAGATCAGAGGCATGCTATCTCTTTGTAGTTGGAGTGGAAGAGTGGTGCTGAGGGTTTGGTTGACATTTACCCCTCAGTAGATGGTGGCATTCTTAAGATAATTGATTAATTAGCTGTATTTACACTTTAACAATGTGCAAGATACGCTATTGCCATAAAAAATCTCCAACCTTCAGTGTTAGTATAAAGTGGCCCCAGTAGTCTATCTACCATAGCCAGGCTATGGACATCAAACTCTCAAGCATTGCTCTCCATGGGTGAAACATGATCTAGCAGGATTCCGGAACAGCCGCATGATAACAGCCAGGGGTAATAATAAACCGTGTCCATCTGTCACGATGGGACCCTCAAGTTCCTCTGCTGCCCGGAGACACAAACACCAAAGTTGAGTTTAATATTTGGTTTCGCCAACTAAACTCTGCCCATTATCTCTATGGTCTTTCCCCCTCCCTCCATAGTAAGTCTTGTCCAACTGACAGATAAGATCTTTTAACAGAATCAACTGTTATAAGTCAGGCTATGGGCTAGTCAGTAGTCATTGCATTTGCAAGTTTCCCTGATGCTTTATGCATTGGTGTTACTCTGCATTAGCCTTAAACCAAGTTGGTGTGGTGAGTGAACCAGTTACATTTTTAGGGTGGGAATCCATGGAATTTTCCATCATATCCCATGATGCTTTGCATAGCGAATTCAGAGCATACTCCTGTGTTGCAGACTTGCAGTACAGTACAACCAGGGCCAGCAGCTAGCATTTGGCTGAAGTCCCAGCTGGGAACAATTATTCAAGAAAAAGTAGGAGCTGTTTACATCAGTGAAAGTTGCAAGGGGGAAATGCCTCTGTTAAAGGGATACTTCAGGATTTTAGCAGCGAGGCCAAAATCCCAAAGTATCCTTTTAAGCCGCTTGTTTGCCCTAAGCTACAGTATTTTACACACCATCATGCCCAGAACTCTGTATTTGTACTGTACTGATTGTACAATAGTTGTGAGACTAATGAAACTGAGGCTTGATTTGTAGCTTTAGGCTTCGCTGTTAAACATGTGTGTGTGCACATCACCCCACAGGCCTGTTCTTCATCCTGCCGTGCACAGATAATTTCATCAATGTGGACATGCGCACCATCACCTTCGACATCCCCCCACAAGAGGTGAGCCCCGCCCCCCATTACCTTAATTACTCTTATCATGAAATACCAGTTATGATCAGTGCTGTCAGTAGTAACTGATTTTCCCCTTCTCCCCAGGTTCTGACTAAGGACTCAGTGACGGTCAGTGTTGATGGAGTGGTGTACTACCGTGTTCAGAATGCCACCCTGGCTGTGGCCAACATCACCAACGCTGACGCTGCCACCCGCTTGCTGGCACAGACCACCCTGAGGAACGTCCTGGGCACCAAGAACCTGGCTGAGATCCTGTCTGACCGCGAGGAGATAGCCCACAGCATGCAGGTACTGGACCACAGAATCCTACCACTCACTCTGACCATAACCTGACCATACACACGCACCATACTCCACAGCATGCAGGTACTGGACCACAGAATCCTACCACTCACTCTGACCATAACCTGACCATACACACGCACCATACTCCACAGCATGCAGGTACTGGACCACAGAATCCTACCACTCACTCTGACCATAACCTGACCATACACACGCACCATACTCCACAGCATGCAGGTACTGGACCACAGAATCCTACCACTCACTCTGACCATAACCTGACCATACACACGCACCATACTCCACAGCATGCAGGTACTGGACCACAGAATCCTACCACTCACTCTGACCATAACCTGACCATACACACGCACCATACTCCACAGCATGCAGGTACTGGACCACAGAATCCTACCACTCACTCTGACCATAACCTGACCATACACACGCACCATACTCCACAGCATGCAGGTACTCTAATGCACTGTTGTCTGTTCTTTATTTAGTCTTGCTATAGAAACTTAATACCACACTTTGCAGCAAGTCATAATTGCCATAAAACAGGAGATGTTGCTAGAGTTCACTAAAAGCCACTAGGTAGCAAAGATGGAGGGGCATGTCTCATGATTAACAACTCATGGTGTGATTGTGGTAGCGGAAAGGAACTCAAGTCCTTTTCTTCTCCCGATCTGGAATATCTCAACAATTACCCCTTGAGATCATTTTCTTTGGTTATTGTCACTGCCGTGTATATTCCACCCCTCAATGTTTTTAGCAGTGCGACTGCATCTAGGGTATTACGCAAGGTTAAGGTTAGGTGGTTAACAGATTTTTTTTTACTCCACCGCCCTTGGGTAGGTGGAGGGAGTCTGGAAGTGCACCTAGGAATCTTTGGGTTGTCCTAGAATTTATAGTGCGGCTTTGGATAATCCTTGGTTGGGGTCTGAGGGAATTATTTGTTCCGATTGCAAACCTAATAAGATGGTGATTCAATAGTCCATAATTATGAGGATAAACATTTAGATCTATTCCACGGGACAAAAATAGATCCAGGGTATGATTGTGGCAATGTGTATGTCCCGACAGATGTTGGTGAAAACCCACTAGTAATGGTGCGGGTAATTACCTTTCACCTGTTTGTGCCAGAAACAACGAGTTTTCTTTGTAGTAATGGTTCAGCCGTGACACTAACGAATCTGCACTCTGCTTTTTCTCTAGGGCACTCGGAAACAACGGTACAAGGAAACCTAATCATTACGACAATTATTAAGTGGGCACATTTTTTATTCTAGGCGCACTGGTCCTCTTAAAATTGCATTTAATTTCAGGTCACACAGCAAAATATTTCGGTGCATATGCGGCCAAAATGGTCGCACTTTTGAGCCCTGTCTGGGCCTGTTGTGACCTGAGGTTTCAAAAGGAGCGTGTTGGATGTTCCGTGTCTTATCCCCTGTGTTTCCTCAGACTACCCTGGACGACGCTACAGATGACTGGGGTATCAAGGTGGAGCGGGTGGAGATCAAGGACGTCAAACTGCCCCAGCAGCTCCAGAGGGCCATGGCTGCAGAGGCCGAGGCTAGCCGCGAGGCCAGGGCAAAGGTACGGTACTGACACAGATACAGACCAGGGTCACACACACACTCGAATATACAGGCATTGGTCTTTAGTCTATTTTTCAATCCCTTGAGTTGAGCTAAATCCTTTTCCTCTGAGTGAAAAATCCCCACTTGGCTTCTATTATATCGTTTGTTGATTTGATTGACTCCCAAAATAAATCATCCAGATGAAAATGTTTTTTTGACGGGTCAACACGTCATCTCCCTTGTTCCTTAGCAACCGGTGGTCATATCGTAAGAACCCGAGAGCATAGCAGGTCACAAGCTGGGGCTTCTCTGCCCGAGTCTCCTCCCATCGGCCATTACACTAATTGGATATCATCTTCAATCTGCTGGTTAAATATAAGCGGGCTCTCTGGGATTGATTGATTTAATCATTCACTCACTATGGTTACTCTCTGTATGCTTACATTCACTTGATATGTGTGTGAAGAAGAAGCCGAATCGGATCGGACCGCGAGGAGACAGACAGGATGGTTTGGTGCTCACCTCTCGTAGACGCTTTTCTTTTACAATATTACCAGGCGCAGGACTAATTGGCCAATAAAGTTTGTACGGAAAATAACAAACAGGACATTTAAAAATACTTTAATAAATCAAAAGTATTCTCAATTTAAACTCTTACGGCAACAACTCTTTGCCTCTAACAAAACTCAGGTATAACTCTACTCTAGCCAGCCTGCTCTCCCCCAGACAAAAGCCAACTGACCACCTAAGTATTCTTTCCAGGAACTCCTTTCAGCTAGGAATGTTCCATCCTGATAGCCCCTGTGAAACTCACGAACGACTAGTAAAAGCTCAAACCAAGTTTATTCACCCACTGGGTCACACAGCTGCACAGACAAAGACATGGTTACACAAGTACATATATGAATACCCTCTACTGGTGCAAGGAGTTGATTCCGCAGTCTAGACAGCCAATACATCTCTGTTGCCAGGCAGGAACTTAAGTGGCTCCTCTCATTGGGGTAGTCATGGCTCTGCCTCCTACGTGTGTATGTCATAGAACTGTTCCTCTTCACTTCTCTGACCTTACCTCAAGCCACAGTCCTCATCTCTCCCTAACTCACTGCTGTCCCACCTTACCAGTGACTGAAACCAGACTGTGGCTTATCACCTCTCCATATGAGATTTAACAACAACATTTCTGCTCTCCCCTTTCTCACTCTGTATATTTACCTACCTTCAGTTTTAAAATGGTAACATGAATAAGGATATTTTGACTTTAGAAGTTAGTACCCCACACCCCAAAACACATTTCTACCATAAATGTGTAATTTCCCATGGACATATAACATCCTAAACAAAAGTTTTACATAAACAAACCCTTTGATTACTTGTACCATGAAATCTTCTTTAAGTCGCACAATACACATTCATGAAGTAAGTCACCCCCGGGATAATTCACCACTTAGGTTATTCCCATCAACCAATACATGTCCCTCGATGACTCGTAGACTAATTTGCGTAATGCGTAATGCACAGTGGCACTTCAACAAGGAAACATTGCGGCGCTTCAGACAAACACCATTTTTGGTTAAACGATGTGATTATACTCTACCAACACTTTAATCGTTATTCTAGTAATATTTTTCACATTACTAGAGCATGTATGTTTAAATAGGCACCTTTACACACGGTGGAACCATGGTTATCAGGTTACATTGTTTTAGTAACTGGCATGCATAACAAACACTCGACTTTGACGCCTTATGTCAAGGTATTGTTGGCAAACAGAATGTGCTACTCAATCCAACATATTCTCTTTAGTTTCAGGATTCTTGGCTATACCTTAAAGAGACACAATAAAGAGTCTCTCCAACCAATCATTTGTTTCAGTGTCATTGTTTGTAAGTCATGGACACGCGCTCCATGACAATGTGGAATTCTTGCTCTCTCTCAATTCAATTCAATTCAAGGGGATTTATTGGCATGGGAAACGTGTTAACATTGCCAAAGCAAGTGAGGTAGGTAATATAGAAAAGTGAAATAAACAATAAAAATGAACAGTAAACATTACACATACAGAAGTTTCAAAACAATTAAGACATAAAAAATGTCATATTACGTATATATACAGTGTTGAAACGATGTACAAATGGTTTAGGGTACACAAGGGAAAGTAAATAGCATAAATATGGGTTGTATTTACAATGGTGCTTGTTCTTCACTGGTTGCCCTTTTCTTGTGGCAACAGGTCACAAATCGTGCTGCTGTGATGGCACACTGTGGAATTTCACCCAGTAGATATGGAAGTTTATCAAAATTGGGTTTGTTTTCGAATTCTGTGTAATCTGAGGGAAATATGTGTCTCTAATATGGTCATACATTGGACAGGAGGTTAGGAAGTGCAGCTCAGTTTTCACCTCATTTTGTTGGCATTGTGCACAAAGCCTGTCTTCTCTTGAGAGCCATGTCTGCCCACAGCGGCCTTTCTCAATAGCAAGGCTATGCTCACTGAGTCTGTTCATAGTCAAAGCTTTCCTTAAGTTTGGGTCAGTCACAGTGGTCAGGTATTCTGCCACTGTGTACTCTCTGTTTAGGGCCAAATAGCATTCTAGTTTGCTCAGTTTTTTTGTTAATTCTTTCCAATGTGTCAAGTAATTATCGTTTTGTTTTCTCATGATTTGATTGGGTCTAATTGTGTTGCTGTCCTGGGGCTCTGTGGGGTGTGTTTGTGTTTGTGAACAGAGCCCCAGGACCAGCTTGCATAGGGGACTCTTCTGCAGGTTCATCTCTCTGTAGGTGATGGCTTTGTTATGGAAGGTTTGGGAATCGCTTCCTTTTAGGTGGTTGTAGAATATAATGGCTCTTTTCTGGATTTTGATCATTAGTGGGTATCGGCCTAATTCTGCTCTGCATGCATTATTTGGTGTTCTACGTTGTACACAGAGGATATTTTTGCAGAATTCTGCATGCAGAGTCTCAATTTGGTGTTTGTCCCATTTTGTGAAATCTTGGTTGGTGAGCGGACCCCAGACCTCACAACCATAAAGGGCAATGGGCTCTATGACTGATTCAAGTATTTTTAGCCAGATCCCAATTGGTATGTTGCATTTTATGCTCCTTTTGATGGCATAGAATGCCCTTCTTGCCTTGTCTCTCAGATCGTTCACAGCTTTGTGGAAGTTAACTGTGGCGCTGATGTTTAGGCCAAGGTATATATCGTTTTTTTGTGTGCTCTAGGGCAATGGTGTCTAGATGGAATTTGTATTTGTGGTCCTGGCGACTGGACCTTTAATTTGGTCTTACTGAGATTTATTGTCAGGGCCCAGGTCTGGCAGAATCTGTGCAGAATATCTAGGTGCTGCTGTAGGCCCTCCTTGGTTGGTGGCAGAAGCACCAGATCATCAGCAAACAGTAGACATTTGACTTCAGATTCTAGTAGGGTGAGGCCGGGTGCTGCAGACTTTTCTAGTGCCCGCTCCAATTCGTTGATATATATGTTGAAGAGGGTGGGGCTTAAGCTGCATCCCTGTCTCACCCCACGGCCCTGTGGGAAGAAATGTGTGTGTTTTCCTATTTTAACTGCACACTTGTTGTTTGTGTACATGGATTTTATAATGTCGTATGTTTTACCCCCAACACCACTTTCCATCAATTTGTATAGCAGACCCGCATGTCAAATTGAGTCGAAGGCTTTTTTGAAATCAACAAAGCATGAGAAGACTTGGCCTTTGTTTTGGTTTGTTTGGTTGTCAATTAGGGTGTGCAGGGTGAATACATGGTCTGTTGTACGGTAATTTGGTAAAAAGCCAATTTGACATTTGCTCAGTACGTTCTTTTCATTGAGGAAATGTACGAGTCTGCTGTTAATGATAATGCAGAGGATTTTCTCAAGGTTGCTGTTGACGCATATCCCACGGTAGTTATTGGGGTCAAATCTGTCTCCACTTTTGTGGATTGGGGTGATCAGTCCTTGGTTCCAAATATTGGGGAAGATGCCAGAGCTAAGGATGATGTTAAAGAGTTTTAGTATAGCCAATTGGAAATTGTTGTCTGTATATTTGATCATTTCATTAAGGATACCATCAACACCACATGCCTTTTGGGGTTGGGGGGTCTTTATTTTGTCCTGTAGCTCATTCAAGGTAATTGGAGAATCCAGTGGGTTCTGGTAGTCTTTAATAGTTGATTCTAAGATTTCTATTTGATCCTGTAGATGTTTTTTCTCTTTATTCTTTGTTATAGAGCCAAAAAGATTGGAGAAGTGGTTTACCCATACATCTCCATTTTGGATAGATAATTCTTTGTGTTGTTGTTTGTTTAGTGTTTTCCAATTTTCCCAGAAGTGGTTAGTCTATGGATTCTTCACTTACATTGAGCTGATTTCTGATGTGCTGTTCCTTCTTTTTCCGTAGTGTATTTCTGTATTGTTTTAGTGATTCACCATAGTGAAGGCGTAGACTCAGGTTTTCCGGGTCTCTATGTTTTTGTTTGGACAGGTTTCTCAATTTCTTTCTTAGATTTTTGCATTTGTCATTGTTGTTCATTTTCTTCGGTTTTCTATTTGAGATTTTTAGATTTGATAGGGAAGCTGAGAGGTCAAATATACTGTTACGATGTTCTACTGCCAAGTTTACACTTTCACTATTACAGTGGAACGTTTTACCCAGGAAATTGTCTAAAAGGGATTGAATTTGTTGTTGCCTAATTGTTTTTTGGTAGGTTTCCAAACGGCATTCCTTCCATCCATAGCATTTCTTAATGTTACTCAGTTCCTTTGGCTTTGATGCCTCATGATTGAGTATTGCTCTGTTCAAGTAGACTGTGATTTTTACATAGGTCTGATCTGACGGGGCCTAAATGGGGTGTGGGCATGGTTGACGTGGGGGTGTTGATTGGTTGGGGTGGGGGTGTGGATGTGGCTAGTTGGTGCTGTGGTCTGGATATAAGTCCTCTTGGTGTGGGTCCTCTATGTGTAGGTTCAGGGGGGGTCCCGCAGGTCTGGGAGGGTGTCATTTGATCTGTTGCTGCTGTGTGAAGTGTTGGGGCTACGTTTGAGAGCAATGTCCTTTAGGGTCCGGGCGAAGGTGGGCACTGCTGCCTTGTATAGGTGGACCTGGTCGTAAAGGCTGTTCAAGTCCAGGGTGGAGTGGTGGGCCAGGAAAACATTTGGTTTTGAGGCACAGTCACGGGAAATACTTGCGTTTACCCTCTGTATTGTGGCAGGGTGGAAGTATTTTCGTGGTAGCAGGGAGATAACCACTTGTGGGTTGGGGAAAGTAGAAGAAGCTTTTTCAATCACTCCCTTCAGTGCTGTGGCCACCCTTTCCTGCTATGCTCTCAGGTCATTTGTGCCTGTGTGTATTATTATCTGGCTAGGTGAACCTAGTTGGTCCTCAGACAGAAGGTCTAGGGCGCTGGGTGTTTGGACACCAGAGTTTAGACACACTGTGTTTGGGAAAACATTTTTTTTTCTTGTATATATTTCCCATTTGTCCATAAAGAGAACAATCTGTGTCTTGTGTATGTCCTCAGTGGGTGTGGGGGGTTGTCAGAAGGCCTATCAGGGTGGCTGACAGGGGGGGTGCTCAGAGGGGGTGAGAGCCCCTGGGCTTGGGGTTCTTCATTTGTCTGTTCTGTTGTGATGTCGACGCTATGGTCAGGGTCTGGTGTGGACTGTTCTGCTGTGGTGTCGAGACTTTTGTCGGTTGCTGAGGTGGGCTGTTCTGCTGGCTTCTCTGCGGGGATGGCCACCTCTCTAGGGTTGTTCTCTGTCACACGCCATCCACCTTAACCTCTCCTCCAGCAGTCTGATCCTCTCCTCTAGTGCTCTGTTATTCTCCTGCTCTTGCTGTTTCTCCTGTTGAAGTTGTCTCACCACTGTCCATATGTCTCTCTCCACCTCCAGCACTCCGGGTCTGGTTAGGAGAGTGTTGTTGTGCTGGACTGTTGTCTGGGTCTGTGCTGACTGGAGTGTAATCACCTGCTGTTCCAGCTCCACCTGCCTTACCTCCAGCTGGGTAAATGTATCCTTAATTTCAATGAGAGAGTAGTACTCTGTGCTAGGAGATTGAATTTCCGCTGGGGGTGGCTCGTTTGTGGGGTTATATAAGAGGTCTGGTCTGACCCGCTCGATGTGGGGGTATCTTTCTCAAGGGAGAGATTCTCCTGCTGGGCTAATTATTTGATTAGGTGAAAGTCCAGCTGAAACTGTTTGGGGTTGCCCTGTACCATTACTGTTCCAGACTTATAGAGATTTATATTAGCTGACTCAGAGTCCTCGTTGTCAAGTATCCTGAGTTTCCACCCCTCGTTAACACCTCCTCTCTTAACAAAGGGGTAGTGTGCTAATATAGCACTGTGCCTTGCCAGGGGATGGTTTGTGTGGAAGATAAGGTTGCTGATATTCCCATTTTTGTAATAGTCAGCAAAAAGTGTCTCTTGATTTTCCATAAGGAGCTTCATTTTGTAGTCTTTTCTTGCTTTATCATTCTTTACATACATAGGGTACTGTATTTTAATGACCTCTGAACAGCAGGAGGCAGCTTCTAAGGCCTCTCCATTTGGTTGGAGTAGACTGTTTGACTCTCCTGCCATTGTTGGGCTAAAGGACTTTGACACCTCTCACTTGACACGTCAGTGCTAATTGAAGCTGTATCAAACTTGGCAGCCTTAATTTACCATTCAGTCCCTATAAAGTAATGTAGTGTATTTTTCTTCTTGGCTTTTTGAAATAAAATACCGTTTCAGACTAAACATTACTCACTCAGTTCCAGGTTGGATGGTGTTTTCAGGTTTCTGTTGTTTTCCAGAGAATTCGCTGTATAGAATAATAATCATTGGTAGTTGTAAACCTCCAGGTGATTCCTTAATTCCGTCCAAAATCAGGTTGTAGGTTTTGAGTTTTGATTTGGAGTGAAGGTTATGTTGTCGAGGGTAGCATCCTGTATATGTTCCTGACAAAAAATCCAAGTTCATCTAACTCTAAATCTATCTTTTTTAAAGAAAATGCTGAAAAATGCAGGAGCTCATGTGATCATGACCTCTAGCCTGCTCTATCTCTCTCTCTCCATTATCTATCTTTGTTACTTAATGGTCATTACCTAACCTCTTTTTCTTCCATCTCTCCCTTCCTCTCTCTCTCTGTCCCCCTCCGCCCTGCCTCCTGTCCCCTGGGTCCTGTGTGTAGGTGATAGCAGCGGAGGGGGAGATGAACGCTTCGCGGGCTCTGAAGGAGGCCTCTCTGGTGATCGCTGAGTCTCCATCGGGCTTGCAGCTACGCTACCTGCAGACCCTCAACACCATAGCTGCCGAGAAGAACTCCACCATCATCTTCCCTCTGCCAATGGACATGATGCAGGCCTTCATGAAGAGAGACTGAGGGGAGCCTGTTGGGTGCTGTGTGAGTGCTGTACACACACACAAAACAAACATTCCCACATACAGTGGGGCAAAAAAGTGTTTAGTCAGCCACCAATTGTGCAAGTTCTCCTACTTAAAAAGATGAGAGAGCCCTGTAATTTTCATCATAGGTACACTTCAACTATGACAGACAAAATTAGAAAAGAAATCCAGAAAATCACATTGTAGGATTTTTAATGAATTTATTTGCAAATTATGGTGGAAAATAAGTATTTGGTCAATAACAAAAGTTTATCTCAATACTTTGTTATATACCCCTTGCTGGCAATGACAGAGTTCAAAGGTTTTCTGTAAGTCTTCACAAGGTTTTCACACACTGTTGCTGGTATTTTGGCCCATTCCTCCATGCAGATCTCCTCTAGAGCAGTGATGTTTTGGGGCTGTTGCTGGGCAACATGGACTTTCAACTCCCTCCAAAGATTTTCTATGGGGTTGAGATCTGGAGACTGGCTAGGCCACTCCAGGACCTTGAAATGCTTCTTACGAAGCCACTCCTTCGTTGCCTGGGCGGTGTGTTTGGGATCATTGTCATGCTGAAAGACCCAGCCACGTTTCATCTTCAATGCCCTTGCTGATGGAAGGAGGTTTTCACTCAAAATCTCACGATACATGGCCCCATTCATTCTTTCCTTTATACAGATCAGTCGTCCTGGTCCCTTTGCAGAAACACAGCCCCAAAGCATGATGTTTCCACCCCCATGCTTCACAGTAGGTATGGTGTTCTTTGGATGCAACTCAGCATTCTTTGTCCTCCAAACACGACGAGTTGAGTTTTTACCAAAAAGTTATATTTTGGTTTCATCTGACCATATGACATTCTCCCCATCTTCTTCTGGATCATCCAAATGCTCTCTAGCAAACTTCAGACGGGCCTGGACATGTACTGGCTTAAGCAGGGGGACACGTCTGGCACTGCAGGATTTGAGTCCCTGGCGGCGTAGTGTGTTACTGATGGTAGGCTTTGTTACTTTGGTCCCAGCTCTCTGCAGGTCATTCACTAGGTCCCACCATGTGGTTCTGGGATTTTTGCTCACCGTTCTTGTGATAATTTTGACCCCACGGGGTGAGATCTTGCGTGGCGCCCCAGATCGAGGGAGATTACCAGTGGTCTTGTATGTCTTCCATTTCCTAATAATTGCTCAAACAGTTGATTTCTTCAAACCCAGCTGTTTACCTATTGCAGATTCAGTCTTCCCAGCCTGGTGCTGGTCTACAATTTTGTTTCTGGTGTCCTTTGACAGCTCTTTGGTCTTGGCCATAGTGGAGTTTGGAGTGTGACTTTTTGAGGTTGTGGACAGGTTTTACACTGATAACAAGCTCAAACAGGTGCCATTAATACAGGTAACGAGTGGAGGACAGAGGAGCCTCTTAAAGAAGAAGTAACAGGTCTGTGAGAGCCAGAAATCTTGCTTGTTTGTAGGTGACCAAATACTTATTTTCCACCATAATTTGCAAATAAAAATTCTTAAAAAATCCTACAATGTGATTTTCTGGATTTTTTCCCCCTCATTTTGTCTGTCATAGTTGAAGTGTACCTATGATGAAAATTACATGCCTCTCTCATCTTTTTAAGAACTTGCACAATTGGTGGCTGACTAAATACTTTTTTGCCCCACTGTATATCATAGTGTGCTGCTTTCCCTTGTGCCAAACATTACGTCAATGCCAGCTGGTGCAGAGGACGCTAGCTAAAGAGCTTGGTTGAGCTTTATGAGTCGAAGAACTTCATGTAAATGTTTTGTGTGTTAAGATTATATTCTGTATTGTGAGTTCCCATTGAATGGAACAGAGAAACAGGATTTGAACAAAAACAAGGGAAACTGCATCGCCACTCGCCGGTACTACTGAGGTGTGGTGTTTCCAGCCCTGCTATGAGACCAGGATGTACTAGGGACCCTGTCTGTCTGTCTGTCTGTCTGTCTGTCTGTCTGTCTGTCTGTCTGTCTGTCTGTCTTGTCTGTCTGTCTGTCTGTCTCTCTCTCTCTCTCTCCATGGGAAGCAACCTCTTTACTATGGCCATTTAAACAGCTCACAGCCTTAACTCATTGCCATGGAGTCGATGTACTCATCTCACACAGTTTCTATGCATACCTGGATGGAAATTGTAAGTGCATTTTAGTCTGTTTTAATAGCAGTATTTATCATCAAGACTACATGTTCTTCAGATGCTGTTACAGTACCTATGCAGTATACATTACTGTATAATACATGGTATGTGTTATACACTGAGTTTACCAAACTTTAGGAACACCTTCCTAATATTGAATTGCACCACCTCAAAACAGACTCAGTTCGCCAGGGCATGGACTCTACAAGGTGTTGAAAGCGTTCCACAGGGATGCTGGCCCATGTTGACTCCAATGCTTCCCACAGTTATGTCAAGTTGACTGGATGTCCTTTGGGTGGTGGATCATTCTTGATACACACGGGAAACTGTCGAGCGTGAAAAACCCAGCAGCGTTGCAGTTGATGACACAAACTACCATACCCCGTTCAAAGGCACTTATATTTTTTGTCTTGCCCATTCACCCTCTGAATGGAACACATACACAATCCATGTCTCAATTGTCTCAAGGCTTAAAAATCATTCTTTAACCTGTCTCCTCCTCTTTATCTACACTTATTGAAGTGGATTTAACGAGTGACATCAATAAGGGATCATTGCATTCACCTGAAATGGCCTGGTCAGTCTGGCATGAAAAGAGCAGGTGTTCTTAATGTTTTGTATTGTCAGTGTATTCTGGTGTATAGTGTTACTGTATGTGTGAAGGAGGACATAGTTACATTATTTCATGTTACTAAACCACTCTGTTGTAACCTATTTTTCTCATATTGAAATGATTTCTTATCATGTTTATATTTTCATATCCTTATCATGTTTATATTTTCATATCCTTATCATGCAAACTTGCTGTTGAACAGTTTCTATAAAGGTCAATGTTGATTACGATGAATTGTAAATGTATTGACATACATTTGAAACGGAACTTTTCTCTTACACTTTTGTCCTTCAAAGCCATATTGTTATTTTCACTATGATTCAGCCTTTAAATAAAAATGATATACACTTTAAATGATATATATGATGGGAGACAACACATCTAGTGTCAGTGACATAAGGTTTTATTGAAACAATAGGGGAAAACCATTGAACTTGACATTGACTGCTGTTACGTTAATTGCGTGATCCTTATACTCCTGACTGGCTGACACCAAACAAATACAATTTAAAGGCAATGTTCCCACGTTGGTGGAGACTGCATTCACGGTAAACACTGCATATATCGTCTCAATCGGAAAATGACCTTTAAATTGTTATTGCGAAAACTGTAGCGATACGGATTGATAACTAGTGAGGTTATGTCTGGCAGTGTGATTTCCTCAAAGCTTTTGTCTCCCTGCCTCTGTTGGTTCAGATGATTGTAATATTATAGGTTTCTTAATGGTGAGATACCGTATAGAAACAGCCTAATGTTGCTGACGTCGTATAAAATATATTTCAATCTTAATGCAGATTGTAGCAGGTGCAAAGCCTTATCTAAACCTGTGGTTCCATTAAAGCCCTTATTATTGGTCACGTGCATGCTATTTGCATATGTAAAAAAAAACAAATAAAGTCTCCATTTTATTATCAGAAGACTGCATTGGGTAACTGCTCCTAAATATCCTTGGATGAATTTAGAAGCAGGGGTGGGCTGAAATAATGACAACATTATCACAATACCAAAACATTAAATGAGAAACATACGTTTTACATGTGGTGGGGGAGTAGAGCTTGTCTATTACAGTACCTTATTGGCATTGCAATTGTGCACCAGTGCTCTGTATCAGATATACAGGGTTATGACAGCCTCTTCTACTCTAATCAAAGCAACACATTCTAACCTAAAAGCTCAATATTCTTTGACACATTTCCTTTTTCAAAATGTAAAAAATCAACAAAAAGCCTCCTCCCACTGGCAGTCAGAAGAAAGGAGGTTGGCGGGGCATAGAGGGTTCCCCATTAAGTCTCATGACTGGAGCTGCTCAGTGCGTGCGGTAAAGTCAGGCGGCAGGGTTAGGGGTTAAAGGTGAGGGTTCACAGCTCCAGCTCAGCCATGGCCCGCTCCAGGGGGTCGCTGGTCCAGTACTCATGGTCCCAGCCCAGGAACCAGCCGGTGAACGTGGGTGGCTCGAACCCTTGCTTGATCTTCACGATGGGTGTCCTGAGGTCACGGTTGGCAGGGTCCGTCTCAATGTAACGCACAGCTGGGGGAGGAGGGGATTAAATTATAGTTCTGTAGAGAGCAGTTTACCCAGTGGGAAACTTCTCAATCAAATGGTTTTAGTCATGAGTAATGCACTCAAAAGGAAAAGGTGGCATGAACATTCTCTATGTAAAACTGTCTGTAAGATCATTCATAAATCATTTATTAAATTAAGCAGTTTTCAATTTGATTACTTACCGGAGGCCATCGCCTCAGTCTTCTCCTCTTCGTGGGCTTCATTCCCGATCCAGACAAACACCTAGAAGAGGATATTCAACTTTCATTAGACTATGTACAGCAATTCATATGTTATCCACTGTGTTACTGTGCAGGTGTAAGATCTTAATTTGTTCACTCTTGTTGCTGAGAATTTTCCTTTACCACAGGAAATGCAGATGAGCTTTGTGATTTACATAAATTCACTGACAACCCACACTAAGACAGGGTTATATTAAGAGTATTGCACTTTTTATGTAGTTTACTTTAGTCACCCTTATTTTGCTGTTAAAATATAGGTCAAATTAAGATCCTATATCTGCATACTTAATAACATTCACATCTCAGAAAATACCACATGCTAATTTATCTACCTGATCCCATGTGTCCAGGATCATGACATCATCAGTGGCCAGATCTTCTTGGGTCATCTCCCCAGGCACCTCCTCAATCTGGGTGGAGAAGGCAACAAGGCATTTGAAAAAACAGGGTTAAAGATGTTTAACCATGAATGGCTTATGGTATTAATAATGGGACTCACAATGAAGTTTCCAGACTTGTTGGAGCAGGCAAAGAGCCTGGGTGGATGGGCGTCCATCTTGTCCTTGCTTCTGAGTCTGGAGGAGGTGCGGTACGCTGCCTTCCCTCCTAGAGCCTCCCAGAAATCATCTGCATAGACACACACAATAGTCAGTTGGTTACGACATGCCACAGCCAGCCACAGAGCAAAGGTAAGCCAATGTCATTGGCACAATGTACATACCGGTCTCTCCGCCCTCAGGCAATTCTGAGGAGGACACCCCCAGGATAACACATAGCTGCTGGGTGCCATTTTTCTCAGTGTCACTGGCCCCCTGGCCCATCCACACGAAGGAGGCTCCAGGAGTCACCAGGAGGAAGGCATCGTTGGAGTTCAGATTGGAGGACACAGCATCAACCTAGAGGTGGATAAGACATGGTGGGTAGAAAATGACCACGAGTGTCATGCCTGTAAATATATTGCAGTTTAGTAGCTGATTTCAGAAAAAAGAGAGGCATTGTCCTCATGTCACTCACCTCCACAGCTCTTGTACACCCTGCAGAGTTGGAGCGCACCTGGAAGAGGCGTGTTTCTGCGGGGGCGGACTGGCCCCCATCTCTGGACGTACCTCCCTTGTACACCACCATGGGTTGCCCCCCAAACAGGCTCATGAGGTGAGCTGGCTCCTTGCCCTGGGCCACCCTCACCTGGACCACACAGAGCAAACTAGTTAACAAACATACACTGGGTATACCAAACATTAAGAACATCTGCTCTTTCCATGACAGACTGACCAGGTGAATCCAGGTAAATGCTACGATCCCTTATTAAATCCACTTCTATCATTGCAGATAAAGGGGAGGTGACAGGGCAGGGTAGCCTAGTGATTAGAGCGTTGGACTAGTAATCGAAAGGTTGCAAGATTGAATCCCCGAGCTGACAAGGTAAAAATCTGTTGTTCTGCCCCTGAACAAGGCAGTTAACCCACTGTTCCTAGGCCATCATTGAAAATAAGAATTTGTTCTTAACTGACTTGCCTAGTTAAATAATTAAAAATAAGGAGTTTAATCATTGAGACATGGATTGTGTATGTGTGCCATTCAGAGGGTGAATGGGCAAGACAAAACATTGAAGTGCCTTTGAACGGGGTATGATAGTAGGTGACAGGCGCACCGGTTTGTGTCAAGAACTACAATGCTGCTGTGTTTTTCACACTCAACAGTTTTCCGTGTGTATCAAGAAAGGTCCACCACCAAAATGACATCCAGCCAACATGACAACTGTGGGAAGCATTGGAGTCAACATGGGCCAGTGTGGTGAAAAACAAAAAGAAGTGGATCTTTGGAAGAATATAATTGTATTTAATTACATCTATTTGGAAATCTATGGACATACTTGCAACGCAGCCCTGCATGTGTCTGCAAATATTTCCCACAGGGTGGCAGCAGTGAGCTCTGAACAAGAAGGCATGAAAACACTAAGCACCAAGTGTTCTACAGCGCTCCCCACCCTACTCTCCCAGCATGCTGTGTATCTGTCTGGCTGGCTGACAACAGGAAGTCCTGTTTATTGGATGCAGCAAGCTTGTCTCGCCATCCGCCAGCACAAAGGGGCCTTCTCTCTCTCCTCCCCTTAAAGAGCAACTGCTCCTAAAAAGCAACTTCTTGATTAGAAAATGGCCAATCGATCGATATGAGTCAGAAAAATGAGTCAGAAAAATGTATTTTGTGTACAAATTAACTACAAAGTGTAAATAGAATAATTATGATCATAATGTCAGTCTCGTCCAAAACTGAGATTTGCGAGATGATAGGATAAATTGTGCAGTATGTCACGGAATGACGAGTACCGTAACAGTTTTCAGTGGGCTGTGTTTATTTGAATTGTTCCCACAGCTGGCAGCACCCAATCATCAATTCAGAGCGCATTTGCATGCGACCCAAACGTAATGCCCATGGTCAATTTGGTTTGACATTCGATTTCCCTATCGGGGCTAGTTAGGGACCATCAGTAAATTACACAATGTACATAGGACAATTTTTTTTAAAGGTCCATAGCTCCAAATTACATTTACTTAATAACCTCAAACCAACTAAAATCATATACAAATATTAAAAGCATTTAATGAGAGAACTAAAAGATGTGCAACATGAAAATGTTATCCCACTTACATTGTGTAATTTATTGACGGTCCCTAACTATCCCAAGCAATGGGCTATCCAAAGTCTGACTGTGCATTTCTCACTGTTTAGTCTCTCGAGTGTGTTTGTTCTCCTCTTAACACCATTCCTGACATTTTGGGACCTGGGTGAGCCTGCACAAAGCCTTGTTCAGTTTTATTTGTTTTCAAAATTGGAGACTACTAATCGGAGAAATAGAGATTAGGTGCATATTGCACAGAGTTAATGAAGAAGTCTACCTCTGTACTGAAAACATGTGTGAGGCAATGTTGCAATCTTGGATGTTTAGTGTGATGACTAATTTCCATGCACTGAGTTCCTCTACCTCTAAATACTGTTTCTGTTGAATGACTATGAATCACACTGTTACAAATGTATGTATGATTGTGTGTCAAATTAAATCAAATTGAATTTGTCACATGCGCCAAATTCAACAGTTGTAGACCTTACAGTGAAATGCTTACTTACAAGCCCCTAACCAACAATGTTTACTTACAAGCCCCTAACCAACAATGTTTACTTACAAGCCGTCAAGATTTGATCCAAATCAGTCAGGTTTCAAGACTAGTCATTCAACTGAGACTGCTCTTCTCTGTATCACGGAGGCGCTCCGCACTGCTAAAGCTAACTCTCTCTCCTCTGCTCTCATCCTTCTAGACCTATCGGCTGCCTTCGATACTGTGAACCATCAGATCCTCCTCTCCACCCTCTCCGAGTTGGGCATCTCCGGCGCGGCCCACGCTTGGATTGCGTCCTACCTGACAGGTCGCTCCTACCAGGTGGCGTGGCGAGAATCCGTCTCCACACCACGTGCTCTCACCACTGGTGTCCCCCAGGGCTCTGTTCTAGGCCCTCTCCTATTCTCGCTATACACCAAGTCACTTGGCTCTGTCATAACCTCACATGGTCTCTCCTATCATTGCTATGCAGACGACACACAATTAATCTTCTCCTTTCCCCCTTCTGATGACCAGGTGGCGAATCGCATCTCTGCATGTCTGGCAGACATATCCGTGTGGATGACGGATCACCACCTCAAGCTGAACCTCGGCAAGACGGAGCTGCTCTTCCTCCCGGGAAGGACTGCCCGTTCCATGATCTCGCCATCACGGTTGACAACTCCATTGTGTCCTCCTCCCAGAGCGCTAAGAACCTTGGCGTGATCCTGGACAACACCCTGTCGTTCTCAACTAACATCAAGGCGGTGGCCCGTTCCTGTAGGTTCATGCTCTACAACATCCGCAGAGTACGACCCTGCCTCACACAGGAAGCGGCGCAGGTCCTAATCCAGGCACTTGTCATCTCCCGTCTGGATTACTGCAACTCGCTGTTGGCTGGGCTCCCTGCCTGTGCCATTAAACCCCTACAACTCATCCAGAACGCCGCAGCCCGTCTGGTGTTCAACCTTCCCAAGTTCTCTCACGTCACCCCGCTCCTCCGCTCCCTCCACTGGCTTCCAGTTGAAGCTCGCATCCGCTACAAGACCATGGTGCTTGCCTACGGAGCTGTGAGGGGAACGGCACCTCAGTACCTCCAGGCTCTGATCAGGCCCTACACCCAAACAAGGGCACTGCGTTCATCCACCTCTGGCCTGCTCGCCTCCCTACCACTGAGGAAGTACAGTTCCCGCTCAGCCCAGTCAAAACTGTTCGCTGCTCTGGCCCCCCAATGGTGGAACAAACTCCCTCACGACGCCAGGACAGCGGAGTCAATCACCACCTTCCGGAGACACCTGAAACCCCACCTCTTTAAGGAATACCTAGGATAGGATAAAGTAATCCCTCTCACCCCCCCCCCTGAAAAGATTTAGATGCACTACTGTTCCACTGGAGGTCATAAGGTGAATGCACCAATTTGTAAGTCGCTCTGGATAAGAGCGTCTGCTAAATGACTTAAATGAATAAATGAATGAAATGAACAAGCCCCTAACCAACAATGTTTACTTACAAGCCCCTAACCAACAATGTTTATTTACAAGCCCCTAACCAACCATGTTTACTTACAAGCCCCTAACCAACAATGTTTACTTACAAGCCCCTAACCAACAATGTTTACTTACAAGCCCTTAACCAACAATGTTTACTTACAAGCCCCTAACCAACAATGTTTACTTACAAGCCCCTAACCAACAATGTTTACTTACAAGCCCCTAACCAACAATGTTTACTTACAAGCCCCTAACCAACAATGTTTACTTACAAGCCCTTAACCAACAATGTTTACTTACAAGCCCTTAACCAACAATGTTTACTTACAAGCCCTTAACCAACAATGTTTACTTACAAGCCCTTAACCAACAATGTTTACTTACAAGCCCCTAACCAACAATGTTTACTTACAAGCCCCTAACCAACAATGTTTACTTACAAGCCCTTAACCAACAATGTTTACTTACAAGCCCTTAACCAACAATGTTTACTTACAAGCCCTTAACCAACAATGTTTACTTACAAGCCCTTAACCAACAATGTTTACTTACAAGCCCCTAACCAACAATGTTTACTTACAAGCCCCTAACCAACAATGTTTACTTACAAGCCCTTAACCAACAATGTTTACTTACAAGCCCTTAACCAACAATGTTTACTTACAAGCCCCTAACCAACAATGTTTACTTACAAGCCCCTAACCAACAATGTTTACTTACAAGCCCTTAACCAACAATGCTTTAACACTTTTTTTTCTTAAAACTTCATTAGTAAAAAATAGATAAGTTAAAAAAATAAAAAAATGTAAAATAATTAAACAGCAGCAGTAAAATAACAATAGCAAGGCTAAATACAGAGGTTACCGGTACAGAGTCAATATGCAGGGGCACCGGTTAGTTGAGGAATTAGGTACATGTTGGTAGAGTTATTAAAGTGACTATGCATAGGGGTCATAGCTATCAGCTGTTAGACATGATGGACAGTTTGATGGAACATAAACGGGTTTGTGACTGACTTTTCCACCCTGGTGGGCTTCTCCACAAATGTAGGATCACTGTTAGTCATGCATTATAACAAATCAATTAAATAACTACGTAGTACAGGGCCCCATTTTTCACACTGGCTATAGACAGGAAGGTGAGACTGACAGGCACAAACAGACAGGTACACAGAAAGAGATGGTTGCAGACATTCCCAGAGCATGGAACCTTATACAGAGCCAGGGCATGATCTAGCCAAATCATAATGAACTGCAGTATATAAGACAACCTACAACAGCGTTTCCCTAACTCGGTTCGGGGACACCAAGGTGTGCATCTTTTGGTTGTTGCTCTGGCACTACACAGCTGATTCAAATAATCAAAGCTTGATGATGAGTTCCTTATTTGCATCTCCGGCGCGGCCCACGCTTGGATTGCGTCCTACCTGACAGGTCGCTCCTACCAGGTGGCGTGGCGAGAATCTGTTTCCTCACCACGCGCTCTCACCACTGGCGTCCCCCAGGGCTCTGTTCTAGGCCCTCTCCTATTCTCGCTATACACCAAGTCACTTGGCTCTGTCATAACCTCACATGGTCTCTCCTATCATTGCTATGCAGACGACACACAATTAATCTTCTCCTTTCCCCCTTCTGATGACCAGGTGGCGAATCGCATCTCTGCATGTCTGGCAGACATATCAGTGTGGATGACGGATCACCACCTCAAGCTGAACCTCGGCAAGACGGAGCTGCTCTTCCTCCCGGGAAGGACTGCCCGTTCCATGATCTCGCCATCACGGTTGACAACTCCATTGTGTCCTCCTCCCAGAGCGCTAAGAACCTTGGCGTGATCCTGGACAACACCCTGTCGTTCTCAACTAACATCAAGGCGGTGGCCCGTTCTTGTAGGTTCATGCTCTACAACATCCGCAGAGTACGACCCTGCCTCACACAGGAAGCAGCGCAGGTCCTAATCCAGGCACTTGTCATCTCCCGTCTGGATTACTGCAACTCGCTGTTGGCTGGGCTCCCTGCCTGTGCCATTAAACCCCTACAACTCATCCAGAACGCCGCAGCCCGTCTGGTGTTCAACCTTCCCAAGTTTCTCTCACGTCACCCCGCTCCTCCGCTCTCTCCACTGGCTTCCAGTTGAAGCTCGCATCCGCTACAAGACCATGGTGCTTGCCTATGGAGCTGTGAGGGGAACGGCACCTCAGTACCTCCAGGCTCTGATCAGGCCCTACACCCAAACAAGGGCACTGCGTTCATCCACCTCTGGCCTGCTCGCCTCCCTACCACTGAGGAAGTACAGTTCCCGCGCAGCCCAGTCAAAACTGTTCGCTGCTCTGGCCCCCCAATGGTGGAACGAACTCCCTCACGACGCCAGGACAGCGGAGTCAATCACCACCTTCCGGAGACACCTGAAACCCCACCTCTTTCAGGAATACCTAGGATAGGATAAAGTAATCCTTCTCACCCCCCTTAAAAGATTTAGATGCACTATTGTAAAGTGGCTGTTCCACTGGATGTCTTAAGGTGAACGCACCAATTTGTAAGTCGCTCTGGATAAGAGCGTCTGCTAAATGACTTAAATGTAAATGTAAAAATGAATCAGCTGTGTAGTGCTAGGACAAAAACAAAAATGTGCACCCCTTGGGGTCCCCAGGACCGAGTTTGGGAAAAGCTGACCTAGAATCACTGGTGGCCTCTATATAACCTATGCAATGGTCCTTGCTTGAGTTGAGCACATCTCATAAGGATGAGCAAGACAGCTCTTTGTCCCTACAACAGGTCAGGGAATTGGCTCGTCTGGGAACAGTAACTGTGCCAGAGTGATGAAGCAACAGAATCCGAGAGGATAAAGGGAACACCCTCATAAACATGGCCCTTAATGTCCTGTTTTGGGTCCCTGTTGATTTCAACCAGCTGATTGCTCTGTAAACACATTGAGCCATATCAGTTAAATACTCTGCTCTGTACTGAGTTATGCAGCCCTGAGAGGGGAGTACCAGGGTGGTAATAGGAGCACCTGAAACCTGGGGAGAGAAGGCAAATGAACGACAGGAAACAATGTGAGGAAGAGGGAGAGTGACACACAGGGTTACACGGGGTTACTGGTTCGAATATAAATGAGGCTAAGAGGAAACCATAGAAAAAAGGAATATGCCACTTCTATACACACACACACCCACCCACTTACAAACACACATTCATTACCTGCACAGGCCCACCACCAAGCTCATCGTCCAACTGGGCACCCAAGATGGCCGAAGCACCAATTTCGTCCTGGGAAGAGTCACTTCCTTGCCTGAGAGACATTCTAGTTAGCAATGTATCTCTTCTGATTGTCTCTCTACTGTTTAATTGTACTTTTACTGTAGTGTCTCTCTTACCACATGTAGATGATGTGCCCTTGGCGTCCTCCATGGTGGTAGTTATAGAGGATGATGTAACTGTCTCCGCCATAGAACTGTCCATGTGTGGAGGGGTCCACTTCCACCTTGTCTGATCCCTCAATACGCCAGATCTGTACATAAACATACGCATGATGTGACCCCTAATGGTGGCAGGCTACCAAAACAGAGCTAAATATGTAAATACAAATTCATGCCCCTGTCATTTGGTTGCTATCTGTTCATCAGAGATTTCCTACTTCAATATCCTTCCTCTATCGGCTACATTGGTCTGAAACCCTAGCATACCTCCCTCACAGTCTACATAGATTAGCTCACAGAATTATTTTTTACTGTATATTGTATAATAGCCCTAATAAATAAAGCTGATAGTGACAAGCAATACTGGGTACGGCAGGTAGCCTAGTGGTTAGACCGTTGGGCCAGTAACCGAAAGGTTGCTAGATTGAATCCCAGAGCTGACAAGGTAAAAAATCTGTTGTGCTGCCCCTGAACAAGGCAGTTAACTGTTCCTAGGCCATCATTGTAAATAAGAATTAGTTCTTAACTGACTTGCCTAGTTAAATACAGGTTAAATTAAAAATAAATACTCATCCTGATAGTTACTCTAAGAAAGATTACTGGGAAGGCTTGTCATACAATGTGGGCACAGGCCCAGCCATTGGTCTTGTCCACCCACCTGCTTCTCTCCGTTGCCACCATCCACCATGCCGTGCTGGGCAGACATGGCGGGGGAGTCGTGGAGTGTGGCAGCATCAAATGGCACCTTCTCTATCTTGGCGATGCTGTTGGAGACATAGGCCACACCCAGACCCTCCGTCTGGTCCTTGTCACGCCAGTTCTTGAAGAACTGTTTGAAGAGAGGCGTCTCTCCCATCTCCGGCAGGATCTGCACCTGGGTGTGTTTGGGGTAGCCCATCTTCTTGATGAACTCATCTGCTGCCTTCATGGCTGCCTTACGCTCCTCCAGGTTGGCTTCTTTACCTGGGTGAGAGTGTGTGGAAGTTGGGTGAGAAATACAAAAAGTGGGTTTAATGAATTCAACCACTTAGAAACTATAAAGATGGAGGACTTTATATAAATAACGGAGGACAATTATATTTTGAATTAAGAACAACACCTTTCAGTTGCATCCAGGGGTATCAATTGTGTACGGTAGGGTATGGCGCTCGCCATACCTTAGCTCAACACCAAAAATGTGAAATAGGCTACTAAAATCATTCCAATCCTGATTAAAAGGCAAATGTACTTTAGTGGTACATTGCGGACACCTGGGAGTGGGAGGGAAGGTTGTTTGTGTGGCTGGCAAGCTTTATGGGAGGCGCTTCGATGCAGCTGCAGGGAACAGGAAAACTTTTTCTCAAAAGAGTGCAGAGTTAAAGATGGCTGTAGTAGCTGGCTTTGGCTAGGTAACTGCTGTTTGACTTCACATGAAACTAAACTAGTTTTAATCCCTCGTGCGTTGCAACTAATTATTGTATGACGTGTTTGTCCCCTATTGACTGAGGTGATTGAAGCTACCGCAACAAGATGATAACGACTGGAAGTTGTTTTTGCTGTTCTCCAAGTTGCATTTTTGAGTTTTTAAATGGTGTGGAAATGCAGTAAATGAGCTTCAATTTTATATACATTTCTTGGAGGTTAAGCTGAAATGACACCCGTGGTTGCATCATATGCTCTCTGTAGAAGTTTATCATGTGAAACTGTCCAAGACAATGTCTCATTCTCTAAATGTGGTCTGTAATGCTATGTGTTACCAAATGGATACGACAGCAGCCATACCATGCCAAAACAATTCCAGCTACAGTATTATGCTTTCATTGACTGGTTGAATTGGTGGAGAGTGTTGCAAACTGTGAAAAATCAGTTGATCATAAATATGTCTTTGATATTGGGTGACCCCAGCTGACCTTTCCAGATGAAGATCTTGCCATCGGAGCCGTGATCCAGGATGAAGCAGTCGCTGGACTCCAATGCACTCTGGGAGAATGGGTTCTCTGCTGCCACCATGGACATGGACATGTCTCCACTGGCATTTGACACCTGGGGGAGATGACGAGCGACAGAGGAAGAATTGCAGAGAGATCAGAGACGTGTAAGTGAAAAGTCCTCAGGGTCTATATGAGATGTTCTCATTATGCAGCTAGACCAGTTGATCTTGGTTTCAGTAGATTGTTCCCTGTATTCCCACCTTGTACAGTTTGGCCATCTTCCTGTTTGAGGCATCAGCTTTGATGTCATCAGAAGATCCTTCAGGAAAGTGGGGTTTATCTCCCAGAACCTGAAGACGCACAGAGAAGATCCCTTTTAGATATACTGTTGAAAATTAAACAATGCTTTAACCACAGCTGGAGTTTATTCAAAAGTGCATTATGCACCATTAAACACCACAATAAACGTCAACCAATCACAGACAGAAAGAGCGATAAAGAGAGTAAGAAGACTCTCCTGTTCTTTAGTTGTTTATGATCTCACCTCTATCATCTTGTCTCGCTCTGCTCCCTCGTCACACACGTACACGCGGGCTCGCCCACTGCGCTCGTTGTCACGGATACCCTTGGCAACCTGAGTGGCCTTCAGCTTCTCAAAGTGGTTGCTCTGGGAGCCACACCACTGGTAGATCTCCTGTGGGAGGAGGGATACATAACAAACAGGATACGTGATGTGGTCAGCATTGACCAGGAATTTGTTTTCAAGAATTGTATGTGTATATGGACAATCTCTCTATTAAACATTTCTCCTTTCTCTTAAGCAAGACGGTCTTCTCTGTTTATTTTATTGAAATGTGACGCCAATGTTTGATGACGCTATGTCCTATGAAATTAAAAGTACACAGTCTCCCTCAGGCTGATGGTAACTCACGCTGCCCAGGTCCAGGATGAAGCAGTCTCCCTGGTTGAAGCTGTCCCAGCTGACAGGCACCTCCGTCGCCCTGACAACACGCCGACCTTTGACCTGTAGCACCCGCTGCATAACCACCTCGTTGGTAACAACATGTTTGAACCCAGATGCTACGCCTCCTTTCTAAAACAGTGACAAAAGATATGTCACGGTTAATATGGAGCCATTCACATTTCTAGGGCATATTTCCACCATTAGATTAGATTAAAGGGGACAACACAAGGAGGGCATACTTTATACCTATTAAAAGGTTGATGTACTCCAAAACCATTTAGGTATAGAGACTAGTTTATAACAATACCCCTGCCTGAGGTATGAATGCAATATTATGTGTGTCATGACCTGGGTTTAAGCGCAATAATGACAAAACTGTCAAAGAAAATTCTAATTGTCATCTCAAATAACATCTCCTCACCAAGTACTTCAGTCCAGCCTTGAAGTAACCCAGCAATACTTTGGACTCATGTCCCTGGACCTCACGGTACTGGATGGGTTTACCTCCCAAATAGTCATCCATCTGGACTGTGAAGATGGCTGCTGCTCCACTCTCATCCTGGGTGCAAAAGTCGCCTGGGGCAGAAAAACCACAGAAGTTAAACTCAACCTCTGAATTGCAATGTTTTGCTCTCTTGTCTTTGTACAATGGAGGTCCAACCCCCAATGGCTACTTAGTCTGCTAGATTCCACAGACGTCATGGATGACTATTTCCCTAAAGCAAAACTCAATGGACACATACCGGTACATCGAATGAACCAAGTTTGAGTATCACTCACTTAGTCCATTTCCCATCAATCATAGAGATAGAATTACAGTACATACCCACCACAAGTCACAGTGACTTGAAAGAGGATGCCCATTCTAGTAAAAGTATTTCTATGACGTCAATCATATCCACCAGGGCTTGTAATGCAACCCATCCTGCTCCGGGTTCTGTCCTCACCCAGCCAGAAGTGCAGGTCATACTGCAGGTTCCCGGAGCGCTGCTTGATGGTGTTGAGGACCAGGTAGGCGTCTCCCGTGTAGAAGCTTCCATACAGATTCTCTGGCACGGCCACCAGGTCAAACTTCTCAATCCTCCACACCTGCAGGCCCGCCTGCTGGCCAGCCTTCTCAAACTCAGGATGGTACACCATGCTGCCTGCATGGAAAGATCACACACACACACACATGCTTTGATAGAAGATATTGATGATATGGAACACTATTAATTCACCAATTGCCAAGTTATACTGAGACAGTAAGATAAGAACAAATATGACCTCAGGACCAAGATCTAGTGAAAGACAAGAAAAGTCTGTCTCTACAATTTATGGACATATTTTGCAGAAGGGAGCCACTCCCTTCACTGAGAGCTGTTGTCATGGATATAAAGATAACATTTAGAGTCGTGAGTTAATAATGTGTGATGTGGTGACTCATTGGTGCCCTGTGCTG
The DNA here is from genome assembly GCF_034236695.1 of Oncorhynchus nerka. Classification (NCBI taxonomy): domain Eukaryota; kingdom Metazoa; phylum Chordata; class Actinopteri; order Salmoniformes; family Salmonidae; genus Oncorhynchus; species Oncorhynchus nerka. The sequence goes on from NC_088399.1 coordinate 37,704,419, forward strand.
GGTGTTGGGTGTTTCCTCCTCTCTCTGATGGGAAAGTGCTGTGACTCGGTTTGATACAGGCAGCCCCAGCAGTGGTGCCACCACAGTATAAGTGTGTGTAGAGAAGAGAGGAGCGAGACCATAGATGAACTACGGCATAGTGCACACACACACAGCACACTTGCAGTCAGGCACGCAGCCCAATGGGACAGGCCCACAAACATCACACTTCTGTCATATCAGACACAAAAATGAGGAAGTGTATTAAAAGCATGGAGTGGATGGCTACGCTCAGTGAGATTATCACATATTGTATATGAGCTCATTTTGGCATGTGGGAATGGTTGAGATTTTTAAGACTTGAGGAGTCTTAACTGCCTAACTTAAAACCTATCCTCTTTGCAGATCACTATAGTGACCTCAGAAAAGCGTGTCAAAATGTTCAGTCAGTGGTCTAGATGCCAGGTAATCATGCCTAAGTTGGTTCCTGCACTTAGACAGTAGCCCTGCCACACATTGTTTCCACAGCAACCAAACACATAAGGTGATGCCCACTGAAAGGGAAGTGTCAGACATCTATATTTGCTCAGGTTTCAAAAGCAGTAACCGATCAAGATAAGATTACAAGGCCTCGTTTCTTATCCGTTTTGAAACACACAACAACAACAGTTCAAATCAAATGAGAAGTTAAATTACTGTTACGGTAGGCCTACATCTACATAGCATAACACACCCTGAATGAATTCTATCCACACAACATTCCAGACAGCGCAAACAGGCTGCTCTGTGCTCTTAAATGAGGCCATGTTCTAGAGAGTAAACACAGTGTTTTCTGCACCAGGGCCCATCTGCATGCCTCAGGACTCAAGTCTCCAACTAATATATTTAGGGAAAGACTGCCGTTTGGGTCTCCTTCTCAATTTGTATGACTAACCCTCAGCATCAGAGCATGGGAAAGAATTCACACGTGACCTTTGTTTGGGAGAGAATTCAGGCAACCCTAACCCCGAAGAATATGATGTTCCTTTTTCCTCTGTCTCTACTCTTTTGTAACCTATGACAAATTTCACAAGCAGCCACATACTTATTTCCCATATCTTTTCTTGCATGAAGACATGGTAGTACGTCTAATAGCCATCGTAAAGTTCAATATTGATGTCGTTTTCAATCACACGGGTATCTGTCCTGTTACAAATTTCACAGGGGGAACCATCTGCCACCGGAGAGAGCAAACAGAGAACAAACCATTGGCCATAAACAACACATTGATTCCTGTTTCAGTTGAAAATATAATCATTTGGTCAACACCAGATCATGAAGTCAGATTTACAGCTCCCGGGGATCTAAGGAACCTGGGACTAAACACCCCCCTCTGCAGCTGGATCCTGGACTTCCTGACGGGCCGCCCCCAGGTGGTAAGGGTATGTAACAACACATCAACCACGCTGGTCCTCAACACGGGGGCCCCTCAGGGTGCATGCTCAGTCCCCTCCTGTACTCCCTGTTCATTCATGACTGCACGGCCAGGCACGACTCTAACACCATCATTAAGTTTGCCAATGACACAACAGTGGTAGGCCTGATCACCGAAAACGACAAGACAGCCTATAGGGAGGAGGTCAGAGACCTGGCCGTGTGGTGCCAGGACAACCATCTCTCCCGCAACGTGATCAAGACAAAGGAGATGATTGTGGACTACGGGAAAAGGAGGGCCGAGCACGCCCCCATTCTCATAGATGGGGCTGTAGTGGAGCAAATTGAGAGCTTCAAGTTCCCTGGTGTCCACATCACCAACAAACTAACATGGTCCAATCACACCAAGACAGTCATGAAGAGGGCACAACAAAACCTATTCCCCCTCAGGAGACTGAAAAGATTTGGCATGCGTCCTCAGATCCTCAAAAGGTTCTACAGCTGCACCATCGAGAGCATCCTGACTGGTTGCATCACTGCCTGGTATGGCAACTACTCGGCCTCGGACCGCAAGGCACTACAGAGGGTAGTGCATACGGCACAGTACATCACTAGGGCCAAGCTTCCTGCCATCCAGGACCTCTTTACTAGGCGGTGTCAGAGAAAGGCCCTAAAATTTGTCAAAGACTCCAGCCACCCTAGTCATAGACTGTTCTCTCTGCTACCGCATGGCAAGCGGTACCGGAGTGCCAAGTCTAGTTCCAAAAGGCTTCTTAACAGCTTCTACCCCCAAGCCATAAGACTCCTGAACATCTAATCAAATGGCTACCCAGACTATTTGCATTGCCCCCCCATCTTTTACACTGCTGCTACTCTCTGTTATTATCTATGCACAGTCACTTTAATAACTCTACCTACATGTACATATCACCTCAATTACCTCGACTAACTGGTGCCCCTGCACATTGACTCTGTACCGGTACTCCCTGTATATAGCCTCGCTATTGTTATTTTACTGCTGCTCTTTAATTATTTGTTACTTTTATTTCTCATTCTTATTTTTTTTTAGGCTAAAAATATATAATAATAATAATAATAATTACCTGCATTGTTGGTTAGGGCTTGTAAGTAAGCATTTCACTGTAAGGTTGTATTCGGCGCATGTGACAAATACAATTTGATTTGAACTACTGTATATTTACATTTACATTTAAGTCATTTAGCAGACGCTCTTATCCAGAGCGACTTACAAATTGGTGCATTCACCTTATGACGTCCAGTGGAACAGTAGTGCATCTAAATCTTTTAAGGGGGGGGGGGGTGAGAGGGATTACTTTATCCTATCCTAGGTATTCCTCTGTATATTGACAGATCAGCCCAAGTCAGCTTTTACTTGAAACTCTGTCCAACACCATGAACATTGCCATGCCTCCAGATAGAGAGAACCATATAAATAAATGACGAATGAATAGAATGGGCTTGAAACCTCTAACCCTGGCAATTCGACTGGTAAACTCATCATGGGTACCCTCGCAATGGTTGCTTGGTATTATGAGGTCATTTCCATGGTAAGGTAGAATGTTCATTCAAATGATGCTAACTGATGTGGCTCATGCAATGGAATGCATTTTTTGTCATGTAATTTGAGTTGATTCAACAAATCACAGCACAGATTGCTGGGTACATTGCTCGGTACATTGCTGGGTACATTGCTGGGTACACTTCCTGCTTTAGCTTCCTGCTTTGCTCCTATGGGTACATCACGCAATGACCGTTAATCCACCCATTATGCCATCATTGACTTGAATGGGGACACCCGTTCTATTCATTCTTATTTATATGGGGAGAACTACACCTGCAGCTCACTATGTTTCCATGCCTTGAACAATTTGTATTAAATGAATTCCAAACTTTAATTCCAAACTTTTTGAAGTGCTTGCAGTATGAAGTATGATGTTACATGACCAAATACCTGTAACTGTGATCTCTACTCTGACAGAGAGGACTGTTCGCTCTGTGAGAACATCAAGGCCCCCAGTGCTAGATCACTACCAAGGTATTTACATATGAAACATCATCTGAGCAAGAGCCCTGTAGGAAGTTATCTTTCTTTGAGCGGGAAGCCAGCTCCTCTCAGCTCCCACTGTCACGTCTCATCAGAGAAAGCAGCTAATTAAGTTGCATTGCATATATGATTATTTTCTGTATATGATATGAATACATGCATTCATCAAAATATATTGCAGCAACCTGACAAGTGACACTGCTGCAACTTTACTTAGATACAAGCAATGGTATCTTCCTCTGTAATTACTTGTCTGCTTATGTGCTCGGAGAGGGGATGTCATTTGTTTACTGTAAATCATGTCCCTGGGCCTCACAGTGTTGACTAGCAATGCTATACTAGCAGAAATGACTATATGCTATGTTATGTGTCACTGTCAACACAAACTATACTCTAACTCAGTCACTTCTCTGATGATAATCTGCTCTGTGTTCTGGTCAGTGACTCAGAGGGGGTAGTTTGGTAGACTTCATACTCCACAGGAGGGAGAATAAATAGAACAGATCACCTGACTGCTGGTCCCAGTCTCATTGGCACATGAGGATAACAGAGCTGCCCCATGCAAATCCTCAAGACTTACACAAGTCATTTACCCGTCCCTCTTCTCCACAACCACATAAAAGTTAGTCAGTCATTCCAGTATTCCCGCCCCTCAGAGACTTGCTGCTGGCCTGTACGCTGCACCCCTCCCCCACCAGCCAGCCCCTTTTTATTCCTCAGTATCAGATGAACTGGAAAAAAAGCTTGGAATGTGTTCTGGGTAAGCTGCTACAAGGTCTTTACTGAGGCCCAGAGAAAGGAGGGATGCTGGATTTGAGAAACTGCAAAGTACTGAGAGCTGTTACTATAAACCAATTACGTTATAGATTACACGAAATACACAATCATAACAGGAAAACCAAAAAGTTAACTCGTTTTTTGCTCTCAATCTGATAGGGTTCAAGTGTTATGTCTAGTACTCAAATCAATGCATTGATGACGATCTTCATGTCCATCCTAAGTTTCCTATAGTTCGGTTTGGAAGAGAGATTCCTCAGTACTAATTTAGGGGTGACTCATTTTCTCCACTCAGGCTTCTCCCTCAGCTGAGTGTGTATCGTGTGCCTACCCTCAACTCTACAGGCCTTCCCAGATAGACATTCAGTTTGGCTCCTTTAACCCCTTCTCTCCATCTACATACTGCAGTGTTTACACAGAGTATAACATCACCTGGAGAGGAAGAGAATCAGAGCCAGACTGACTTTATGGCAGTGTAAACACACAACTCCGGGTTATAAGGTCGGTCATTAAACTTGTGCGTGGGCGGGTACCGTTTCTAAAAGGGTTCAAAGTCAAGGACAAATAACATCTTATTTACCTGGCTTCTCTTTCATTCTCTCTCGCATAAAAGTAATGACGCACATAACACACTCACAACCCTTATATATGGTTATGGCTCCAGCTAACACAGTGGATAATGTGTGTTAAAGTGAGGCACAGAGGGATTAGGTGTGCTGTCATTTGTGGCGTCAGACAGCTTTCCCTGGTCTGGGCCCTCACATCTGTGTGGGTAAGAATCAGACACTTCCCCTGCTGACTGAGTTCCAGGTTGCTCTGTCTCACACACACGCATGCACGCACACGCACGCACACACATTCTTTTTTTACAGACAACCAAAGGCCAACACGCAACACTGTAACTTCCTCTTATATTGGTTATTCATCATGCAAGGCCAGTGTTTGGAGTTGTGAGTGTTTCCATGGTGACTAAGGATGTCCATTTATAGATATGAGAATGCCCAACTGTTGATGGGATATGAACAGTAGGCATAGACAAATAGGCAATCATGTGTGCCATTTGATTGACACACACTTGCACACCAACATACATTTAGCAGGAATATTTTGATATTGTAAAATGATCATGAATAATTTGACAGTCACTGTGCATAGTGAAGCATGCATTCAGAAGCATGTCTCTCTGTGTCGTGCAAAACCTATAAACTCTTATACAACTTTAACAATGTTATTATGTTATTACAAAGTTGTAACAGTTTGATTAACTATGGTTCACAAAGGGGGGAATCATCAGAGTGTAAGATCTTCTTCCACATATTATAATGGTTTGTGCATCTAAATGTAATCTGACATCTTGATGTTGGAGTCTTTTCTTTGTTCTCTTTTTATTGGCTAATGTCATTGTTTTTTCCAATGGTTTCATCCAAGTTTTTCACTGTCGGTCCATATATTACATGGCATCCTCAGATATAATAATTTGGCATAGCTCAATTTAAGTCATTGTCTCTGTTAACATTTTTGTAATTCATAATGATGGCTGTTTTACTCAAATTACGCACAAAAAAAATCATCTTTCACCAAATATATAGTTTCAGCAAAAGCAGTATCAAAGCAGCGAAACATCGCCAGTTGAATAGGACTGAATGCATATTTAGTTTATGTTTTAAATCGTAGCCTATGAGTATAGCCTAAGGATCATCGAAAGAATAACGGCCCGGTTCTGGTTAAATCACCGCTATCAGTGGCATCTATCTTGCTTCATTGATTTAATGCATCATTGTAACAGGCGCCAGAGTGTCCGTACACAAATTCAAATTAATTGCTTACCGTATGCTGTGTGATTTAGACGTTTTCTAGGCCGCGGCGGGTGTTTTGAGGCTGCAGGAGAGGGCTTAATTTGTCAGGACAGTGTCGCTTGGCAGGGTGTGTTGGTGCGTCTGGCTTGGGCCGAGCAACTCCCTAAATGACACTCGCGCTACAGGGGGATCAAGCTGGCATGTAAGTGCCGCGTTCAAGTGCAAGTCGGAAACGGAGGGTGTATAAAGTTAGCAAATAGGATATTTCAGAGTTCCGACTAGCATAACCCCTCCTGTCTGGATGACAACCACAGATGACAACGGAGCATGATAGCCTATTACAGCCCACCACTTTTGTATGAATAGCATACGGAGTACAACTGTGTCTTGCAAATTCTCTAATAAAAATGTGTTCTCTTTCTCTCAATGTTATGCATTCAAACGTGGCCATAAAACACTGAAAAACGATTAACTAAATACCAGAAAACATTGCCCACGCTTGCATTGCAGTTTATTTTGACAAAAGTTTGACACAGGGGCACAACTTTGGTTTTAGAAGTGGGAGGATATAATTATTATAATTATTATTTTTATTTTGTTGGATAAACACTCCAAACAGCCTACCTGACTGCTCAGAGTCATCCGCATGGTCCCAAAGTAAACCGTTGCCACCGTTTGTATCACATTCTAATGATAAAACTGGGGAAGACAAAAATGCAATTTCAGAATGTATGGGGGGGTCCCCTTCCCCATCCCCAGTGAAAGTTGCGCCCCTGATAGACATATACAATATCCTGTTTTGATTTAGCTACCTCTTTGCTTCTAGGGTGAGTCCTTATGAGGGCAAGTGAAGTCTGTCTGTTGGAAAGGCCATAGCACTATCTGCTGGTAAGGCTAAAGTATGGTTGGATGAATGTGAGCCTCGTCATTCGAGGTGATTCTCTTGACTAGAGTGTGGATTTCATATGGCCTCTTTTCCAGAGGAACAACCTCCAATGAATTTTTTTTTTTAATCACAAAATGCAACTAATTTGATGTATGTCAAGTCCCACCCAGCGAGACCATCAAAGGCATTTCATTTTTACAATTATTGTCCAACAAGTGTTTATAGGCCTTGATTGTTTAATCATAGAACTGAGCTCAGCAGGAGCTGCCTTCCCGTAGGGGTGGGAGGGTCAATAGACCTGAGAAGGCAGAACAGTGCTCGGGTTAGGGTGAGGGGTTTGAGCATAGACTGAAGGTTGGAAGGGGCAGATCCTCTTGCTGTTCCATAGGCAGGTACCATGGTCTTGTAGTGGATGTGAGCTTCGACCGGAAGCCAGTGGAGTGTGCAGAGGAGTGGGGTGACATGAGAGAACTTGGGAATGTTGAACACCAGGCAGGCTGCAGCATTCCGGATAAGTTGCAGGTGTTTGATGTCACAAGCAAGGAGCCCAGCCAACAGCGAGTTGCAATAGTCCAGACGGAAGAGGACAAGTCCCTGGATTAGGACCTGCGCCGCTTCCCGTGTGAGGTAAGTTCATACTCTACGGATGTTGTAGAGCATGAACCTGCAGGAGCGAGTCACTGAATTTATGTTTTCAAGTACATAACTATAGAGAACATACAAAAATGCTATGGTAATACAAAATGTACGTTTACACACAAAGACGAAGGGGCTGTACATTCCAGTCATGTCCAGCTGAGGTCCTGGATGCCTTTTAGGTCGAAATGTTGGTGGAAGTGGCTCCACATTATCCTCTAGCACAGTGTGCCAACGGTCCTCTACCTCGGTGATTGCAACTGGTGAACTGGCCCTCCTCCACTTGTGGGCTGTCCTCTTCACACCTCTAGATGGCCAGGCGGGGGTGGGTGTGGAGCCTGGAGGAACTAGTTCCTACGTTTGAATGACTGGGGGATGGAGGGCTTGATTATGGTCTCTTTGGTGTTGGCTCCCAGAGGTAATCTCTACCACTATTGAGGATATTTTTTTTATTAAGTTGGAAAGTTGTGTGGCATGGAGCATTGTCCTTCTGCAAAAACCAATCCTCAGATTTGGGGAACATTGTCAGAGCAGAAGGAAGCAAGTTTTCTTCCAGGACAACCTTGTACGTGGCTTGATTCATGCGGCATTCACAAAGACAAATCTGCACGATTCCAGTCTTGCTGAAGTTTTCTTTCCCCTTTGTCGCACCTGCAGTGAAAACAACAACCAGGAAAAGCCCTGTGATCATTCAGATCAAGAAAGAGCCTTGACTGGCGTATGGGTCACCACTGAATTCTCTAAGGCTATAGAGAAGGGGTATCATGTGGCCAAAATCTTCGAAGTGTGGAACTTTCCCAGGAAATCAGACACTCTTTTTAAAGAGTACATCAAGACTTTCTTGAGATGCAAGCAAATGGCTTCAGGGTATCCTGCATCAGTCACAGATCAAAAGAGCAAAGACAGATACATTCAGGACTATCATGAAAAAGAAGGCATACATCTTGACCCTGACAGAATAGAGGTCAACAAAACCAAAATAAATGTATTGAAATTATTTTTTGAATGCGTTTTGCCTTTTGGGGGCAAAATGGCCAAATACGTAAAATGTTAACAACATCAATCATTAAAGATCCCGAAGAATTTATGGAATTAGTTTTTTCAGACCAATATGAAATTTCACATTTCTCGTTCTTGAGTCAAGACATAGCCCTGGTGCAATGGAGACGTAACAAGAAGTGGGTTCTACCCCCTGGTAATGTAAATGTGTTTCTTGCAGCTTTTACCACGCCCTATGGGCAACTTGAACTGTGCACGCTCATGGAGCAGCTGCAGAGGATGGTTCTTTACCACGACACAGACTCTGTGGTCTATGTAAGCAAATAGGGTGATTGGAACCCCACACTTAGCAACTATCTGGGTGGTTTAACAAGTGAACTGGAAGATGGTGATCATATCATAGAGTAGTCTTCCTGTGGCCCCAAAAGCTTTTAGGTCCAAAAACAATCACGTGGTGTTGAAAGCCAAAGGCGTGACACAAAACTATAAAAATGCCCCGCGTGTAAACTTGGAATCAATCACACGCTTAGGGGTTCATAAATGACCGGAATAGTGTATTAGAAATGTTGAGCTCCTACAAAAAGTTTGATAGAAAGGGGTTCCATCTACGTAATGCCCCACTTACTAAAATATTCTGAGTAGGCTATGACAAGAGATTGCTTTTGCCTGACGGGACCACCTTGCCCTTTGGTTACTGACTTTATGTTACAAACCCTGTGTGTCTTAACCCTCAAGATATAAACGGCTGCTGTAGAAGGTTTTGATCCCAGGTTGCAACTACCATTTTCGGCCTTATTCGCAGGCCCATCCAATAGCGGTAAAACTTGTTTTGTAAAAAGTATTTCGGAGAATTCTGAAGATGTATTATCTCAGAAACCTGACAATATTGTGTGGTGCCATAGGTGTGATAAATTGACATTTAGGTGTGATACATTGAAATATAATGTGTAACCCTCTGTAAAATAATTTCTGTCAATAGGTAAAGAGAGATATTTTAGATTCCTCCCTGTAGGCAGGAATAGATTGTAAAATTTTGTTATTGAATTGTGGTTGGAAAGCCTTAGCCCTTGACCTGAGGTCTGTCCTGACAGAGAACTACATACTCTGCATTGAAATGCTGAAAATGAAAGTTTTCTAAATGGGCCTAAAAACAGGTTTTCTTGACTGCAGATTCTACTACCCACAGGTATGCTGAATGTTTTCATGGTAATTCTTTGGAGATTGTAAAGGGCATTTCCTTTCATCAAAGCCTGTAAATGACCGAGGCAAACTGCTGGAGATAGACACTTATTTAATAAAAAGCGTAGCCCCCAACACCTTTAAACTAGTCACCGTCTTGAGCAGACATCAGACAAAACTCATCCTTGGCCCTTGTTAATTTTATCCTAAAATCAACCGAATTTGAGAGTAAATGTTCTTGAAGGAAAATGTCAGTGTGTATAGGTCCTAGCAGATGAAACTCTGGAGATTCACACAGTAGCGAGCACGAGCCTCCAGTCCTTTGTTTTCTCCCGTCATGGGGTCTATGGCTTTCATAGATGCTCCTGCAGTATCCTTGCTAAACAGCCCAGCACTGAATTGTGTCTTCAAAGTGTCTTCGGAGTAGTTTAGTAAACATTCCAGGATCGGATAGCTGGCACTGCTTTGACTCATAAGGCGTTCACCCAAATTCACATCCACCTGGGAGAAGATGGTCGCCAAGGGGTAATTAATGAGGCTCACCTTGGCATCATTTGCAATATTGGTACCATCTCTTTTGGTCACTTTGAGATGTAAATGTAATAAAGTGCTGTTGAGGTCCAGGTGGTTGTCACCATGGCCTGGGATGGAAAACTATATAGGTCCATTGTCTGTAATGGCATAGAGTGGGGCTATCTATTGAAAATTGGGTTAAGGGGACCGTGAAAAGATCGAGCTCTGCCTTTATAGCTTCAGATGACATACGGTGTAAAAGAGCCATGTTGTTTGTTCTTTTTAGAAAATGCTTCTGAGTATTCTTTTTGCAGTTTTTGTTCGAGACCTCCTCACTTTACTTTGTCTTTGACTTACTGAGTTTCATTTCACGTTTAACCTCCGCATTTTAAGTGGTGGCCTATGCCTTAACCCCAGAGGTCTCTTCTTTGGTCTTCGAGATATCATAAGACCTGAGCCTTCTAGATGTTCAGGATCTGATGACACACGTCTAGTCATAGCATCAGCCACCACCACTTACTATATTTTTGGCTGATGATTTTAAATGAGGTTTGGCTATGCTAAGGCCTTTCTTCATAAATGGTAAAACCATCCTAAAGAGGTTACGAAATATACCACCTATCCCCAAACCATACATGCTAGGGGTTCCATGATACCCGGGTAATCCATTACCTACTTGATCAACATAATATAAGACATATCGGTTAGGATCGGGATGGTGGTTGTGTACCATAACCACTTTAATTTGTCTTTATTATGTATATATATATATATATATATATATATATATATATATATATATAATATATTAGATATGTAGAGAAGCTTTGGCAGGTCTAAAGTGGAGTTTACAATCGTTTTACCATAAGTAAAAATCTGTATTTTCGTTCTGATCCGTTTTAAGCTCAACCTGAATTTTTTCAATATATTTCTTGCTTAAATCAAATCAAATCATTTGATTTAAGCAAATCAAATCAAATCAAGCTTTCTTGTATTCAGCGCATGTGACAAATTTGCTTTGATCTTAGCTGCCATTGCATGAATATGTTCACACCATGACAGTTTACAAATCAGGGGTACACCAAGCACTTTAGTCTCTGATTCAGAGGGATTGAGTTAAATGCGGAAGACACATTTTGGTTGAATGCCTCAGTTGTGTAACTGACTAGGTATCCCCTTTCCTTTCCTTCCTCAACTTGCTCAATTTCCATTCATTACAATATTTAGTTGAGGTTTAGGGTTTCATTAATGATTTGTCCCAAATACAATGCTTTTAGTCTTTGAAATATTTAGGACTAGCTTATTACTTGCCACCAATTCTTAAACTGACTGCAGGTCTTTGTTTTAAGTGTTGCAGTAATTTCACATGCTGTGGTAGCTGATGTGTATGATGTTGTGTCATCAGAATTCATAGACACAGGCTTTACTCAGTGCAGGTCATTAGTAAAGATTGAAAAACCAAGGGGCCTAAAGAGCCGCCATAGGGAATGCCAGACTCTACCTGGATAATGTTGGAGAGGCTTCCATTAAAAAACACCATCTGCTTTCTTGTCACACCCTGACCTTAGATAACCCTGCTTTCCTATATATTTTGGTTAGGTCAGGGTGTGACTAGGGTGGGTACTCAAGTGTTGTATGTCTATGGTTTTGTATGTCTAGGGTTTTGTATGTCTAGGGTTGTTGTAGGTCTAGGGGTTTTTGTATTTCTATGTTGGCCTGATATGGTTCCCAATCAGAGACAGCTGTTTATCGTTGTCTCTGATTGGGGATCATATTTAGGCAGCCCTGTTGCCCACTTTCTGGTGTGGGATCTTGTCTATGTGTAGTTGCCTGTCAGCAATCGGTTGTATAGCGTCACATTTCGTTTTGTTATTTTGTTCAGTGTTCATTCTTTAAATAAATAAGAATGTACGCACACCACGCTGCGCCTTGGTCCGATCCTTATAACGAATGTGACATTTCTGTTAGACAGAACTCTCGATCCACGCTATAGCAGGAGATGTAAAGCCATAAAACAAGTTTTTCCAGAAGCAGATTATGATCGATAATGTCAAAAGCTACACTGAAGTCTAACAGAACATTATCAATTTCTTTCAGCCAATCATCAGTCATTTATGTAAGTGCCATGCATGTTGAGTGCCCTTCCCTGTAAGCTTGCTGAAAGTCAATTGATAATTTGTTTACTGTGAAATAGCATTGTCTCTGGTCCCAAAAATAGTAATCTTAAACTTTTTCCATTTCAACTGAGCTGGCCCTAGCTGAAATGCAGATATATTTTGACTCCCTATATGATTACACAGGAGGCAGGTGATCCCTGTGGATTTGATATGGCCCCTTTTCATGAAATGAACCTACACCTAATAGTGGACTCGTTCAGCTCCCTCTTGCTGTGTGTCATTGCCTAGATATTCTAGTTTTGTTTGGCAAAAAGAACGTATGCAGTGAAATATATAGTTTAGGTCTATGCTAATTTTGTTAATGTGTTTTAGCAACAACAACAAACACATTTGCAAACGCGAGGACCGGCTCCAGGAACAAGGTTTCCCTTAGTTGGGGTCTCAACTTACTGTTGAGAGTTAGAAGAGTAGAATACACGAAGTGCAATTTTCGAAATGTGGTTGTGCATCAGCAGTTTCTCTTATTAGGTCGCTCTCTGACAATCAAATCAAATTTTATTGGTCACATACAGATGGTTAGCAGATGTTAATGCGAGTGTAGCGAAATGCTTGTGCTTCTAGTTCCGGCAGTGCAGTAACATATAACAAGCAATCTAACAATTCCCCATCCACACATAAATCTAAAGGGATGAAATAAGAATATGTACATATAAATATATGGATGAACGATGGCCGAGCAGCATAGGCAAGGTGCAAAGATGGTATAAGGTACAGTATATACATATGAGATGAGTAATGTAAGATATGTAAACATTGTTAAAGTGGCCAGTGATTTGAGTCTCTATGTAGGTAGCAGCATATCTGAGTTAGTGATTGCTGTTTAGCAGTCTGATGGCCTTGAGGTAGAAGCTGTTTTTCAGTCTATCGGTCCCAGCTTTGATGCACCTGTACTGACCTCGCCTTCTGGGTGGTAGCGGGGTGAACAGGCAGTGGCTCGGGTGGTTGTTGTCCTTGATGATCTTTTTGGCCTTCCTGTGACATCGGATGCTGTAGGTGTCTTGGAGAGCAGGTAGTTTGCCCCCAGTGATGCATTGTTCGGACCGCATAACCTTCTGGAGAACCTTGTGGTCGAGGGGGGTGCATTTGCCGTACCAGGCGGTGATACAGCCCGACAGGATACTCTCAATTGTGCATCTGTAAAAGTTTGTCAGGGTTTAGGTGACGACAAATTTCTTCAGCCTCCTGTCTGTGTGTTGACCATTTCAGTTTGTCTGTGCTGTGTACGCCGAGGAACTTAAAACTTTCCACCTTCTTCACAACTGTCCTTTCAATGTGGATAGGGGGGGCTCCCTCTGCTGTTTCCTGAAGTCCACGTTCATCTCCTTTGTTTTGTTGATGTTGAGTGAGGTTGTTTTCCTGACACCTCACTCCGAGGGCCCTCACCTCCTCCCTGTCTCGTCGTTGTTGGTAATCAAGCCCACTACTATTGTGTCGTCTGCAAACTTGATGATTGAGATGGAGGTGTGTATGGCCACACAGTCATGGGTGAACAGGGAGTACAGGAGGGAGCTGAGCACCCACCCCGGTGGGGCCCCAATGTTGAGGGTCAGTGAAGTGGAGATGTTTCCTACCTTCACCACCTGGGGGCAGCCCATCAAATTCCAGGACCCAATTGCACAGGGCGGGGTTGAGACCCAGGGCCTCCAGCTTAATGATGAGCTTGGAGGGTACTATAGTGTTGAATGCTGAGCTGTAGTCAATGAACAGCATTCTTACATAGTTGTCCAGATGGAATTAACCATATTATCTAACAATGTTTCGATTGGTAAATCAGTCTAACCAGCTATGTAAACTTGCAGTAATCATGGCCAAAAACAGACCTGCATGCAGGTCATGTGCCCAGGGGCCCTGACCTACAGGGGGGGCCCATTGATTTTGTTAGTCACTCTCCAAGATTTCATTAACACGGCATACAGTACCAGTTAAAAGTTTGGACACACCTACTCATTCCAGGGTTACTTTATTTTTTACTATTTTCTACATAGCAGAATAATAGTGAAGACATCAAAACTATGAAATAACACATGGAATCATGTAGTAACCCATAAAGTGTTAAACAAATCAAACATGTGTTATTTGAGATTCTTCAAAGTAGCCACCCTTTGCCTTGATGACATCTTTGCACACATCTTTGCAATCTCTCAACCAGCTTCATGAGGTAGACACCTGCAATGGATTTTAATTAACAGGTGTGCCTTAAAAGTTCATGTGTGTGTAATCCTTCTTAATGCATTTGAGTCGATCAAATGTTGTTGTGACAAAGTAGGGGTGATATACAGAAGTTAGCCCTATTTGGTAAAAGACCAAGTCCATATTATGGCAAGAACAGCTCAAATAAGCAAAGAAAAACAGTCCATTCTTTCTTTAAGACATGAAGGTCAGGCACTGTCACTGGTGTAGGTCCGAGGCACGTAGTCCATGGCAGTCCCGAGGCGCTCCAGGCACGAGTCGTGGTGGGTCGGTCATTCTATCACTGGTGTAGAGAGGAGTAGGCAGGAGGCAGTCGCAGGTTTAGAACTACTGAGTTTATTTAAGCACCATAGATCAAAGATGGATGAAACCTAAATGCTGTTGTGTTCAAAATATATCTCCATAAACAAAAAGGCACAGGGCGATCCCAAAGTGCAAAATATAATATACTCAGGAAATAGTAGGAGAGATTCCTCTCAGGAAAACAAGTAATATTTACAATGACCAACAAAGACAAATGGCAGAGGGAGTATTTATAGTGTGGGGATTGGAACCAGGTGTGTGTAATGATGACGAGACAGCCGGGGTTGATGAGTGAAGGGTGTTTGCCAGCAGTAGGTTCGGCAGTAGCTAGAAGGCCGGCGACACTGAACGCCTGAACTGGACAGGAGGTGGAGCCAAAGCGAAGACTGGTGTAACAGTCAATCCAGAAAAGTTCAAGAACTTTGAAAGTTTCTTCGAGTGCAGTCGCAAAAACCATCACGGACTATGATGAAACTGGCTCTCATGAGGACCGCCACAGGAAAGGAAGACCCAGAGTTACCTCTGCTGCCTTGGATAAATTCATTAGAGTTTACCAGCCTCAGAAATTGCAGTCCAAATAAATGCTTCACAGAGTGACGAGTGACAGACACATCTCAACATCAACTGGAGGATCAGGTCTTCATGGTCAAATTGCTGCAAAGAAGCCACTACTAAAGGACAACAATAAGTAGAAGAGACTTGCTTTGGCCAAGATACACAAGAAATGGACATTAGACCGGTGGAAATCTGTCCTTTGGTCTGATGAGTTCAAATGTGAGATTTTTAGTCCCAACTGCCGTGTCTTTGTGAGACGCAGAGTAGGGGAACGGTCGCTCTCCGCATGTGTGTTTCCCACTGTGAAGCATTGAGGAGGAGGTGTGATGGTGTGGGGGTGCTTTGCTGGTGACACTGTCAGTGATTTATTTAGAATTCAAGGCACACTTAACCAGCATGGTTACCACAGCATTCTGCAGCAATACGCCATCCCATCTGGTTTGCGCTTAGTGGGACTATCATTTGTTTTTCAACAGGACAACACACCTCCAGGCTGTGCAAGGGCTATTTGACCAATAAGGAGAGTGATGGGGTGCTGCATCAGAAGACCTGGCTTCCACAATCACCCAACCTCAACCCAATTGAGATGGTTTGGGATGAGTTGGACTGCAGAGTGAAGAAAAAGCAGCCAACAAGTGCTCAGCATATGTGGGAACTCCTTCAAGACTGTTGGAAAAGCATTCCAAGAGAAGCTGGTTGAGGGAATGCCAAGAGTGTGCAAATCTGTCATCAAGGCAAAGGGTGGCTACTTTGAAGATGCACTTTTTTGGTTACTACATGATTCCATAAGTTTTTAATTCACAGTTTGGATGTCTTCACTATTATTCTACAATGTAGAAAATGGTAAAATAAAGAAAAACCCTTGACTGGTACTTTAAGTCTTGGCAAAATGGGTTGAGTTGCAGGAAACTAGCTTTAAAACTGCTCAAATCCCCTCCGCCCTATAACAAAATATAAAGAATTGCAGAAAGCTTGCTTTAAAATTGCAACATTTTCTCTAATCCATATGGGAAAATGTGTAGAATTGCAGTTGTTGTTGTAAACCTATACAGGAATACAACCACATATGGTTGTTAATTAGAACTCAAAAACGAGATATGCATTCAATTTCGACAGTCTAAGTTGCATGTCCTTTGAGTTCTTATTAACAACCATATGTGGTTGTATTCCTGTATAGGTTTACAACATCAACTAACAGCACTGATAGGCTCACGCCCCGATCACACCAATAGTGTGCCCAGCATCATCTGGATATGTGTGCAGCAACAGTTCAAAATTCTCCTTCTGCCTACATTTCTGTCAAGCCATATACACGTAGTTCGACGAATACGTTCCATAAATCCAACGAACGCACCACACACAACTGCCTCTGCAATGCTGCAAGGCCAACACAGCGTTCCATTTGAAACATATACCAAAACGCCTTTGTCAATCGGTGTGATAGAGACGTAATGCATCAGAAAGCGAAAGTGAAAATAGTCTTCTGTAGTTTCCTTCTAAACTTTTGTAACTTTAAAAGAGAAGAGAACATTCATACAAAGGTAGCCTACATCTCCCGAGCTAGAACATCAACCTTGGTAAGGCGATGTTTGAGATATTTCCCAATAGAATGTGTTAATTTATGTGCGATTTGAATTCGTTTGGAATATAATCGAAAATCTGAGTGACGGAGTTGGATGTTTTTTTCCTGACCTTGTAAACTGGCATAATGCAATGAACAGTGCGTAATTTGACAAATACATGTGTGTTTGACTTGCATTGTATATTTATGTTCTTAACGACATTTAGCAGTTATGTAATGTCCTATACTGTAATCGGTAGAGAGAAACAACCTGGTTTCAGAGCATTTCATATTATTCTGAATGTATACATCTGAAGGAATTCATTTACTGTGATATGCTATGTTTGGTATGGTTACATAAGACAAATAGTTACTTATCAAGGCAAAAACTTAACCCGTTTAGATAACCCTTCACCCAATCCTAACCATAACCCAACTCCTAAACTTTAAAACATTTTTTTTCACCTTTATTTAACTAGGCAAGTCAGTTAAGAACACATTCTTATTTGCAATGACGGCCTACCGCGGACAATGCTGGGCCAAATGTTATACAGCCTGGATTTAGTTACAAAATTACAATTGAACCCTAACCGTAACTCCTAGTCTAGCTAATGTTCGCAAACTCCCTAATCTTAGCCACCTAGCTATAATTCGTAACATATCATACGTTTTGGAAATTTGTAACATATTGTAAGTTTAGCAAATTCATAACATATAATTCATTGTATTTTGTAACATATAATACGAAATGGACATACACAAATTAATACATACCATACAAAACATATTATACTAAACGGAGTTTCTCGGTTTACATACAGAATAATACAAAATGCTCCGAGACCAGGTTGAGAGACAATGCTTAACGTAGGCTGAGTAGATGTTTTGTAGATCAAATCAGCAATCATATTCTGTCTACATGAGACGTGACTCAAATTGGCTGTATGCTGTCTCCATGTCTGTATTCCTTGATAGGTCTAGGACTTCAGTCAACTTTACAAAATGAAATAGACCATGTTTTCCCTCCTATTCAAATGTTCTGTGTCTAGTGACATAGAATGGCATCTGGTCCGGAATCTGGGTCTTCTTCTGGCCAACCCTTCAACATCTCAGCCAATAATGGGTCCAGTGTCAACGCTCCCATAATGACTGGTAACACCATTGGGGCAGTCCATTATCATACAGGTGATGACGGGTAGTGTAAAATCTACACTTTTAACACAATGATTTTGCACAAAATGAGTAAACTGAGAATTGCACTCATATGAGACAAAAGTTCAATTATTGACAAATATTGACATAAAACATTCACACTCAATCGTACCAATCGTTCGAGCTTGCGCATACGGCAGCTAGAATGATTTCCATTTGACTCATCTCTATCTCTATGGATATTTATTATAACAGTGAGTCCTCTTCTCTTGCAGGCCCTTTGTCTGCGGCACCCCAGCACACCAGACCCTCCTGCCCCATGGGGTCATCAGTTCATGATTTCCTGAAAACACACAAGAATGCTCTGGAGAACAGGATGGGCAACCTTCGTCCCATCCTCAGCAGTCTCATAGACCTTGGGGTTCTGAGTGAGGAGGATAGAGAGGAGATAGATATCAAAACCACACGGACCAAGAAAAATGAAGCTCTGCTGACCATGGTTAATAACAAGGGGAAAACTGCACAGGAACAGTTTTACCAGGCCCTGAAAAAAGCAGACCGTTCCTTGGTGGAAGACCTAGAGGGATAAACGACCTCCTGATACACTGCCGTATCCATAATTGCCTATTCCATTCCGTTATGAAATAAGACCAAATGTTTACGAATAAATCATCCAAATTAGGATAGTTTATTTAAATTCCATTATAACATGAATTAGAAAGGTAATTCCAATGACATTATCTTATCTGTCATACCATGAATCAATAAACACGTTTATCTTAGCATGTTCTTGTGTCTAGGGTTGATGTGGCCCTAGCTGCACTGCAGATATATTTTGATTTGGTGTTACACTTTTTCATTACATGAACCTAGGCCTCATACTGGTGTCCTTCAGCTCCCTCCTGCTGTGTGTCGTTGCTTACATTTTCTTGTCTTATTTGGCAATAATAATGTATGCTGTAGAAAGTATTGACTTTTTCCACATTATCTTGTGTTCCAAAGTGGAATTAAAATGGATGTAATTGTAATTTTTGGTCAACAATCTACACAAAAGGCCAGGCAACAGCTCTAAGTTTAGAGACCGATATGTTTGTGTGGGCTCTGGTATGATTTCCAAACCGTAGGGATCAAGGTAAGGATCATCTTTGGTGACAAACAACCCCACTCTGTATAGAATTGGTCCCCATTTCAACTCTTTATTAATGCCACTTTAATAATGTTTACATATCTTGCCTATGCCGCTCTGTCATTGCTCATCCATATATGTATATATTCTTATCCCATTCCTTTACTTAGATGTGTGTGTATTAGGTAGTTGTTGTGGAATTGTTAAATGACATGTTAGATATTGCTGCACTGTCGGAACTAGAAGCACAAGCAATTTCACTACACTCGCAATAACATCTGCAAACCATGTGTATGATCTTTTTCACTGATATTGATTTCAAATCAAATCATATCCAATTTTATTGGTCACATACACATGGTTCGCAGATGTTATTGCGAGTGTAGTGAAATTGCTTGTGCTTCTAGTTCTGAAAGTGCAGCAATATCTAACATGTAATTCCACAACAACTACCTAATAGACACAAATCTTAGTAAAGGAATGGATGTTGATATTGACTGAGATGATGAACTGTAGTTACTAAATTGTCCACTAGATGAAGGGCTTTACCACCATGTTGAGCTTGGTAGTAGCGAATGCTCCAGTATCAGCAATTTCTGATGATATTGGCTGACTATTGAGATGATGAACTGTAGTTACTAAATTGTCCACTAGATGAAGGGCTTTACCACCATGTTGAGCTTGGCTGTAGTAGCGAACGCTCCAGTATCAGCAACTTCTGATGTTATTGGCTGACTATTGAGATGATGAATTTAGTGACCTTTGAGAGATTATTTTTTATTTAAATATTTTTTTATATATTATTTTATTTATTATTATTATTATTTTTTAATCCCTTATTTTACCAGGTAAATTGACTGAGAACACGTTCTCATTTACAGCAACGACCTGGGGAATAGTTACAGGGGAGAGGAGGGGGATGAATGAGCCAATCGTAAACTGGGGATTATGGTTTGAGGGCCAGATTGGGAATTTTGCCAGGACATCACTCAGGACATCTCCTAACTGGCCACATTGATTACCCATGGGCACCTTTGAGGGCCTGGTCCATCATAGACTTGGCAGGAGCAGGCAGAGAAACATGGCACCCATTCAAAATGGGATGATATGCTTACATTTTCACATTCAGCACATGCACATGGTGTAGTGACGTCCTAACCTGGGACTTTAGTGAACCCACTGTTTTCCCTTATCTGTTAAAAGACTACATAGAGAGGGTGTACATTTGATGGAAATATAGGCTTTTGAGAATAGTATAGCTATTATAATCAACAGGCTACTGCAGGCGTGAGAGAGTAGTCAGCTGTTTTCCCTCTCCTGATGATAACCTGGTGACAGACTACGGTGACCTGCAGTTTTTCTGCCTGCCTTTGTGGGAAGATGTTGGCCTGTTAAGTACAAGGGAGAGGGAAAGCAGGAGTGGAGAGAGGGAGAGGGAAAGAAGCAGAAAGAGGGTGGGTGAATGAGAGAGAGAGATTATTCATCAATGTTTTATATAGTTCTATACGAGGCATAAAGTGGAGAGCAACTCCCCTGGCAGCAGGAGAAGAGAGGATCCTGGGAGACTTGCAACAATAATATAAATCTTGTGGGGAATGTATCAATAGACGGCGAGTGCGTTATCGTAAACTTTTCAAGCTTCCATTCCCAGGGAAGGCATTATACGTCGGTGGGCGGACGGTAACGGCGGTGAACGGCGAAGCTGCTCAGCCCGCCCCTGTGTGATCACTTTTACGTGCACGTGTCCGCAAGTCCTTCTCTCCCTCTCTCCCCTCTCTCCCTGTTTATTGGAGCCGGACAACAAGTCGTTCTCTCCCTCTCTCCCTGTTTATTGGAGCCGGGCAACAAGTCGTTCTCTCCCTCTCTCCCCTCTCTCCCTGTTTATTGGAGCCAGACAACAAGTCGTTCTCTCCCTCTCTCCCCTCTTTCCCTGTTTATTGGAGCCAGACAACAAGTCGTTCTCTCCCTCTCTCCCCTCTCTCCCTGTTTATTGGAGCCAGACAACAAGTCGTTCTCTCCCTCTCTCCCCTCTCTCCCTGTTTATTGGAGCCAGACAACAAGTCGTTCTCTCCCTCTCTCCCCTCTCTCCCTGTTTATTGGAGCCGGACAACAAGTCGTTCTCTCCCTCTATCCCCTCTCTCCGTGTTTATTGGAGCCAGACAACAAGTCGTTCTCTCCCTCTCTCCCCTCTTTCCCTGTTTATTGGAGCCAGACAACAAGTCGTTCTCTCCCTCTCTCCCCTCTCTCCCTGTTTATTGGAGCCAGACAACAAGTCGTTCTCTCCCTCTCTCCCCTCTCTCCCTGTTTATTGGAGCCAGACAACAAGTCGTTCTCTCCCTCTATCCCCCCTCTCCCTGTTTATTGGAGCCAGACAACAAGTCGTTCTCTCCCCTCTCTCCCCTCTCTCCCTGTTTATTGGAGCCAGACAACAAGTCGTTCTCTCCCTCTCTCCCTGTTTATTGGAGCCGGGCAACAAGTCGTTCTCTCCCTCTCTCCCCTCACTCCCTGTTTAGTGGAGCCGGGCAACAAATCGTTCTCTCCCTCTCTCCCCTCTCTCCCTGTTTATTGGAGCCAGGCAACAAGTCGTTCTCTCCCTCTCTCCCCTCTCTCCCTGTTTATTGGAGCCAGGCAACAAGTCGTTCTCTCCCTCTCTCCCCTCTTTCCCTGTTTATTGGAGCCGGGCAACAAGTCGTTCTCTCCCTCTCTCCCCTCTCTCCCTGTTTATTGGAGCCGGGCAACAAGTCGTTCTCTCCCTCTCTCCCCTCTCTCCCTGTTTATTGGAGCCGGGCAACAAGTCGTTCTCTCCCTCTCTCCCCTCTCTCCCTGTTTATTGGAGCCGGGCAACAAGTCGTTCTCTCCCTCTCTCCCCTCTCTCCCTGTTTATTGGAGCCGGACAACAAGTCGTTCTCTCCCTCTCTCCCTGTTTATTGGAGCCGGACAACAAGTCGTTCTCTCCCTCTCTCCCTGTTTATTGGAGCCAGACAACAAGTCGTTCTCTCCCTCTCTCCCCTCTTTCCCTGTTTATTGGAGCCAGACAACAAGTCGTTCTCTCTCTCTCTCCCTGTTTATTGGAGCCGGGCAACAAGTCGTTCTCTCCCTCTATCCCCTCTCTCCCTGTTTATTGGAGCCGGACAACAAGTCGTTCTCTCCCTCTATCCCCTCTCTCCCTGTTTATTGGAGCCAGGCAACAAGTCGTTCTCTCCCTCTCTCCCCTCTCTCCCTGTTTATTGGAGCCAGACAACAAGTCGTTCTCTCCCTCTCTCCCCTCTCTCCCTGTTTATTGGAGCCAGACAACAAGTCGTTCTCTCCCTCTCTCCCCTCTCTCCCTGTTTATTGGAGCCGGACAACAATCTGTGGCGCCACACTCACAACTCAGCTTAATACTGCTTCAAAAATGGGTTTTGTGGACTGGGTAAAAATAAAATGTATTTTATATGGCTTCCTTTGAGAAGGCTTTGTTGTGCTGTCATCCTCGTCTTGTGTCAGATTTGCCTGTCTAATGATGGTTAATAATAGAATGGGGTACAGCATGTTAGGAGTGCTGCTCACCATCCACAGCCCCTGCCAACTACCTCCACTACTCTAATACAGGTACTATGTGCAGTGACACACACGGGGCAGTTACCACTCTCATTCAGCTCAGTACTGTACCCTCTTTTATAGTTCCTCTGTTTGCATTGCCTTCACATACAGTGGTGATTATATAGATTAGATTTTACTATTACGATTCTCTATGATGGACTTTCTGTCTGGGACTGAGGTTAAACAGTACTGTGTGTGTGTGTGCGCGACTGTGTGTGTGTGTGCGACTGTGTGTGTGTGCGCGACTGTGTGTGTGTGTGCGACTGTGTGTGTGTGCTCGACTGTGTGTGTGTGTGCGACTGTGTGTTCGCCTGCATGTGTGTCGTATGTGTTTCTGAGTAACGTACATGTGAGTACACCTGTGTGTATGATATAATGTGTGTGTGTGTGTGTGTCAGAATGAGGGAGCACATGTGAATTCATGCCCCTCAACACTCACACAGTTGGTTCTTTCATTGTGCACAGCTTGCGTCACAGCCCATACAGACCCCTCACTTCTCTCTCTGCCATGACCACAGGCAAGAGCAGATTTACAGTTGAAGCCCTTTAACAAAGCTTGCGTGTGTGTGTGTGTGTATGTGCTACCTGGGATCAGGCCTGCCTGCCTGTTTGTATATTAATCACATTGCTCTCAACTGACTCCAGACCAGTGCTATGTTGTGTACAAATCTAGATTTACATAAGACAGGAAGTTGGGAGACAGGTATAGCTTCCGCATCAAAATATTGCTTTTGGCACTTGAGTGCACTGTACACAAAAACCTCTGTCTTTTTCCGTGTATTCAGTGGTGTTTACTTTAGAGGCAATAATTTAGTATCTTTACCTGACAACTCAAACTGAATTCTTCTGCTGCTCTATCGTTTGCTACATACTTCAGTCTGAGACTGACATCAATAAAGTTGTTTGTGGTGATGTCAAAATGAGGGTTGTTGTACAGAACAAAGTAATTGGATCATATCTTACCAATCAGAGTATCAATGCCCGCTTTACCCACATGTGTTCTGGCTCTGGCCCAACTCATCAGTTTCTGCGACCAATTAGACGGTCTAGAATGGTTTTCCAGATTTCCAATAGTATCTGTGCTTTTCTAAGAAGCTAAATAATATGTTTAGAGGATTTTTTTTCAGAGTATGAACTTCTCCATTCAACTTAATGTAGTTCATGTCTTTCCTTTCAATGTGATTTTAATGGAAAACCATTTGAGGGAAGCTACAGGGACCAGTATCAAAATCTACCACAGACAATGTATGTCCTCATACTGTGATGCAGGGAGTCGACCCCATAGACGCTCTCCCCCATGTGACTGTGCTATAGAGTCGACCCCATAGACGCTCTCCCCCATGTGACTGTGCTATAGAGTCGACCCCATAGACGCTCTCCCCCATGTGACTGTGCTATAGAGTCGACCCCATAGACGCTCTCCCCCATGTGACTGTGCTATAGAGTCGACCCCATAGACGCTCTCCCCCATGTGACTGTGCTATAGAGTCGACCCCATAGACGCTCTCCCCCATGTGACTGTGCTATAGAGTCGACCCCATAGACGCTCTCCCCCATGTGACTGTGCTATAGAGTCGAGGCAAGGAGTAGACCCATGCTGCTATTCTCTCTCTATATATATCCTGGAACTGGCTGGTGGCACTCCGTATGTGTGTACATGTATGTGTGGTGTGTAAGTCGCTCTGGATAAGAGCGTCTGCTAAATGACTTAAATGTAAATGTTAAATGTGTACATGTATGTGTGGTGTGTGTACATGTATGTGTGGTGTGTGTGTGGCAGGTAGCCTGGCAGGCCCCACCACCGCAGGTAGTGTTACTACCAACCAGCTCACATGTGATACAAGTCAGTATTTGACGTCCATCCATGTCTGAGGATGTTGGGAGATGACGTGGAAACCGTCCACTAGGGGCAACAGTGAGCGCTGTTACCTTCATGTAGGTTTTGGTTTTGCTGGACAGGGATGGTGGAGGACGCAAGCATCTGCCTCAGATTTTTTTATTTTCCCAAAACTTAACCCTTAACTTAACCATTCGGAGTTAATAATGAACCTTTCGGAATTTGGAGTTAATGCCTAAGCTTAACCTTTGAAACACTTTGAAATTTGACATTTGGAACAACTTCAAATTTTGACGTTTGAGAAATATGGATGATCGTCTAATTCTGACGTGGGACTGTGAGAGCTGGTAGGTTGCCACTCAGGGCAGATTTATCTGTGGTGTACAGGTGGCAGATAGCTGTTAGCACCGCGGCCATATCAAGAATGGAGCCTGACGGGTGAGAACAAAATGTCTGAATTTGGCAACAGTGTTAGAATTTCAGCCACAGATCAAAGGAGAATGCTTTCTACTGACATCAAAGTTTTTTTCTTTCAAGTCAAATCACTCAATACCAGTTTTAACACGGAGCAGGGAATGGAACGTTTTTCAATAGCTATGTATTACTATCAACAGGATTTACTGCAATGGTGTGTGAGGGACTTCTGTGTTTGAGAGACAGACTAAAGCTGTCGCATAATGCAAATACCAGACATAGATTTGAGGCAGGAAGGCAGGCTACCTCTCCAAAGTCAACTCCTGGATGTTGACTTTTCTTTCAAGCCCAGAACATGAACACGGTCCATAACATTTATAGGATTACAGTATGCTGTTATAAATTATGAAAATGTAAGGAAATGCACATTTCCCAGACAGTCTACGAAGTCCCCATTCAAAAGGGCCATGATACCATCTCTTGAATAAACATTCCTATGCACCCCTCTGTACCCCCCACAGGTCTGAGTGTTGATGAATGAGCTGCTGACAGATGGTCACATGGCTCAGCAGGGCCTATCCCACAGCGTTATCTGCACCAGTGGATCTGGTAATCATTGATTATATCTCAGGTTGAACGACAGGACCAGGTCCTAGTAGGCTGGGAGGCCAATCATCGCCCCTCCTGAAGTAAGGACAGACCAAGACTGAGAACCAGCAGCCTCGCTGTAAGAAGTGAAACTGTCCTCCAAAGAACAATGAAAAGCAACGGGGATCAGCCTGTTTATCGGTTTCACAAGGTGGTTTGTCCACTTTCTTCCTCACAGATATACTCATCGAGCTAAGCATGTTGCCATCTTACGTTCCTTGCTTCTCTGTCATGGTGATCACAGAAGCAGTGACCATTGTACTGTATTTGACTATGCCAGAAATAGTTTATCGATGGGTACATTAAATCTTTCCTTTTTTGTTTGTTCTTGATCTAAAAGGTCACCGTATGG